>NC_056736.1:291155493-291475493 GCF_019279795.1 Protopterus annectens | reverse complement strand
TGTGCATGTCATAGGTGAGGTGTAGGCCATGTACACGTAACACACCTACGCATAATGCATGCTGTGCATGTTTGCTGTGAGACATTAAACATCTCAGTAAAGTCAGTAGCTGCCTCAATCACATGCAATGCACAGAGCAGCAGACACATTTGTGGCAACACTGTACTGCACATTGGATATGCATAGCTGCTACAGCTGTACACAACAGAACACGTTTATCATATGCAGTACACGAAAACATGCTACATTTGGCATTACCACACACCCGCTGTAAGGCCACACTTCAGTATCCCACATGTCATGCACACACACATGATGTACCTCAGGGGTAGAGGCCTATCATGGGGCTGTGCAACACTCTTCAACACATAACACAGTCATGTTAGGCAATGCTTCCTATTGGGCACCTCACACACCCATGTACAAAGTGGCTGTGTAATTGTGAACGTAGCCACGGCACTGCAGTTCAGGTACAGCATGCTAGGCGGTGGTCTTGCACACATTAGTAGCTGTGAGTGACCACAAGATGCATGATGATGATGGCACAGGGTACTACACCCCATCCAGTTACAGTGACCAGAGCACTACTCATAGCAGTCATTGCTGTGCACCTCAATGTTGTGTGTGTGCAAACATATGCACCTATACACAATATGCATAGCATGTTGTGTGTGTGCCTACATATGCCAGTATACACAATATGCACAGCAGTCGCCGTCTGAACAAAGTGTCACATATATGTCCTGGAATGCTAGTGTATAGGTCACATGACATACATTGGGTATGTGTGGTGTTTAATGTTGCAGTCGTGTAGCATGCCATGCCATGGCTGGCACTGACATATCTGAAATATGTCCCACACTCACCATAACCACTGTACACTGGCCATGTCAAGCATTGGGATTCCTTCACGTCAACATTCACCACTCATCCCGTGTGTGTACATAGCATGCATGTGCTGCACCTGTGCCCACTATTATCTGCTATGGACACAGACACTGTACTCAGACATGGAAATCTATGTGTTACACAGATAACACATGCAGCCATGGCATGTATACCTGTGAGTGATGGTGCACAGGGCATTGCAGAGCTGATAATACTTGCACAACAATGTTGTGTCCAGGTACACATTGTGTTCCAGGGTGTAGCCAATCACTGAACAACTATACAGTTGCATCAAAGCCATGTACACTGCCATAAAATAGGGGCGTCTACACTTGCACTGCATGGTCTTGTGCAACACATATTCTGCATGCTGACACGTGTGTGGTGACTGTTTGCCTTGTGATACTGACACCCACCTTCACCCACTATAGAATATGTGTTGGATTGCTGGTGTGTGTGTGTATGTGCTGTAGTGAGGAGTGTATATGTGTGCATGTGTGCATGTGTTCATGTGTTCATGTGTTCATGTGTGCATGTGTGCATGTGTTCATGTGTTCATGTGTTCATGTGTTCAATTGTGCATGTGTGCCTGTGTTCATGTGTTCATGTGTGCATGTGTGCATGTGTTCATGTGTGCATGTGTGCATGCATCATGTGCAGACTGTAAAGTGTGTTTCCTGTCTTCCTCTCACAGGTGCTGAGTTAGGGGTGGCCGAAAGCAGCATGGAACCTGAAACCACTGCCACGAATAGCGGTGATGATGAGACATGTATTCTGGCACAGGAAGGTTTGACAGGGTCTGTCATTGGTCCGCCAATCGACAGTACACAGCGTTCAACCCCATCTATGCGCACACTCATACTGTCAATACATCCCTCATAACCAATGGCCATAGGCGAGGGACAGCATACAGTTGGCATTGACCAGGAGAGTGTGGTACCCATGGCACTTGCATCCCCTCACAGCAGCCATAGCTGGATTGCTGGAATGGTACCACATAGGCAGAGGTCCAGGGGTTCTCGGGGGAGCACCGCTGGTCGTATTGCCCCTGGCAGACGTGCCCTCACAGGTCTTACAACATCCAGTATGTTCCGGGCTGTAATGCAGGCTCAGGCACATATGGAACGGTACACCAGACAGGGACTTAGGGCGCAGAGGGCCCATTACATCTCTATCAATGACAGCATCCGTGACCTTGCCGGTGCCATCCGGAATTACACCGAGGTCATTGATAGATGTTGGGGGGAGACAGTAGATGCCCTCCACAATATGTCTTCCATGAGCTAGGATCATGCGGGATGGTTGCGACGTCGACAAGGATGCATGCCAGCAACAGCTGGCAGTGGTCGCGGACGGCCCACAGTTCACAGCCGCTCCCGTAGTGGCAGTACCAGCCCCAGCCATGCTGAGGCTGGCCTGTCCATTGACCGTCCCAGTAGACCACGTGCACGTGGCTCTGGCCAATCCCAGCAGGGACATGGGTCTAGTCATCATACCTCTGCCTCTGATGACAGTACCCAGTCGGGGTTGGTACCCGATACTGTCCGTAGCACCCCTGCCAGGCACAGGTACTGTGTCCATGGCCAGAGACAGTGATCTGTACAGCCTAGCAGGTACAGTCTGTGGCTGTCCCACAAACTATCGTATATGGCAGCCACATGGTGGAGCTGTGTGTATGCAGACACACAAACATTAACCAAACAACTAGGGCTCACACATACACACACACATTACATCAACGTTGTCCCATGTTGTACTGTTGTCCCTCACACATACACACACACACACACACACACACACACACACACACACACACACACACACACACACACACACACACACACACACACAGACATGTCGATTGGATGGGTCAATGTCAGGCTCTGGCAAACAACAACACACCCTGTGCATATGATGATACCTGTGTCACCTCCTGTCATCTGTAACATTGATGCCGGAACAGGCTAACATGGTGCTGATGCACAGGGTGACATTATAGCAGTGTAGCAATATTAGCAAGTTGTACAAACAGGAAAGTGTAATGACATCCTTGTAGGTATGTCTGAGCAGGCATTATGCATCAAAGCTCTGATTGTCAATGTAGCATTGTTTACATCACTGTTAGGTCTGAGTATGTATTGTCCACCCATGTGCCACTTGGCTGAAGTGTAATGTGTTGCCAGCATGTGTTAGTGAGTGGACAGTACGTGTGTGATGTGTGCAGTACAGATTAGCAAGTGTACATCTGTGAACATGGTGGGTGCGCACTGTCTGCATGTACGTGCATTGTGGACACATGGGACGTGTGGCATACCCTGTTGTACACATTAACATCTCATAGTATCTTTCAATGGCCAGTATGCGTTCTACTACAGTTATGTACTAACATGGGTCCACATGTGTGTATGACATGGGAATGACACTATGCTCTGGGTGATACTGTTAATATCTGTCAATGATTTGCAGTCTGGTAGTATACACAACCTCAACAGCATGACTATAAGCAATCATTGGATGATGTCCTGACAAATTACACACAGTTGTAGGAAACTCAGTAACAGTTGGATCCTTCCGGTACTATACTCTAACACTAACCAGTGGTATTGACCACCACCCATTCCTGGGACCACACCTGTTTGGCCCCCTTAGGTACATGCAAACACACTAGGGATGTGTCCATCCACATCTGGAAATGCATGCATTGGCCTACAATGCATTCCCTGAATGTGACGCATATCCTACACAATGTCTGATACATGCTGTATAACAGTAAGCCGGCTATGGCATAGTCATCCACATTTACTATACATACTATCCCATCAGTACCACATCGATGGTAGACCTCAACATGTATGTTGGTACCAATGTGTACATACAGCTTCGTGTTATGTCATGTGTCCCTTGGTATCCACATACCCATAGGTATTGTGGAGTCCCTCGGTGTATCACATAAGACATTAGAGGCCTGAATGCATATCCACAAGGCAGTCGTACACCTATACAGACTGTCCATTATTGCCAGTCGTTGTTGTGTATGAACATGTCTGACATATACCCCAGGCATATATCCTCACTCACACTACTCTTTAGTAACTGTCATGGGTGTGTGTGGCACAGATGACCTTGGCCACAGATCACAACAGTGGACAGCCTTGTCACATACATACATATGTGATCTATGATCAGAGAAGCAGCGGCACAACCTGTCAATGGAAACAGATGTATTCATGTAGTATGCAGGCTTCACACCTATGTACTGATTGAGGGGACATGTACACATATATATTTGCCACGCAGATACCTGATGTGTGCAATGCACTTACTGTTTTAATCATAATATGTCCTACCATAGTAAAACCAAAACCCACACCGCATTGACCAACAGTGACACACACACACTGTCAGTGTTTGCAGGATTCAAACCCCTACCTAATTATGTTATGATACTAGTGAGAGACACATTAACATGGCACGCTATTTGCTTTACTGGCTGGTTTCCCTTCTCCGTCTGTATTTGTAGGATGGTGACATCATCAGACTTTCCAAAGAGGAATGTACCTATTTTAGTGAGTTTTCCCAGTCTCCAAAAAGGGCATTCTTCTCAAAGGAAACTGCACACATACACACACCCCCACACATACACACACAGTCAGTGTTTGCAGGATTCAAACTCCTACCTAACTATGTTATGATACTAGAGAGAGACGCATTAACACAGCATGCTATTTGCTTTACTGGCTGGTTTGCCTTCTCCTGCTGTATTTATAGGATGGTGACATCATCAGACTGGACATGGTGATGTGTGTACACTTTGTTTTATGCCATTCCAGGAATGGTCCATGTGGGTCAGCAGGTGTCAACAGCTTGAACAGGACCTCATAATCCTTACCTTGTGTGATCTATCTGTGGACACATTGACATTCCTTCATATGTCAACACATACTTATGCACAGCTTGTTGGTTTTGTGGATACTTCATGTGTCTGGGATGTTGATAAAGGGCTATTCAAAGTCCATGTGAGACATGTGTAGCTGTGTTCAGTGATGTATGTCCTGGGTGGCTGCCTTGCAAACAGTCTAGCATGTTTGGGAACCATGATCCGCACATGAACATACCACAGTTGGTAGGGTTGTGTGTATGTCAGCTTCCAATAGCTCTGTTTATGACTTCAACCATGATGGACTCCATGACCTTGCAGATCAGACTTCATAGGCATACTGGACTGTACTTCCCATGGTGTGTTGTCCACCAACACTTGTGGGGGGTGCCATATGTTGCTGTAACACATTCAACGGTTCCACATCCTGTGTAGGGGGTGAGGCTCAGCTGACTGTTCCGGTGCAGGATCTGTTTGTTCTGTAGTTTATGCATGACACATATTGGGAATCAATGTATTCCACTTGCTGCCATGCTTTTGGCATTGGGGGTAGCTGCTCATCCATTCTACATGTGATATATCCTGGTATGATGATATGGACTATGGTCAGTGGGAGGTGGGTATGTATATATGGGCCTGTCTGTCAGGATGTCGGCATTGTCAGTCAGGTACAGTTGGCCCTGACTCAGGACATATATGGGTGTATATTGCTATTTATGACATAGCTGAAGGAGGTGTCATGATTCAGTCTGGACTCCTTCTCAGCTACTCTTTTACAAAACACCAACGAACCTGAGCACTAATCCCTGTTATACTCTTTTACACACTTAACACCCTACTGATCCTTTGTGATCAGGCTACAGAGTATGTCATCATAATATCCTGGCATGTCCAGGGGTCGGTTTCATGTGTACTCTCCAGTCCAGCTGGTGAATATTGTGATGTTGACACAATGTCACATCTGCCTCATGTACACAGACAACCCTCTCCTCCTCCCGACAAACTCAGATATATGTGTGAGATGCACCTATATAGACATACAGGGTGCTGAACTCTCTTGACCCATGACTGGCACAGTCTATCAGGTGGTGAAGGTAACCACACACACCACATATCAGTCTCACATATCCTCTAGCGACAGCACTCAAACCACATTATCACACATAGACATACTCGGATGCTGTAAATGAACTCTGCCTAAGCAGCAGAGACCTCCAAAGCAGACACACACACAACTGCTACCCCACTACAATACCCACATATCACATAGTTCACAATGTCAGTGTGCCACACAGTCACTGCCCTTCAGGCTAAACAACACACCTAATACACTTGTAATAGGCGACACTTATTGTCAGACACACTGACGTACCACTCACCAGCTCAAACAAGGGAATAGTCACTTTGGACTGTCTGTCGGGTGCCAGGATCTGCCACATAACACATGCAGTCAGGTCACTCCAAAGCAAGTACAGGACTGGCACCATCATTGTCCATGCTGGTGCGTAAAACCTCAGACATTACTCCCTGGACCACATGACATGATACATGGAGGAACACTCTGATCATGTAGCCCAGGCCAGTATGACCCTGACCTTGTCTAGCATCTTACACCCACCAATTATGATGCCACAGTATACAGACAAACTTATCACGTTTAACAGTTGGCTAACAAATTGGTGTCATTCATAGGGGATACAGTGTCTGTCAGCCTGTGGTGACATGCTCGACATGCCATGTAGCTTCACTATGGACAGCTTGCACCTGTCACCCTTGGACTTTCGAATGCTGGCTAAGGCTCTTGCTACCACCATAGTGCCTTTTTTAAGCAGAGCTCAAAAGACAAACCCACCTCCATAGACATTACAGGTTAAATGAAACTAAGGGTAATGCTGCTCAACACCAGATGTGTTACCCTCATATTGCGACCACTCAGGACTCTCCTCAGTATGGATGATAGCGATATCTGTGCACTAACAGATGCCTGGTTCAGGCTCACTTATGCACACCAGCACTAGGAGGTTATGTTTCATACCATGCTTTCTGACCACAAGACTTGGAACAGACAATACAACTAGGGAGAGTATCCATATACATCACAGATACACACACCTCCGTGTTAGTAGCACTGCACAAAGCATCACAGACCATACATATACAACTACCATTGTGCAAAACTGCTTTTCAGTTTGTTGCCTGCTACAGACCACCCTCCCAAACTCAGGAACCACACTCGGCTTTCATGGGAACTATGGAGAATATGAAGGTCTCCACAAACACCATTATATTGGGTGACTTCAAATACACAAATATAGACTGGGGATACTACTCAAGCCCCAACACCCTTGCCCAACAGTCACTACAATTTGTAGACTCATATGCTATGGCACAACCAGTCAGCACAGCCACAAGGGGGAATACATATTGGACCTGATCATCACCAACATGGGGACTCTATGTTCCACACCAGTGATATACCCTTTATTGGTAAGGTCAGAACATACATGTATCTCACTGGACATACATATACCCTCCACACACCCATCCTGGGTAATCTTGGTGAACTCCTCATGAGCCAACGTCTCACTTCACCAAAGCAAGGTGGTATCCTTCAGAGACCCTGAGACAGTGGCAAATATGGCTCAGACTGCTGAATCCTTTACATACACATTCTATGGACACCTAGTGGACTGCATGGATTGTGCTATCCCAAATAACAACAGGACTCACTCCTCCAATGGCAGGGGACCTGTCTGGTAGACCCCAGCCATTAATAAGCTGTACAACATCAGGAGGAAGCTACTACATGATAGAGCACAATCCCAGATGGGGAAGGCATCTGTGATCTGTACTAGCAGACAGCTACGATCACTCATGAACTTTTCTAAGGGCCGCTTCTACTGGACAATTGCACCAGACACGTAGGACTATCACACAGCCTTCTTCAGTTATGTCAGGAACCTGGGTGGACACTCACTGATAATGCTGTGAGTTACTGCATACTGACTAAACTTACCCTGAACCCACTGGCATTGCCAACATCCTGGCAAACAGGTTCAGTGCAGATGTCTCCCACCCATCCCCCCAAAGGAGCAACTATCCATCCCAACAGAGTGTAACCTCCCTGACATCACACAGTAACAGGTGAGTGCTGCCCTCCCCAAAGCGTACATCACAGCATCAATGGGACCAGATGGTGTCCCGGCCTGCATCTTACATGAGCTTCATGACAGACGTAACCCTCACATTACATCACTGTTCAATATCAGAGTTACTACAGGATATGTACCCAAGGAATGGCGTACAGCGACAGTGGTCCCACTCCACAGAGTTGGTGCCACAACGGACCACAGACAATATTGCCCTATAAGCCTAACTAGCCTGTTCTGCAAAGCTATGGAGTATATTGTCATGGGACTCATACACATAGACATCAGGAACCTACAGAAACTGTGTCCTACACATTTCAGCGTTGTTGTGGGCAGATTTTGCCTCTTGAACCTGTTTGTATTCTTTAAACGGCTAACAGGACCATCGACATAGGGACAGTTGTCCACACAGCCTACCTGAACCTTGCAAAACCCTTCAACACAATAACTCACTGGGTCATTATGCATAGGCTCACCAGCATCGATATGGACACATATCTCACATGATGGATTGCTACCTGATCAGGGATAGCACCCACATGGTCAGAATTACAGGCGCCATGTCTGACTATACACCAGTTACACGTGGCATTCCACACGGCTCGGTCCTGGGACCTCTCTTCAGTATATATTTGTCTGACGTACAGGCGACCACAGGGGGAATATGGCTGACCATGTTCGCACTTGACTGCAAACTGGGTGCCATAATTAACTCTCCAGCTGCCACATGCATACTCAAACAGGGTCTCACAGAGATGGATGACTGGTGCCTGAGCCATGGCCTACAGCTAAATGCCATTAGTTGCATAGTCATCCCCTTTGGGAATAACAACATGTCCACACATTACCACATAGGTAGTACTCCATTACATACGGTAGGAGTTGTTAGGGGTTTGGGGACATGACTTGTTCGTACTGTCGCCTTTGACAATCACATTGCCAAAGTGGTTGGATAGACCTTCTATATAGGCCACCTTATCCCATATGGTTTCACATCTAGATCGAGTAAGGTTATTGTGCCCCTATACTCATCACAACCATGCTTGGTTACAATGTCACATTTGGGGTATACCTTACCCGACACCTGCAGCAACTGTACTGGCCACAGAAGTTCCTCACCAAGCAGATCTAGGGACTCACACGGATGCTCTGCACAGTTCGGATGCAGTAACTCCAGCTCTACTCAGTCGCTTACCACCTACTCGGATATGATGTATGCCTGTTGTTTACAGATATACCCAACCCAGAATTACTGGACATGCTCCACCTCAGGATATCCGACTCCCTTGGAGCTACACACTCCAGGGACATATACCTCAGCACAGATGTTAATAGGACATGCTGGAGGGACAGATTCTTATCCCAGAGGCTCCACTCACTCCGGATTGTAATCCCAGTTTCACATAGGCAGAGCCACCCACTGACCACCTACAGGAGACATCTTGACGACTGTATGGGTGATCGTATGTTTACCCCTGGGATATCTTCTGTGTCCCTGCTAGACAGAGGCACACTAGCCTAAACATACATGGGCTATCTTGTGTGACCTACTATTCACACGCAGTGTAGTAATCTGACAGGGTTGCGAATGCCAAACACACTCTGGCTAGGCTTGTACATGCCCTAGGGCAGATAGCCTAGCATCGACCTCTGAACCTATGCTAATGTTCGGGATGCACAATGTTTATTGCTGATACTGTTTGCAGGTCTTTATCGTCTTTGCTTTACCAGTTTCTATGAACAACTTAGGTATCTGCAGAACATATTTGATTATGACAAGGTTCCACTATATTATATATGTGTCTGTTGTCATATAACTGTGTGCACAGGGCAGATTGCTGGATGGTGAGAGGTTCCTGGGTTAACACATGCAACTGCCAGATATGCGTGGCCCACTGCTGTACTCAGACATGGCCTAAGTGTGTGAGCATGCCCAGTTCAGGCTTTCCATGTTTTGTTGCCTGACATTTGTCTCATTTATTCAAGTGTGTGAGCATGCCCAGTGTGACCTTTCAGTATGTTGCTATCTGAGGTCCACTACATTTGTTGATGTGTGTGAACATGACCAACATTAACATTTATACTGTGTGTGTTGGAAGTCAGGTTCTGTTCTAACTGCAGGACTCACCTTTGTGTCATAACTCGACAGGGATTATGCTGTGCCTGCAGGGTTTCCATGAGATACTTTGCATAGACTTATCAACATTCCTTCATACAGGCTGACCACTGCAATACTGTCATGGTTTAGTGGTTCAGTACTTTAACTATAGTGCCCAGTATCCTGGATTCGAGGCCCATCACTGCTTTATATTTTCATACTGAGCAGACCAGACTGCTTAAGGGCCAGTTAAGCAAATATGAGCATGTTGGCTTTTGTTCAGCTATGCCCTACTTAGACCAGGCTTGTCCGACATTGCTCAATATTCACCAACATTGCTGGACGTTGCCCAATATTACTCAACATTGACCACAGTTGTGCTAGTTGGTGTGTGCGATTTTGTTTGCATATACTACATGGTGGTAAATGCTGTTTAGCACTGCTTTATATTGCTTAACACATGGCAATCATGCCTCAGGTGATGCTGCAGGGCTGCCTATGTTGGATGCACATACTACACTCCCTGTATATGTTTGAAAGCAGTTAGTGTCAACTTAGGCATCCCTTTTACTATATGTGCAAGTCAGAGAGAGGTATCATTTCCAGAGTTCCTACTGAGCTAGTGTATGTGCAATGCGTTGCCTCTTTGCCAAGGCCAAAGCATACTGGGCACACCTCCTTCTGCCTACTGGGGCAGGCTCAGGTTGTTCCTCCTCCGAGTCACGCTCTGCCTGTGATGGCCTTGGCAATGGTTGGGGGCTGTTTGGCCCAGGCCTATGCTGGTCCTGCTGCAGCTGTTTTCACAGGATCATGTTATGTAGCATAGCACATACCATGACAATTTGGGTACATGTAGTTGGTGAGTACTGCAAGGCTCCACCAGATGTGTCCAGGCACCGGAACCGTGACTTGAGCAGCTCAAACACACGCTCGATTACATTACATGTTTGTGCGTGTGCCTCATTATGGCGTTCCTGTTCAGGTGTGTGTGCATTTCTGATGGGTGTCATCAGCCACGGCTCCAGTGCATAGCCAGCATCCCCCACTAGGTGACCATGTGGGATGTCCCCATTGGCAAATGTCTGGTACAGCTGCGTCAGATGCCAGATATGGGAATCATGATAGCTTCCAGGGCAGCCAGCACACACATTCAGTATTATGCCCTGGGCATCACACGACCTGGCAGTTGATGGAGGGGAAGCCCTTGCGGTTGAAGTAGACCCTACCAGCTGGTGCTTTGATGCGTATGTGCGTGCAGTCTATTGCACCCACTACCTCAGGGTATTCTGCTATTTGCTGGAAGAGACGCATATTGCTGGCCAATACCTCACGGGAATTGGGGAAATATACATGATCACCGACATGTGCTGACATGGCATCCAGGAACTGGTGCAGTACCCTGGATGCTGATGCCTGTGATATCCCCATCATATCACCGGTTGGTCTCTGGAAGGTACCTGTTGCTAATATTCTTAGGCCAACACATACCTTGGTTTCCACTGGGATGGGTTCCCCTCTGTTGGTTCTGTGTGTGAGGCGTGGCCTGCACAGCTCAACAATTTGCTGCAGGAGGTCTCTGTCCACTCTATAGCGCTCCACTATCTCCAGCTCATGTAGCCCCTGGTAGGTTACCCTGGGCCTGTACACTCTTCTCTGTCTCCTCACTGTGGGTTGTCCAGCAGCATTTCCATTGTCACCACCCTCAGCATGTTGCATATGTCGCCTTATAACAGCAATGGCAGCCCCTAACATTTCTTTGTCTCAGTAAAGCTTTTTCAGTTTTCACTTCTATTAGCTTACTGCAGTGTCTGTTGTGAGAAGCATAATGGACTGTTGTTTGCAGAGTTTTAAGTGCTAGGCTGGGCTGGGCTGGGCTAGTGTACTGCCTGTGTAATTGCCTGATTCTGATTGTTTTCACCTGCTAGCTCTGCTAGTACTCCCTGGTAGCTTCCTACTATTTGTTGTGCTTCCTTTTTCCTTTCTGTTTCCTCGGGGGGGCAGTGCCACGCACACAAGTGCAAACACGCTCACAGCAGCTCACATGCGTGCACATATGCTTACACGGACTAAAACTTGCTTATTCGGGTTAAAACGCACGCACACGAGCGCAAACGCGCTTACAACTCTTTAAACAGCCTTATACATGCTTACCCCGGCTTAAACACGTGCACTCACGCTTACACGCACGCACTCTGTCTTACTCGGGTTTACAGGCGTGCACACGCGTGCATACCCGCTCAGCAAGAAACTTTGGTGTTATCCACGGCATACACCTTCCATTTCTTGCCTTTACCTAACCTACCTGTTGACACACCTCTTTCCATGATGTGTAAATGACAGCTGACACATGCCACTCTGTTCCAATGAGCTTCACTTCTTTCATACATACCCCACTCATGATGTCACCTATATTCTACTCTGTTACTCCCCTTATCCTACTCCTACACTCCACTGACTGTGCTCATTTGCTATGTAAACTTGCGATTCACTATCCTAACCCTCCTTTGCATAGGATTGCCTACTAATGCTTGGTTACATGTCTTAAACTGAGCTTCTCCCCTTAGCAACCTCTACTCGGTGGCCATGTTGTCTTCAGCCTGCCATTCCCTTGCATTGTACATTAACAATTTAAATAAGATCCACATTTGTGGGTTTTAATTTTTAGTTTTCTGGTTTTTAGAGCGCAGCCCTTTTCCCCACTGTAGTGCGATCTTGGAGTGAGAATAATAAAGTAGAGGGGTGTGGGGGGCACAGCCCCCGACATGGGTGGTGCAGGGGGGCAAAGCCCCCCCCCCTGCAGAAACATAGATTATTTTTTTTTGAACTACACATACACAAAAGCGCTTTTCGATGTTAAGCGCTTTCGTGTATGTGTGTTTGATGTTTTGTGATTCGGACATATGCTAGTCGAGCATGTGTCCTAGATATATATACAGTGGATATAAAAAGTTTATACACCCCTGTTAAAATGCTAGGTTTTTGTGATATAAAAAATTAGAACACAATAAATCATAAATCCCACCTTTAATGTGACCTATAACCTGTAGAATTCAATTGAAAAACAAACAAATCTCTTAGGGGAAAAATATAAAAAATAAAAAATGTACAATAAGCTGGTTGCATTAGTGTGCACACCCTTAAACTAATACTTTGTTGAAGCACCTTTTGATTTAATTACAACAAGAATTACCCCGAGAATTTTTCGATTTTGAACACCTGTTTATCATCTGCTTAGTCACTTAAATTTTGTCGGCTAAACATATGCCGACCAAAGGTAGAATTGACCAACTTTGCTTAGTTTTTCTTTCTGTTAGGTCACAGTGTTCTCCATTATTTCTGATGTCCAGCATATAAGATTTCCTACTTCCATACTGCAGTAATGCTTAGACTACCCTCCCCTTATATTTCTGGCACAGCAGTATCGAGGCCCCTCCCTCATATATATTTAGGGAATTCTGACATCCTTCCATTCTGAAACTAACTTGCATTCCTTTATGACCTTTTCCCATTCTGAAACTAACATGCATTCCTTTAAGAATGTATTATCTATCTTGCAAAACACTTGGGCTGCACCTTCCCTCAGTTTATCTAGCTCCTAGATTGTGATGTTGTCAGGACCACTCTCTTTGTTTAGGTTTAATTAATCCCATAATCGGATATACTTGTGTCATTGTTACATGCACAGTTCTACTTACTTTTGTAACAGTACAGCTCAGTACATTCCTGCATCTTATTTATGTAACATCTGATGGAATAATGAAGCTTTTTTTACAAGTTTCCACAGCATGTTCTTTATCGTATGGTACCCAGCTCATTTAGCAGCACATCTGTAATAAGACAATATCATTTTGTTTTAATAGGATGAAGAAGCTGAAGATGGATTCAGTGACCTTACTAAGTTCCACAATGACAGCCCCTGTAAGTGTTCTTTCCGCAGCTTGTTGCATATGTCATTGCTGACAGAGTAATGCTTTGGGAATGTGATGTCCTATCCTGAAACCTTACTAGGGACATGAGGGTCTACTTCACATTGTCGTAAGCTGACAATATCGAGTCTGATATTGTCGGCACGACAATATCGAAAGTGAAGAACATTGTGCAAATAAATGGAAATCTCCGTAAGGGGAAATTTTCGTTTACCTCAATGTAGTGTGGTCTTGGAGTTGGTATATTTAAGTAGGGGGTGTGTGAGGGGTGCAGGGGGGGCTTGCCCCCCTGCCTACGCCATTTATTTTTTTTTTATTTTTTTTTTTTACGTTATTCGATGTTTTACTTAATCGATTAATAAAGTTTGACCTTTATTGATTCGATTAAGTAAACTTTTGATAACGTGATATAGATGCGGGACATGAGCATTAGGGTGATATAGTTCCAGTGATTGTATAAATAAGACAAGACTACACTTTCATAGGTTCATAGATTAGTACTAAGCTAACTGCCTTGTGGGCCATTTTAAGCTTAGCCAGTTACCCCATGTGAGAATCAAACCCTGTACCTTGTGTCTGTAAGGTAAATGCCTTAACCATTAGGCCAACCTCCCACCCCTTTCAATAATTTTATTTAGGGAGAAAAGTAAGAAGGGTTCAGGTGAGACTACACAGTAGCAGCCGGGAAAGATTTAGATGTGGGAATGATAAGATCTGGTTTACAGAATAAAGAAACCATCACTGCAGAAAATGAAAGTTTAATTTTAAGGGCATAAAAGCAAATGAATAGTCCAGAGCTCATGTTCTTGATCACTTTGTACCAAACGCAACACTACCATTGATGAGTTGTCATAGTTGTTATTTTGACTGAAGAGTTGCCTACTGTTGTTGCATTACTGATTTTATCCTGGCAGTGCAAATTAGGCATGCAGCTGGTGATGGCAGTCTGGCAGAATTTCTTCTAATTTGATTGGATGTGCTGATTTAAGCCTTACATTCTGTGAAAAGATGGGACATCGTTAGCAATTAAGTAGAAGCTAATATAGAGTGATTACAGCATTTCAGTACAGTATGCTATGCACTTCATAGAAAAGCACAAAATTAGATATAATTAAGTACTTTATTGTTATTTTAAAGCTATGCTTAATAAGTACTGCACTGCAACATTATTCAGCACTGCAAATCTATATTAAGCATCATAAGTGACACTGGTTTAAAAAAATAGTGGCTGTACTGATGATAGAAAGACCAGAAGGCAAAATTGGTATGATTATTATAGTTTTTCTTGTGTTTGCTTTTTCCAAAAGGTAGAAAATGCAGGGTGTGATGTCGATAGGTGATATATTGCCATATAATTTAAAACTGTGCCTCAGGCACTGAATCATGTCACTTCTACCTAGAAGCTGATATGGGAGGGTAAAATATAAACTGCAGTACATTATTCATTTGTACTTTAGCTAGTCTGCTGAGCTGTCACTTTGAGAAACAGTCTTTATTCATTTCCATGGCGTTTTCTTCATATTTTACCCAGAGATGGATGCTAGCCAAAATGGAATTTCTTAACAGCAGCTGTTTAGCTATGCTCCAGAAACACTGTAATTTTTGAAAACATGCCAAATAATACTGAATATTTTTAATTCAGGCTTACGTAACTGAATATTTGCTTTGCAGAAATGTGGGCTTATTTGTATAAACATTTAAAAAATCAGACATCCCTTCATATACATCTGGACAAGTCATTCTGAGCTAGCATACCAACTACTTTTGATTCTGGTCACCAAATTCAGAAGAAGAGTTCAGGCACAGAAAATTTACTGGGAAGACAAGAAAAGATCAGTAGACACTGAATATTAATGTTTAGCTCTAGAAGGCAAGGAGTTTCAGTGACATTTGCTAGACAATTTAAGACAGGGTAGAGGAAGAGACAATATTTCTTTCTCACAAGTCTGGCATTTCTAGTTATTGATATATCTGTATATCAGTATATTTATACTTATATCCTCATCATATCTATTGTTATTATTGTTTAAATGTATAAATGTATTAAATGGGCAAGGAAAATATGCATTATGATTTCATAATGAATAAGTAAAATATATTCAATGCACTTCTAATAACAGGAACCTCATGACAATAACTCCAATATAGAAAAATCCTCACTAATATGTCTTGTGCCTTTTCTTTAAAAAGAAACATTCAGAAGGTTCCCACGACAGTTCATTTGAATTTAGCAACCCTTCCTTGAAGCTACTCTGATCCCACTTTAAATCTGGGCTGCCCTCTCCCCCCAAGTGATCCAAACATCATCATGAGGGCTTGCTTCCGTTTCAAATAAACATCCCCTTCCTGAAGGTGGCCAGGCCCTGCTGTGCATCTCAGTCACAGCAAACCCACTGAGTGGCCACCCACTCACAATCTTCTTTGTCGTCCACTTTCTCTTTGGTATGTCTTTGTAGAATGCTGCAGTTGTTTGTCCCCCTCATTTCTTTCTCAACAGTTGTTTTTTATTGCGCAAAGTTAGTTTAAAATTGTTATTGCTAATATTATCCAGAAAACTTCACTTCTTATATGATGAAGTGGGCTGAAAGCTACTACCAATTTCCAGTAAATTCATAGTGGGTCTTAGGTCATCCATCTACACAGACTGTCAACTAGTTTGTGGAGAGATTCTTCCACTTGCCATTTCTAGTCTTTGCACTAGCAGAAATGTTTTAAATAACAAAGTATATAAAACAAAAAGACATACATAAGGCTCTTGGCTTTGACAGCAGAAATTTGTAATTTGCTTGACTGTGATCCCTCTGGATGAGTAGATAAATCAAACGGTTGCCTTGGCCTACAAGTGTGAGTGGATTGAATGTATTCATATTTCCTAGGCTAGGAAAAATCATCTGATTTGTCCCCTTTGATTGTAGGTTGTGATATCTAACTTATCTTTGAATGTTTTGCTATGGTATGAAACATGGCCTCAAGCTGAATACAAAAAAATGCATCATCATCCCCTTTGGGGACAGTGATGTCCCCACAAATTATGACATTAATAACAACGTCTTAAGCACACAGTCAGTCGTGAATGATTTGGGCACCCAGATTGATAGCAGCCTGACTTTTGACCACCATGTTGCTTCCATTGTACAGAAAGCTTTCTACATGGCCCACCTCATAATTAAGGGTATCTCATCCAGGGACAAGGAGTTCATAACATCCCTGTATTCTTCCCTTATAAGGCCTATTATTGAGTACAACGCCCCATTCGGTATGTATCTCACAAAGCACATGCAGCAGCTGGAGAGACCACAGAGGTTTCTCACCAGGAGAATCCAGGGCTTCAAAACTCTACCATACACAAATAGGCTAAAAGCCCTGTCCCTCTAGTCTGTTTCATACAGACTCCTCAGATGTGACCTGTGTCTGGCATACAAGGCAATCACGGACACCACCTTGATGGGACTGCTGCATATCCGCAAGTCAAGCTCCACTCAAGTAACCCGCCTGCCTGGTCTGTGACATCAATAGGACTTGTTGGCGGGACAGATTTGTGTCCCAGAGACTCCCCCATCTATGGAATAGACTCCCTGTCCACATCAACCAGAGTACCTCTTTATCCCTTTTTAAGTGCAACCTAGATAACTGGATGGGAAATAAAAAATACATCCCTGGGATTCCACCCATATCCCTGCTGGACAGGGACATCGGGTGCTGATTTGTCTATGCATGGGCTAAATTCTCACTAGGCTTATAAGGCCCTTAGGGCCAATAGCCTAGTAACTTTCTATGATCCTATGATCCTATGGTATTCTTCTTACGTTTACACACAAAACACTCTATCCCATACATAGGTCCCATCTGTAGAATTCTGTATCGTTTGTATCTTTAAATATTTTTAATATAGATGCTTTTTTATATACATGTTTCACTTTTTAATGACCACTGTTGACTGTTCATTTTGAATGTTGTTTGTGCATTTAAATTTGATGAGTACTGTAGAGTACAATGCCTTCTGGATATACACCTTTATTGTATTTATGCATATCTGCTCAAGCACCTTAAGTTTTATGGAAGTTTAGTCATTTTCTTACAGTGTACATGAGTAATATTGTTAACAGCAGTAAACATACAAAGAGTGAGATAAAGGATGACCACCAAGCTTTCAAGTTTCCATTCCCATTTAACAGAATCCAATAAAAAGACATAAACGCTTTTACAGTTGCTAAGACTGCTTCTTCCGCCATTAACACTGAATAAAACTTTGGTTGATTATATACTATTACATCTTACCAAACAGAGGCCAACGTTAATAGGTACATTCATCAATTAAAAAATAGTTCAAAAATTTATTATAGAAAACTTCATTATTTAAAACAAATGCTACAGTGTATGTATTGAAAATACAGACCAATACTATGAAATATATATGTATATAACAACACTTACATAAAACATTAAAAATGCATATATAGAAGCTGATAAACAACAGACACTACCAAAAGCTAGCACCCTTATCTATGCAAGGGTCTAGCTTTCAGGACTGGCTTTATGGGAACCTTGTCATTTAGACCACTACCCCTATCCGCTTTTAACCTGATTATCCACCTTGACTTATTAAGCTTTGTCTTATTTCTAATATCCCCCCCTCTGCCATCGAGTCTAGTATTTTCTATTACCATAAACTTGAATCTATGCATATCCTCCTTAGTAAAAACATGCCTAGCCAAGGCGTTAGTAGTTGTTTTATTACTTATATCATAAAGATGTTCCCTTATCCTATCACGTAACCTGTGGTCAGTCATGCCTACGTAGAATGCACAGCATTCCAAACAATAGGCTAGCTAGACCACATGCATGGTATCACAACTTGCTGTCACCCTAAACATAAAGGTCTTATTAAAATCAAGATTTATAAAATGTCCTGATATATCTATATATCCACAAAAGTTACATTTGTTGCATGAGGTAGTTACTAGAATTATATTCGATTACTTCTGTGTATCTTTGCCTTTATGATAATACTGGAATAAAATACTGGCATCCAAACTAAATTTTTACTTATTCTACCCTTTACCTGAGAACCCATTTCATTCCTAAAGTCAGAAAAATAGGGCTTTGCTTGTGTCTGTCATTTTCCTTTTCACCTCATTTATTACACTTCTCACTTTCTTGATATTATATCTCCTATCATTAAATCTATTTTCTAACTCATCTCATTTAAAAAAAACTTCTCTCTCACATAACCTGGATGTCCTCATGACTTGCCCTTATCTATATTATCGAATATATGAGGTGGATGCATACTCCTCCAATGTAATATATTGTTTTTATATCATTTTTTCTTATGTATTCTCATGCTAATCTCCTCAGTTATATCTTTAGTTACATTTACATCCAAGTATGCTATATCCTGATAGGAATAATCGATGGTGAGCCTCAGAAATGATGTAGTTTCATTAATATGCATATAAAATGTATTTAATTCATCTTCAGTACCTTGCCATACCAAGAATAAAGCAATGACAAATCACTGATAAAAACTAACCTGCTCCCTATAAAGTCCTTCTATTATAGATTCCTCTTCCCATGTCGCCATTATCAGGTTGGTGTAGCTATTTGCACATGATGGGCCCATAGCCATGCCATCCAGCTGTACATAAATGCTTTTGTCAAACATGAACACATAGTTTTCTAGCACGGGTTTCCATTAGAAGACATAGAAAATCAATGAATTTTCTATCATGTTCACTATTTTTAATCAAATACTGTTGCAACATTAAAATCCCACCTTCATTATGTACCTTGGTAAAAAGTGATTGGAATGTTACTAAAATGAGGTTCCCTATTTCTGTCTTACTTTTAAAAAAGGTATATAAGTCTCTCAAAACTTGTTTAGAGTCATGTAATACTATTGGGTTCCTTTCTAACAGAGGTTTAAATTTTTTATCCAACAATATAGACATTGACTGAGTACTCCAATTCCTACCTGAGACAATGGATCTGAGTGGAACGATGGTTCAGTGAATAAACTAAAAAATTTAGGGCCTACGTTGGACAAATTTAAAGTCTGCCTATTTAAAAGGTGCCTAATAGACATTACTGGAGAATGTAGAATTTTAGAAAACCAGTTATCTAATACCCATTTAAATATTGATAAATAATTTACCTGTCTTACATGTCTGGGTGATGAATTCCACATCCTTTATGCCCTGATATGAAAATAAGATCTTTTTAACTTTGAATTAAAAATCGGAATTCTTACATCTAAATTTGTACTCCTTGTTACAATACCATGATCAGTAAAATCAATAGCTCATGTGGCAGCCAATAATTTGTCCTTAAGGCAGCTATATATCATAATAATGCCACCTCTTAGAAACCAATAAGTCAAAGAATGCAAAGACAATTATACAAATCTTCCTTTATGGGATGCGTTTTGACAGCCATCTATCTGTCTGGGAAAGGTTTTCTGAATCTGTTCCAACTTCTTCAGTTGCAAAACATCTAATGCACTTAAAGGCCTGGCATACTTAATAACAGGTCTTATTCTTGTTAAATAAATCTTTAATGACACCCAAATATCTCTACTTGAGAAACATTGAACAGCATTCTTCATAAGACCATACCATTTCCTAATAATGTTTGCACATTAGCTTCAAAGTAAAGGTTTTTCTCTACCATGATACCTAGAAGAAACAAATCTGATTTTCCAGGGTGTATGGATGCTGATTATTATTATTCCCAAAATGTAGAATGGTATATTCTTCTTTGTTAAATCTTACACCTTTAGATGTTATCCATTCATGTAGGTTTTCCATGTAAGATTCCTAGCGATATCAATTTGTAGTATTAGTTACTGCCCACTCTATCTTAATATTGTCAGCAAACTTATTTAAACATATAGAGTTAGATTTTGGACATTCTGACATCACTAGACCAAATAATAGTGGCCCCAAGACTAAACCTTGAGGCACTTCCCTGGCCATTAATCTATACTTGGAGTAGGAAATTTGAATTCTCACTCTGTGTGTTCTACCCAGTAGCCATTTGGATACCCATTTAGCTGCATAGCCAGAGTTATCAGTTCTCATTACAGTCCTTATAACTGTTTTATGGGGAATGGAGTCAAATGTCTTAGCCAGATCCAAAAACACATCAGCAGCTAGTAAGTTATCCAATGAGCTAACAATCTGCTCAAAAAAGTTATCAGATTAGTGACACATGATCCCTGTGAAAGGAATCCATGTTGATATATATCAGAGCTGAAGTCCTGAACTTGCTAATAGGAAAGCCACAGTGTCCTGTCAAAGCACTTACCCAATATGTGAGTAAAACAAATGAATCATTAGTTCTCTACTATACATCCTGGTTTATTTTTCGTAATGGGAACTATTATAGCTTCCTTCCATAGTTCAGGAAACAAATACTTCTTTGAATGATTTTTGGAACAAATATGTTAAACATGAAATCAACTTTTCAAATATTCTTTTTATAAAATATCCATTAAGGCTATCAGGTCATGCTGCTGAATTTTGATTTATTTTAGACAAGGCTTTACCATTTCCTCATTCATATTGGGACACTTGCCTCTAAAAAGTATAGGAAAATCATTTCCCAAAGTCCTTTAGGAGTTATTACTAAACAAACCATCTGTAAACAAGTTCACTAGAACATTTGAGTCAGTGATTGTTTGAGACCCATCTTTCAATGTTATGCTAGAAGAATCATTGAGACTGTAATGTTTTAAGTGTTTAAATAAACTCTTATTTTCCTTCAAATTAGCTGTTAAATATGCCTCATAGTTATATCCTACTCTTTTAATAGTCACGAGGTACATTTTACTGAATTTATTGTAATTGGTCCTATTAGAAACATCTAAATTTGAAAAACTCCTTCATGAGTTCTCCTTATAAATAAATGTAAAACAAATGTAATTCAGCTTCATTAATTAGGCATTTCGTCTTTACCCCATGTAAACATGATATTTTTGGACACTTAACTGACTGTAGCCCCTCCCATCACGCCCAAGACCTGACTTCCACTCCAGCAGCAGCCCCTCTCTCCAAACCTATCATTAGTTCTTTACTATACATCCTGGTTTATTTTTCGTAATGGGAACTGAGCCAACATTCATATACTATAGGTAATTTCCCTCACATAAGTGGCCAGTGTTCCATTACATTTACCTTGTCTGAGGAAAGACAAAAACTTTCTCCTACTCCATGTATACTTAGAAGTAGACCTGCAGAAAATATTTATGATCCTTATAGTGAGCTTCTTTCAATTGTCATTTTTATTCTACTGTTGCCAATCACTTTTGTTTAATATTTAGTAACATTTTATTGCATTTACAATATAAATACCTCATTAAAATTCTAAGATACAAGATGTCATCTGACAACTCTGGATTTCTCCTGCATGTTTTACCTATAAGCAAGCAACAATACCTTTTTCGACTTACTATTTATCAAAAATATAATTTTGAAAACAACTTATAAAAACAGAAAAAAGTGCTCTTCTGCACCCTGATGTAAGGGTCAAGCTCCCCATGATCTCCTGAAATTATATATACAAACTCCATGGACATACCACAATGGAGAAAAGAGACAATCCCTGAAGTGTACCACTGGCTTGCACAGTACAATACAGTGATAAAACTCATTGCAATGTAAAATCTTTGCAATGAAGATATCAGATGGCAGAGTCAGGAATGACTTATACCTATGCCTTCCTGAACACAGAGATAATATCTGTAATACTACAGAAACAAGGTCATACCTACCATAGGCTAAGCATAGCTTATGCCTGTCTTTCAGTAAAATGTACAGAAAAGCATTATTAAGCTAAGGTAAATATAATTATATTTCTGTAAAAAATGTGGCTGTTGCTTTTGGTAAATCTTGCAGCATGTAAAATAAATAAAAATAAAAAAATGCAAACTGTCCAGAGTATGTAACAACTTTTAGTGGAAATGCAGCTGGCCCACAGAAAAATGAAGCTGGCTTCTCAAATGTGGGCATATTTGCTGTAACTAAAGCTCTTTGTACAGTGTAGTGTTACTCAAGGTCAAAGGATTTGTTACTTTTTATGGACTTTACTTGCCCTCAGACTCAGAGCTATATGCTTTGGAAACAGAAAACATTACATTCAAAATTAAACCAAAGATACACAGAACCTGGGACCTTTTTTAGCAGAATCAGTAACTGTTAGTTTAGTAGTATTTTCCTTGCCTCTAGTGTATGCAGCTTTAACAGCAGCAGCAGCTCTGGGACAGATGCTCAAGTATGCAATTAATTTGCCTCAATGCATCCCAAGAAGTTAAAACTACAGCAAACATCCCTCCCTCGTGAAAATATTCCAGCATCTCTCCCATCTTAAAACCAAATAATGTAACAGTCTGGACCAACTATAACCCAACTCAAATCCTGCCGTCTACCGGGTATTGCGGACATCTATAAGTATCCAGCAACCACTTTAACCCCATACCTTATACTACTGCAATCTCTCCTATTTGACCATCGTAACAGTCTGGACCAACTATAACCCAACTCAAATCCTGCCATCCAGCGGGTATTGTGGACATCTATAAGTATCCAGCAACCACTTTACATACGTGCTGACCCTCTTGTTAGGTATATTTGCACTTATCAGTAATACTTACTGAGTGGTTGTTGCTGTAGCAGCATTGGGACCCAGCAGCCTAGAAATCCTTATCCTGTACTCCTTTTTCCACTTTAAATCTAATTCCCCTCACTACCTTACCGTACTTTTCCTAAGCTTTTACTTAGCATTCCTGTAGCCTTGCCCCTGACCTTGTTTTCTAGTACCCCTACCTTCCTAACCTCCAACACTTCATTTTTTAGTGTCTCCACCTAGCCACTGCTTTTTCCCTTGTTTCATCTCTAATTAATACCACTAACTATACCTAATCTTTCCCCATACTATTCAAACCTTCCTAGGTGTCTGATGGCTTCTTGGGCAATTTCTAGACCTAGGTGTTGTATTACACTTACCTACAAATTCAAACCTCTCCCTGACGGTTATTAGCTACCATTGATTAAAAATATGACTTGCATGTTGCTAATATAGAAATATAAGATCTTTGTATGGCAACTAAACAGCTCTAGCTTGTACTAGCTAAATAAACTGTTCTATTGGTGATTTTGCTGGCTCTGCAACAAGCACACCATTCTATACCGTCTGTTTCATCCTACTATACTAATGGACAGTGTAGTTGATATTATCAAAGTCTTTTTATTAGTACACAGCTTGTATTAGTGGAGAAGTGTGTTCAACAAAGCTTTTCTTCAAATTATACTGCTAAAGTGTGTTTATATATTATACTGCTAGAAGCTGTACTTAAGCTTAAATAGGGCTGTAATTAGTTATGTTTAGAACCTGCATTATTGACCTTTATATTTCTTGACCATGTTTTTTCTAAATGTCCTACCTAAACATGCCTATACACTAAGTGACAGGAGTTGTAAATACCTGTAATAGTGTTGTACCTACAAGCACCAGAGTGTCTTTGTTAAACCAATTTTGCTTTAATTCCCACCTACTGATGCTCACCATCTAACCTGCAATTTTTGTCTCTATAGCCCCATATCTTATACTACTGCAATCTCTCCTATTTGACCATCATAACAATCTGGACCAACAATAACCCAACTCAAATCCTGCCGTCCACCGGGTATTGCGGACATCTATAAGTATCCAGCAGCCACTTTACATACGTGCTAACTGACCCTCTTGTAAGGTGTATTTGCACTTATCAGTAATACTTACTGAGTGGTTGTTGCTGTAGCAGCATTGGGACCCAGCAGCCTAGAAATCCTTATCCTGTAGTCCTTTTTCCACTTTAAATCTAATTCCCCTCACTACCTTACCGTACGTTTCCTAAGCCTTTACTTAGCCACTGCTTTTTCCCTTGTTTCATCTCTAATCAATACCAGTCACTATACCTAATCTTTCCCTGTGCTATTTAAACCTTCCTAGCTGTCTGACTGGCTTCTTGGTCAATTTCCGGTCCTGGGTGTTGCATTACACTTACCTACAAATCCAAACCTCTCCCCTAGTCCTAATTTCTGGACCTCAGCTTTCATAGGTTCCTTGGCTGTATGGGCACCATTTTTAAAACCTCTTTCATTCTGGGCTGCTGTGCATTTTCTTGCCGCTCGCATTGCCATCGAACATGTGAGTGTTAACTGATTAATAGTTATATTTCTCAATTCTTTGTTCTAGTAGTGTGCTACTGTTTGCAATTTAAAACACTGTGACATTGGTCTCAATGTATTTCAGCATAATAGTGTTACGAATCATTGCCAAATGCCTTCTTTTTGCTGCTACATTATATTGCAAGCTATCGGAAACAAACTTTTGTAAATGCTGCCTGTACCTTATTATTCTAATGTAGTCTAGGGGAGTAATGTCTTTTTGTGACCAGATGAAACAGCCAATATTGAATTAGTTGAATCTGAGCCATTGCCACAGTCAATGGTACCCTAATAAATGGCTGTACTTCTTGCTAATGCAATAGGTATGCTGCCCGAGTTCCGTCAGCTTACAAATAAAATAATATGAAATAGAATTCTATATATGTTTAGAAGCAATGGCATGCGACTGTACTGTAACATGTTTTTTAGCCTTAAATAACCTGATTTTCAGTGCTTAGAGAGCATTGGTTACAAATACACCACAAATGTTGCCATTTTTAGGGATACAAGATTATAAAAGTCTCCGTTCTGTAGTCAATGGACTTCTCAGCTTGGAGTAGCTTGTACTGTCAGCAATTAGCTACCATTAATTAAAAGTGCAACTTGCATGTTGCTAATATAGTAATATGACAGCTTTGTACCGCAACTAAATGTCTCTAGCTTGTAATAGCTAAATGAACTGTTCTATTGGTGATTTTGGTGGCTCTGCATAAAGCACTCCATTCTATACCGGCTGTTTCATCCCGCTGTAATAATGGACAATGTAGTTGATATTAGCAAAGTGTTTTTTATTAGTACACAGCTTGTATTAGTGGATAAGTGTGCTCAGCAAAGCTTTTCTTCAAATTACACTGCTAAAGTGTGCTTATATATTACACTGGTAGAAACTGTACTTAAGCTTAAATAGTGCTGTAATTGGTTATGTTTAGAAACTGCAATATTGACCTTTATATTTCTTGTCCATGTTTTTTCTAAATGTCCTACCTAAACATGCCTATACACTAAGTGATAGGAGTTGTAAATACCTGTAAATAGTGTTGTACCTACAAGCACCAGAGTGTCTTTGTTAAACCAATCTTGCTTTAATTCCCACCTACTGATGCTCACCATCTAACCTGCCATTTTTTGTCTCTATAGCCCCATATCTTATACTACTGCAATCTCTCCTATTTGACAATCGTAACAGTCTGGACCAACTATAACCCAACTCAAATCCTGCTATCCAGCGGGTATTGTAGACATCTATAATTATCCAGCAACCACTTTAAGTATGTGCTAACTGACCCTTTTGTTAGATATATTTGCACTTATCAGTAATACTTACTGAGTGGTTGCTGCTGTAGCAGCATTGGGACCCAGCAGCCTAGAAATCCTTATCCTGTACTCCTTTTTCCACTTTAAATCTAATTCCCCTCACTACCTTACCGTACTTTTCCTAAGCTTTTACTTAGCATTCCTGTAGCCTTGCCCCTGACCTTGTTTTCTAGTATCCCTACCTTCCTAACCTCTGACACTTAATTTTTTAGTGTCTCCACCTAGCCACTGCTTTTTCCCTTGTTTCATCTCTAATTAATACCAATCACTATACCTAATCTTTCCCCATACTATTCAAACCTTCCTAGGTGTCTGATGGCTTGTTGGGCAATTTCTGGATCTGGGTGTAGGCTCTGCTGCACTTGCCCTCCCTACACTCGGGTTCTCTTCACTTCCCTACCTTACCCCCATTCCAACCCACCCCCAATATCTTGTAATTTATACTTATCCACACCGCACCCTTCTGCAACCGCACCTTACCTTATAGTCAATCCATAAACTCCATCAATCATATCTTAATTACAACTCTCTCCTGCCACCTACCCAGCTTTTTTTCTCACATGTATAACACATATTCCTTTCTCTCCCTACACTACAAGACATTAACTGTTTCCAACCATCTCTGCCCCTATCTTTTTCCTATAATACCCTGTTGCCATTAAACCCCTCCTGCTAGCTACATACTTCCAGCCATGTCCTCTTTAAAGCTACTCTTCCTATACTCAATTACTTTAGCCCTACTATCCCTAGTCACACACTTATCATCATACCAGTCACATCACCTTATTCATTACCCCTCTCCAATTTCACCCATTAATACTGCCCTCACTCAGAGCAAATCATCCATCCTCATCTCTCCTCATCTATCTCTCCACTCTCAAACAGAGCTTTTCTCACTAAGGTACTTCCAAATACATACCCCCACTAATAGACCTTATATATACAACAGACTTATCTCCAAAATAAAACTTCTTATCCTGCACTCACTTAGCCAAATTAAACTTCAGTCTGACATCCATCCAAAACCTGGCCCTAGTACTACCACTCCACCTCACCAACCTCTCAATCCAAACCCAGGGACTACCTCACCTACCTTACCACTAAAAAAAACATGTCAGACCTTCTCTTTATAAATGTCAACATTAGGAGCCTCCTATATAAAACAGATGAATTCCATGCAGCCATGACAATATATTCCCCAGACATAGCTATTGTAACAGAAACTTGGCTTAAACCCCATATTACATCTGAAGAAATACTCAATGATGAGTATAGCATCATTAGAAAGGACAGATTAGTTAAACATGTTGGAGGTATAGCCATTTTATATAAAAAAAAACTTAAACTAGCTCAGCTCAACTCTAGTCTACCTAATTTCACTAACTCTGAAATCCTATCTGCCAGGCTCGATATAAATCAGCACAAATCAATAGTTATCTTAGCTATCTACCTCCCCCCTTCTAATAATCTAGAAAATGTTGAATATATATTGGAATGGGTTTCCACTAGCTTTAACCAGGAAATAATAATATTAGGTGACTTTAACCTTGACTGGCTCACATGCTCCTCTATTACAACAACAAACTTTATAAATCTTTATAATTTCCATCAAAACATAAAACTCCCTGCACGCATAGGCAAGCATACAAATAGGCATTCCACATTTGGCTGGATTCTAACAAATAAAACTAACTTCAACTATGAGTCTGGCTGCCTACCAGACACTTTAAGGGATCACTACCCGGTATACCTAATAAGAAAAAAACTAAACAACTGTGGTAATATCAGTTACCGCTACATACGGAATAAAAAACAATTCTCACCATCTACCTTCCAGACCCTCCTAAAACAACAGAACTGGGCTCCCCTAAAAACCTTGCAACTATCTCATGCAGTTAAATACTTTAATTACATTTTCCTATAAATCTTAAATAAACTTACCCCACCCAGAAAAATTTGTTCTAAAACCAAAAAACTCCCATGGTTAGCAAAAGAAACAATACAACTATTTAGATTAAGAGATAAAGCATGGTCCCTCTATCTCTCTAACAAAAGTCATGATAATCTCATCACTTTCCAACAACTAAGAAATCAAGCTAAGAAACAAACCAAAATAAACAAAAAAACATACTTTCTAACTTGCCAAACAAAATATGCAACAAATCCACAACAATTCTGGCAATTACTTAACCACCTACTAAAATCAGGAAAACACACTACCCCAGTTCCAACTACCAATAATACTACAGAACCTATTGAATCACAATTCAGCTCCCACTTTATTAAATCAATAACCTCCCTACTACAAAACACTTCTACCCCACCCATGTCTGTACCCTCTCCATCTGGCCCACCAGAAACCCAATTTAAATTTCAACCCATTCAAACAAGCTACATACAACACTTACTATCTAAAATAAATCCATGTACCCTTGCCACTGACCAATTACCAGGTGAGTTTCTGCCCCATCTATTTCGTACCCCATATCAATCCTAACTAACCGCTCAGTTACTGAACAATATGTACCTACGATATGGAAAATATCCCATATCATTCCACTGCATAAAGGAGGCCCCTCCAAAGTCATATCTAATTACAGACCCATAGCCATACTTTCCCGGCTAGCAAAACTTCTAGAAAAATGTATACACAAGCAGATTATTGACCACTTAAAAAATAATAACCTCCTTTCTGTTACACAGTACAGTTTTAGACCAAAACACAGTACTAGTACAGCACTCATTAGCTTTACTAACTCTATAAACCACCTTAAAAATAACAACCAACTTGTCCCTACCACATTTCTTGACATGTCAAAAGCCTTTGATACCATATCACATTAAATCCTCCTAAACAAACTTGCCAGTTACAACCTTTGCCATGAGACCCTATATTGATTCCATAGCTACCTCTCAAACAGACAGTATGTTACCCTATGGGACAACAAACTCTCTTCCCACCTCCCCATCTCTGTAGGCATTCTCCAAGGATCAATCCTAGGTGTGCTACTCTTTACAATCTTTACCAATAACCTTATAACAAATGCTTGTCCAGCGAACATCATTAACTATGCACATGACTCCTCGCTCATCTGCTCGGCACCCACAGTTGAGACAATTCAAAAGAAGACACAGACTGCCTTTACTAATTTTGAAAAATACCTAGCAGCACATAAACTGATACTAAATTCTAATAAAACTAAGCTTATGGTCTTTTCAAATTCTTCCTCACTAGCCAATTGCCAATCCCTCTCTATATTCTCTTCCAATGGCATTAAAATAGAACCAGTTGAACACACTAAACTTCTTGTGGTTACCATAGACAATGCATTAAAATTTGACAAACATATAGCTCAAACTATTAAAACGATCCATATTAAACTTGGCACACTCTACAAGCAAAATCCTATCTTTCAGACAACGCTAGACTGGCTACTGCAAGAACCCACTTATTATCCTCACTCCTCGATTGTTCTCAAATATTCACAAATCTCCATAAAACTGAACTAAACAAATTTGAATGCTGCTATTACAAAATAGCCAAATTTACAACAAACCTACTCCAAAAAACACATCATTCTATGGCCCTCAATCAATTTGAATGGTTAGAACTCCCAAATGTACTCACACTGAACTAATTATTAGTTGCCCACATGGTGATGTATAAACCATGAACACTGCTCATCCCTAACTAACCTTGTCCAATCCTACAGAAACCTTAACTCTCTCAGATCAGCAGACAAAATCTTACTTAAAGTAAATAAATCACATAACTCTTATGGGGACACCTTATACTGCCACAAGATTGCTAAAGTCTGGAACTCACTCCCTAAACAAATACTATCTATTGATCACACAAGATACTTTAAGCAGGAACTAAAATAATATGTCATATCACACTGGCTATGCCCATGCTCTGCTCCAGACTAACCTTCCCCCACCCCCATTTGTCTATTACTCTGGCCACAGCTGTCTAAATCTTGTGATGTAGATCCCTCTTCACACACACACTCACACGCACACACACACACACACACACACACACACACACACACACACACACAATGAGAAATGTTTATATCATATCTATACTTGCACTGACTTGTAATTATATTGTATGCTATTCACTGTGCATTTTAGGCTATGTACTATGTTTTTGATAATACCTGTATCTCTATGTTTATGCTATTGTATTACTATGTTTATGCTACTGTATTACTATGTTCTTTGGAGCTTTTCTCCCAGGTTCTCCACTGAAAAAGGACTTCTTGTCCAGTGGACATTACCTGGTAAACAAATAAAAATAAATAAAATAAATAAATAAATAAAAATAAAGAGCCCATCCTTTGCAGATCATACAGGCCAATCTCTTTGCTTAACATTGATTACATGATATTCATGTCTATCTTAGCAGACAGATTAAAAAATATTCTTTCAATATTAATTCATGAAGTCCAAACCAGGTTTATCAAAAACAGAAAGGTACAAGACAATGTTATTAGATTGCTGTCCTTAATAGAGTTAGCAAACAAGAAAAAATGAGTTTTCTAGTTTATGCCTTGATATAGATAAAGCTTTCAACTCCCCAAGTTGGCCATTTCTGTTTAAAGCTCTGCAAAAATACAATTTCTCCCCAAACTTTATAGCATTAATTAAAAAACTATATGAAAAGTCCATAGCCTATGTAAAGATTGGATCTTATCTATCTAGCCCATTTGAAATATTAAGAGGTACTAAACAGGGGTGCCTCCTCTCCCCATTACTCTTTGCTCTGGCTATTGAGCCTCTTGCAAATTATGTTAGAAATAATGACAGAGTTAAAGGATATAAAGTGTCAGACAAATTATCCCCAAGAAACACCTGTTTGCTGATGACCTACTAATAACTTTGTATGATATTGAAAATTCAGTAGATCACCTATTACATAATATAGACTTCTTTGCAAACATCTCTGGTCTAAAATTCAATCACAATGAAACTCAGGCACTTCTAGTGAATAAAAATGTTACTATGAAACAGATCAAAAAGAAACATAAACTGGGAGGGCACGTATATTAAATATCTAGGTATCATTATTGGATCTAATTATAAAAACAAATTACTCACATCTAATTGCCAACAACTTATAAACTCAATTACAAGTATGATTGACAGTTGGAACACACTCTTCTTCTTCACATTTGAAAATAGACTAACTTTAATAAAAATGATACTACCTAAAATTTTATTCATTGACCAAGCTCTAATAATTCCCTCACCTGTCAAAATCAAACAGAAAATTAATAACTTACTACTGAACTTCCTTCGGTATCCCAAAAAACAAGAATTTTTCTTCTCTGGCACACCACAAGCTGGGATGAATGAGGTATAGCATTTCCAAATATTGATTTTTATTTTAACTCCACATTTATTAACATAGTGTTGCTTTGGAATAATACTCCTTATACATCATAATGGAAATCAATACATGAAACCTTACTTCTTAATAGTAATAGGACATTGCTTGAACCATATACTTAAATACATACAAGCATCTTTATATGGATTTTAAAAATATACATTCAAAGTAAAAAGTCAAAACTTGTTCTTACACCTTTCACAAACAAAATATTGCTGTTGTTTAAAAAGCTTATGTTTTTAATCAATTAATTAAGAATTCATTAATAATTGTGTTTTCTATTGCCTACACAAATGAATGTTTGATATCTTTTGATACTCAGAAAATGTTAGAATTTAAGAAGGGTGAGCTATTATATTGGAATCAATTTCTCTCAGCTAATAAAATAAGTTCTGCAGACTATTTGATCAGCAGATATAGTTTGCAAAATTGCAATTGGCTGGACATCCAAACTTGTAAGGATTTTATACACACTAAGCTCGTACCCTCATTAGAGGCATACAATAAGAGTACCTTTAAAAATCTTGGATTTTATCTCAACAATTATTAATAGCTCACCCAAAAATACTTCATATATATATGTTATTTATAAAATTCTCAGAAATGATTTTAGCAAAACAGATGTTTCTTTTAGGAATTATTCAAGTGAAGTTAATAAACAAGTATTCTTAGAAAAAGATAAAAGGCTTTTTTACAGTCAGTGAAGGAATCCATATCTTCCCTGTTTTGGTGTGTATACACATGGAAATTTTTACATAGATGTTTTTTCACCCCACATAGGCTAGCAATAATGTACAAGAAAGATAAAATGAAATGCTGGAGATGTGGACACCCTGATGCTGACTGGATACATATGGTTATTAATTGCAAAATAATTTCCCCATTTTGGTTAGACTTTAAATATCTTTGTAAAGCTCTATGGAATGACACCTGTATAATTTCTGACTCCCTTATCCTTTTCAATGTTTTTGTTCCTGAAGTCATTCCTAAAAACCAAACATTTTTAACTATGGTCTATCCTCTCTATAGCAAGGAAAATTGTTGCTAAAAATTAGAAATCCCAATTTACTCCTGCCTTTAAAGTTGAGTTTATTCATCTTGTGAAATACATTTGTAAGAATGAGATTGCTACTATAAAAGCAAGAACTTACAACACAACTCATCATTTAATTACTTGGACAAAACTGTCTAATCTGTTAGAGAAATATTAAGTGTTCTCCTATGTATATTGCTTTTTTAATTGTTATGGGCATTGTATATAGTTTATTTGTTTTGTTTTATTACTATACTATTAAGTTATTGGGCAGGATTCACGAAGGCTTGCATGGAGTCTAAGAGTAGTGTAAGACTGCATGCAGCCTTCGCGATCCAGGAACAGCCCTAAATTCCGTGTAAGAGACCAGCTAAAACGTCTCTTACACGGAGTGGGCGTGGATATGCTAATCACCTCACTTGCAGCCCAAATGCATGCAAATGAGGTAGATTAGCGATCCAGGAAGCCCAAAGCAGCCCGTGTAAGAGCCGTTTTAGCTGCAGAAATGTACTCAGTTGACAACTGAGTACGTTTCTGCAAAAAACACAATGGAGCCATGTCAGCTCCAAATAAAGGGTGCATATGTGTCAGGCAGCATGCCAATGGCCAAATATGTGGTCATTGGCAAGGTACCCCGATGCAAATATGAAAAATAAATATTTTTTTTTTCGGCGATCGCCGATGTTTAAACGCAGCGCAGCCCTGCGCAAATGGGCTGCGCTGTATAAAACATAAAAATGAAGGTTATAAACCCACAAATGTGGGTTTTATGCAATACATGGATTTACAATGCAGGGACCAGCAGACCAAAAACAACATGGCCACCATTTAGTGGTTGCTAAGGGGGGAAGCTGAGTCTAAGACATGTAACTAAGGCATTAGTAGGCAATCTGATGTAAATGAGTGTTAGGATACTGAATTCCACTGTCACATAGCAAATGAGCACATTCTGAGTAGTGTAAGAGATACATAAGGGGGAGGAATAGAGTAGGAGATAGGTGACATCACAGGGGGGAATGGTAGAAAGAAATGCAGTTCATTGGAGGTCAGTGTTACATGACAGATGTCAGACACATATCATGGAAAGAGGAGTGCCACAACATAAGCATGGGAAAGTCAAGAAATGGAAGGTGTACACTGTTGCTTACACCAAAGTTTCTTGCTGGGCATGCATGCGCATGTGTGCGTGCCATGAAGAGCGAGTAGGACAGTGTGTACACGTGTAAGGCAGACTGAGCATGTGGGAGCCTGTTGGCAGACTTGTAACACTGTTTGCGCTGGTGTGCGCACGTTTTAACCCGAATAAGCAGATTCTGAACCATGTAAGCATGTGTGCGCACGTGTAAGCCACTGTGAGTGTGTTTCTGCTGGTATGCACGTTGCTCCCCCCTGAGGAAACAGAAAGGAAAAAGGAAGCAACAGAATTAGTAGGAAGCTAGCAGGGAATACTGCTGGAGCTAGCAGGTGAAAACAATTAGAAGCAGGCAATTACACAGGCAGAATAGTAGCTCAGCCAAGCACTTAAAACTCTGCAAACAGCAGTGCAGGATGTTTCTCTGAAGAGACACTGCAAGACAGGAGTAAGCTATTAGAAGTGAAAACTGAAAAAGCTGAACTCAGAGCAGAAATGCTAGGGGCTGCCATAGCTGTCATAAGGAGACATAGGCTACTTGCTGAGGGTGGTGACAATGCAGATGGTGCCAGACAACCCACAGTGAGGAGACGGAGAAGAGTGTACAGGCCCAGGGTCACCTACCACGGGTTACATGAGCTGGAGATAGTAGAGCGCTATAGAGTGGACAGAGACCTCCTGCAGCAAATTGTCGAGCTGTGCAGGCCACGCCTCACACACAGAACCAACAGAGAGGAACCCATCCCAGTGGAAACCAAGGTATGTGTTGGCATAAGAATACTAGCAACAGGTACCTTCCAGAGACCAACTGGTGATATGATGGGGATATCACAGGCATCAGCCTCCAGGGTACTGCACCAGTTCCTGGATGCCATGTCAGCACATGTCGGTGATCATGTATATTTCCCCAATGCCCGTGAGGTATTGGCCAGCAATATGAGTCTCTTCCAGCAAATAGCGGAATACCCTGAGGTAGTGGGTGCAATAGACTGCACGCACATACACATCAAAGCACCAGCCGGTGAGCGGGTAGGGCCTACATTAACCGCAAGGGCTTCCCCTCCATCAACTGCCAGGTCATGTGTGATGCCCAGGGCATAATAATGAATGTGTGTGCTGGCTGCCCTGGGAGCTACCATGATTCCCATATCTGGCATTTGACGCAGCTGTACCAGACATTTGCCAATGGGGACATCCCACATGGACACCTAGTGGGGATGCAGGTTATGCACTGGAGCCGTGGCTGATGACACCCATCAGAAATGCACACACACCTGAACAGGAATGCCATAATGAGGCACACGCACAAACACGTAATGTAATAGAGCGTGTGTTTGGGCTGCTCAAGTCACGGTTCCGGTGTCTGGACACATCTGGTGGAGCCTTGCAGTACTCACCAACTACATGTACCCAAATTGTCATGGTATGTGCTATGCTACATAATATGATCTTGCGAAAACAGCTGCAGCAGGACCAGCATAGGGCCGGGCCAAACAGCCCCCACCATTGCCAAGGCCATCACAGGCAGAGCGTGACTCGGAGGAGGAACAACCTGAGCCTGCCCCAGTAGGCAGAAGGAGGCATGCCCAGTATGCCCTGGCCTTGGCAAAGAGGCAACACATAGCACATACACTGGCTCAGTAGGAACCCTGGGAATGATACCCCTCTCTGACTCACTCATATAATAACAGGGATGCCTAAAATGACATAACCTGCTCTCAAACATGTACAGGGAGTGTAGTATGTGCATCCGACAGAGGCAGCCCTGCAGCACCACCTGAGGCATGAATGCCATGTGTTAAGCAATGTAACACCATGTAGTATATGCACACTTGATGACCCTGACTAACATCCTACCCTCACCAAGCATGATGCCACAATATGACGATGAGATGATCAAGTGCAATAATTGGCTGAAGTATTGCAGTTAGTCAAAGGGGATCCAATGTGTGCCAGCCTGGGATGACATGCTGAGCATGACATGATGCTCCACCTGCTAGGGCTGGCGTGCACCTATCAGTCCAGGCCTTATGGATACTGGCAAAGGCTGCTGTTACCCACAGCATGCCCTGAATTGGTAAGGCTCAAAACACAAACCCACCTCCATAGGTATCACAAGGGATAAGAACCTAGATGTAATGCTACCCAATGCCAGAAGTCTAAACAGCAAGATGCATGCAGTCTAAACTCCCCCAGTATGGAGAATGTTGATATCTGTCCTGTAATAGAAAACTGGGTCAAGGCTCACAACAGCACCGTAACACTACCAGGTTACACCTCATACTGTGCTGTACAGCCTCAAAACATGGAACAAGCTACAAAAGGAGGGTGACTAGCAATAGTTGTCAAGGATAACCACAACCCATGTTGGTACCACAACAAGAAGCAGCATGGACTAGCCATGGTCAAGTAACAGTGGCTAAAACTGCCTCCCAGTTTATAGCCTGCTACAGACTACCATCCTAACACCAGGAACTGCACCTGGCCTATGTTGGAATACATGAATATATCAAGCCCTCCAAACCACATTATATTGTGTGACTGAAAATACCCAGACATAGACTGGGAGAATTATACTAGCTCCAACACTGTAGGACAAAAGTTCCTAGAATCCATAAACCAAAATGCCCAGGAACAACGTACCACTCCCACAAGAGGGGTAAGCATACTGGATGTGATAATCAGCAACATGGGTACTGGATGGCAAGATGAGAAGTGTATCCCTCATTGGTAAGACCAGACCATAGAGTAATCACACTGGATATACACATCCTGACCACAGTCCCTGGCCAGAAAACCACAGTGAAAAACATGTGTAAAGCAAAAGTTGTTGCACTCCTCCAAACTGATGTGGAATCCATTAAAGGCCCTGTGCAGGTGCAAAATATGGGCCACACCTCAGAACCTGTTATACAGGCATTCCATGAACACTGCCAGGAATGCTTGGATTATGCAATCCCAAATAAAACCAAGACACAATGCCATACACACAGGCATCTGGCATGGTGGACTCCAGCCATTACCAAACCATGCAAGAGAATGAGGAAGCTACTACATGATACAGCAAACATATAAAGGGAAGTAATCACTGATCAGTAGTATGGCAATAAAATATGTCCACACATACAATTCACTAAGGCCAGCTACAACAAGTTGAATCTGTGAATCTTGAGGCAATGTTACACCTGCCCCAAGTACACAGACAACCCTGAACTCCCCCAAGAAATACAAATATATGTGAGAGATGCAACCATTTATCCAAACCGGAGGCTGAGCTCCCTCAACTCAGTACTGTCAAAACTAGTCAGGAGGAGAAGGTAACCACACACACCACAAACCCAGTCCCACATAGACCTATCACAACTGCAAACACAGAAAAACATTCCCAGAGGCCCTAATTACAAATGCACCACACCAACAGAGGCCTCCAAAGCAGACACCCAAGCAACCACAACCTCCAAACATAGCACATGCAACACATAGTACACAAAGCTGGTGTGCCAAACAGTCACAGGCCAGAAGGAGAAACAACATGCCTGATACAGTTGTAATAGGTGACTCCATAGACAGACACACTGCTGTCCCGCTCACCAGACTGAACAAGGGAAAGGGTACAGTAAGCTGCCTGTAGGCTGCTACAATACGCCACATAACACAAGTATGCAGGTCACCCCAAAGCAAGTAGAAATATGATGCAGTCATTGTCCATGCTGGCGTGAATGACCTGAGATGTACCTCCCTGGACTACATGAAAAGAGACATAGATGAGCTCTCCGATTATGTAGTCCAGGCCGGTATGACACTGACCGTTTGCAGCATCCTACCCTCACCAAGAATGATGCCACAGTACAAACACAGAATGATCAGCTTTAACAAGTGGCACAAGTACTGGTGTCATTCCAAGGGGATCCAATGTCTGTCTGCTTGGGATGTCATGCTTGACAAGCCACGCTGCTGTTCCAGGGATGGCTTGCACCTGTTACCCCTGTGCGTCTGGATATTGGATAAGGCTTTTGCCACCTCCATAGAGCCTTTCATAGGCAAGGCTGAAAAGACTAACCCACCACCCTAGAAAACATAAGTGGAAAGAAACAGAAGGGTAATGCTGACCAATGCCAGACGTGTAAACCTCAATATGCATGCTCCCGAGGCCCTCCCCAGTATGGAGAACATTGATGTCCGTGCAGTGACAGAAACCTGCAGCAAGCCTCCTGACAGCACACCAGCACTACCAGGTTATACCTCATATCATGCGTTATGGCCCCAAAACCTGGACCAAAACATGAAAGGAGGGGAGTATCCATATTCAGCACAGACACCCATACGTCCAGGTAACTGACAATGCACGAAGCATCGGAGACCACCCATGTGCAACTAACCATAGGCAAAACTGCTGTACAGTCTGTAGCATGCTACAGACCACACTCTCACACACAGGAACCCCACCCAGCCATCCTGAAGACACTGGACAGTATGAATGTCCCACCAAATACCAAACAAGGTACTCACAAATTACCACATAGGTTGTAAACCATTATGTATGGAAGGAGTAATCAGGGACCTAGGGACACATGTGGACAGTAACCTGTTATGTGACACTCACATTGCCAATGTGGCTAGGAAGACTGTCTATATTGGACACCGTATCATGAAAGGATTCACATCTACGTCAACAGAGGTCATTGTGCCCCTATACTGTTCTCTTATCAGACCCATAATCTAGTACAATGCCTCATTTGGGATGTACCTTACCTGACACCTGCAGCAGTTAGAAAGACCTCAAAGGTACCTCACCAAGAGGATAAAGGGTCTCAAATATATGTCATATGCTGCCTGGCTGTAGACACCCCAGCTGAATGCAGTCACATACTGCCTACACAGAGGCGTTGTATGCCTGTTGTACAAGGCCATGTCCAACACAGGAGTAATGGACATGCTCCACCCCAGAAAACCCAAAGCCATTGGAGCTGTGAGAGTGAGAGATGTCAACCTCAACACATAATGAAATAGGATGTGCTGGAGGGACAGATACATAACCCTGAGGCTCCCTACACCCTGGAACAGAATCCCACTCCATGTTAGGCAGAGCCCCTCACTGACACTCTTCAACAGGAATCTTGCCAAGTGGATGGATGATCGTAGATGTACACTGGGGTCTTCACTGTGTCACGTCCAGACAGAGGCACAGTAAAGTAAATCATAAATGGCCATAATATTCATATAGCAAGGGGTGGCGAAAGCCACACACACTCTGGCTAGGCTTATAAATGCCCTAGGGTGGATAGCCTAGTATGAACCTATGAACCTATGAAGATACAAATTGTACAGGACACTAAGGATAATCACAAGGCTTTCTTAACTGATGGTAGGAACCTTGTTGGGAATTCACAGATATGCTCTGAATCACTCAAATATTACAAACAACATACCAAACACACACACATATTGCCAACATCCAACCTGACAGGTGCAGTTCAAACCCACCCCCCCAGAATGCAAAATATCTATCCCAGCAGACTGCTGGCCCCCTGACATTGCAGATGCTGAGGTAACAGCCAGCATCGACAAAGCAAAACACACAGCAGCAATGGTATGAGATGGTGTCCTGGGCTGAGTCCAACATGGACTCCAAGAAGAATGGAATGCCAAATCACACTACTGCTCAATGTCAGCCTTACCACAGGATATGTACCCAAAGAGCAGTGTACAACAACAGTGGTCCTTTTCAACAAAGGTGTTGCCTGAATGGATACTGCAAACTACCACCCCAGAATCCTGACAAGCTTGGTCTGCACAGCTATGGAAAGGATCAGCATGTACCGCAGACATAAAGATATTGGGGACCTACTGACACCGGACCCTACCCAGTGTGGCTTTCTTAAGTGCAGATCCTGCCCTTAAACATGTTTGACTCATTTGAAACAGTCATTAAGGTCATTGATGAGGGCAATGTGGTCCACACAGCGTAGCTGGACCTTGCAAAGGCTTCCATACAATACCCCACGTGTTCATTATAGATAAGCTCACCAGCTTAAATATAAACCCCTATGTCAGTAGAGGGGTTGCAAACCAGACCAAGGACAGAACTGACATGGTCAGACATGCTGCAGCCATCAAAAGGGACACATAGAAACAGACAACTGGTGCCATAGCCATGTTAGCAAGCTAATTGCAGAAAAGTGTATAGTCAACCCCTGTGGATATACAGTAAGTGCCCACCAATTACCACATAGGTGTTAACCCATTAAGTACTTAACATGTAATGAGAGACCTGGGGACACAAGTTGATAGATATCCTGCATTGGACAAGCATGTGGCTGTAGTGGTTACAGAAACATACCATATACCCACCTAATCATGAAGGTTGTCAGATCTAGATAAGGGAGGTCATTGTGGCTCTGCAGTCATCCTTCATCAGCATTACAATTGACTACAATAGCCCCTGTGGGATGTACCTCAGCAGACACCTCCATCAACTGTAAAGTCCCCAAAAGTACCTCACCAGGAGTATCAAAGAGCTTGAACAGATGCCATGTGTTGCCTGATTAAACAAACTGCAGCTCCACACACTGCCATACTGCCCACCCAGAGGCAAGCTGTGCCTGATGTATAAAGCCATGTCCAAGCTGGAACCAATGAACATGCTGCACCTTGTACAATCTGAATGGCAGTGAGCTATGCACATGAGAGACCTGAACCCCAGCACTGACATACATAGGACAAGCTGTACTGAATGATCCATAACACAGAAGCCACCCCTCTTGAGTAAACTCCCAGTACAGGTTAGCCAGAGAGTCACTCATCGACTCTCCTCAAGAGGAATCTTGATGAGTGGATGGGAGATGGTAGGTTTACCCTGGGTATCACTGTTATGTCACGGGTAGACGGAGGCACAGTATACTAACCATGACATATGTCATGGCAAACTCCACTTACAATGTGTGTCGAAGGACAAACACACTCTCCGACTAGCATTAGAAATGGCCTAGGGCACAGCGCTAGTGTTTGCCAATGTACACCTATGTTGTGGAATACACTACCAATGTTGGACAAGCCTGGTTTACGTAGTTCATATCTGAACATAATGCAACATGGTCAGATGTGCACAACTGGCCCCTAACCAGGCTGTTGTGCTCACTATGAAAATGTGAAGCAGTGATAGGACTAAAGCCCAGGATACTGTCCACCACAGTGAAAGTACTGAACCAGTACACTATACGGTACTACAGTGTTAGGTCAGTATGAAAGGATGTTGACAACTGTATGCAAAGTATCCCATGCAAACCCTGCAGGCACAGTATAATCCCTGTTGTGTTCAGACACAAAGCAGTTGGACAGTAACTACACAACATGACACACAACACACAACCATAAACGTGAGATATTGTTGAAGTTCACACTCATCCACAAATGTGGTGGGCTGCAGAGTTCAACATATGGAAAGCTCACACTGGGCATGCTCGCACACTTTGATAAATGAGACATATGTCAGACAACATGCCATGGAAAGCCTGAACTGGGCATGCTCACACACTTAGGCCAAATCTCAGTTTAGCAGTTGGCCACACATATCTGGTATTTGTACATGTTATGCCAGGAACCAACCACATTACAGCAATCTGCCCAGTGCACACAGTTAAATGACTACAGAGACATACGTGATATAGTGGATCCCTCTCATATTCAAACATCTTCCACAGATACAGAAGTTGTTCATAGAAACAGGGAATGCTATGGCAATAAAGACCTGCAAACAGTCTATCAGCAACAAATATTGTGCATCTGACAATTAAACATATGGGTGTAGAGGCCAACACTAGGCTGTTTGCCCTAGGGAATGACAGCTTAGCCAGAGTGTGCTTGGCGTCTGCCTCCCCAGTACAGTAGGCTACTGTGCCACTGTAAAGTAGGTCACATAAGGCACCGTGTGAGGCTAGTGTGCTGTGCCTCTGTCAAGCAGGGACACAGTGGAGATCCCAGGGGTTGAATTTGCTAAGCCACATCCATGTTGTTGGTGTGTGCTGGAAGAGGGTTGGTGAGGACCTCTAACAGTAAGTGGGTGTCAATAACAGACTGAGGGGAGCCTTATCTGCATTGTCTGGACAATTTCACTGTCAACACTTTGTCGTGATGATTATGAGGGATTGAAGTGTCATGCCAGTACTGTTCAGAGATGTCCTCCCTCTGTGGGCTACTGCTCTGCAATGTATTAGCTCACTCTGTCTGTTGGACAGCCCATATATGGCTGGTGTACACCTGACAGGTGCCCTGTTGTGGAGCAGTCATGGGTATATTTGGGATAGCATGATCAATGCAAACCTTCCACATGCTCATAGAATGCAATTGTCAAGGATTATGCAGAGTGGCCTGTATACTCCCCAGCATGGGTCCTTTGAAGTCTTCCACCCCAGTCTTCACAAGGGTAAAGTCTGCTTTTGATAAATACACTTTGTTTGCAGTGACAACCTTGCCTGGGGGTGGGGATGGGATATGGATGTCCAGGGAAAGGTGGGTATGGTCAGATATCAACAATGGTGGTCTACCTCTGGTGTGGAACAGTGAGTACCCATGTTGCAGATGGTCAGGTGCAATATGTAATCCCCCTTGTGGCTGTGGTGAGTGGTTGTGCCATAGCACATGGACTCACAAATGGTAGTGGCTGTAGGGTAATGTTGTAGAGGCCTGAGTAGTTCCCACACACAATATACCTGTACCTGACGTTAACAACTGGAATGGTGTATGTGAACACCTGCATACCTTGGCACTGTTCCCAGGGAAGCAAAGTGTGTGTCCTGGATGTGGGAGGGTGGTCCGAACTGGTTGTGTTGTGTGTTACAGGTCCTGTGGTCACGAAGCATGGTATAGAACATAACCTGCCAGTGCGATGTGCATATCTGACCCTGAAGTAGGTGGCTGCAAATGCATATATATGCTATCCCCCACCTGACAGGTAGTACTAGATGTACATACCTCTGTAGAAATAATGATGTCAGCACCCTATAAATACTGCAGGTGCAGAACAGATGCCCAGTAATTTGGATAGTGCGCTCTGCTAATGCATCTCCCTCAAGTGTCATAATATAGTTAGGTAGGGGTTTGAATCCTGCAAATGCTCAGTGTGTGTGTGGGTGAGTGGGGTTGGTGTGTGTGCAAGTCTGTGTGAAGAAATGTCCCTTTTGGCAACTGGGAAAACACACTACAGGATGCACATTCCCCTTTCTAAACACTGATGATGTCAGCACCCTATAAGTACAGCAGGAGAAGAAAAACCTCCCAGTAATGCGAATAGCACACTCTGCTAATGCGTCCGTCTTGAGTGTCATAACATAGTTAGGTAGGGGTTTGAATCCTGCAAGTGTGTGTGTTTGGGTGAGGGGGGTTAGTGTGTGTGCAATTCTGTGTGAGGGAAATGTCCCTTTTGGCAACTAGGAGAACACACTACAGGATGCACATTCCCCTTTCTAAACACTGATGATGTCAGCACCCTATAAGTATAGCAGGAGAAGAAAAACCTCCCAGTAATGTGAATAGCACGCTCTGCTAATGCGTCCGTCTTGAGTGTCATAACATAGTTAGGTAGGGGTTTGAATCCTGCAAATGGCAAGTGTGTGTGTTTGGGTGAGGGGGGTTAGTGTGTGTGCAATTCTGTGAGGAAAATGTCCCTTTTGGCAACTAGGAGAACACACTACAGGATGCACATTCCCCTTTCTAAACACTGATGATGTCAGCACCCTATAAGTATAGCAGGAGAAGAGAAACCTCCCAGTAATGTGAATAGCGTGCTCTGCTAATGCGTCCGTCTTGAGTGTCATAACATAGTTAGGTAGGGGTTTGAATCCTGCAAATGTGTGGGGGGATGGAAGTAGGGTGTGTGCAATTACATGTGTGAGAGAACTGACCCTTTTGCCAACCAGTACAACACACCAGCTGCTGCATATTCCAATCTCTACACAGAGATGATGTCAGCACCCTACAAGTACAGCGGAAGAGGGCAAATCCCCCAGTAATGCAAATAGCATGCTCTGCTACTGCATCTCCCACTACTGTCATAGCACAGTTAGTTATGGCTTTGAATTCCACACATGCCACGTGTTGTTTTGTCACACAGAATGCCCATGTGTGTGGGTTGTTGTTCACAATAATGCATGACTGAGTCATATGTGTCCATGCCTCTGACTGACCTGTATGCTTGTGTTATGTGGTGGACCATAGTGCCCCACGGGCATATCACTGTGACCTTCACCTTGTCCAGCCTGGTGAGCGGGACCTCACTGTACCGGACAATAAAGGTACCTAACACAACTGTAGCAGGTGTGTTGTCTAGCCATACAGGCTGTGACTGTTTGGCACACAGGATTTGTGTGCTATGTGTTGCACGTGCTGTGTTCCGGCTTAACGTATGCCTGTGTGCCAGCTGCAGAGGTGTCTGCTGCTCAGGCAGGATGCTATTCTGAGGCTCCACAAATGGCCCAGTGTGTTCACATGTTTGGATTGCTGTCAGTGTAGGTCTACATCAGACTGGTATTGTAGTCACTGTAGTATGTCATGCCACCTGACAGGTTATGCCAGTACTGGGTTCAGAGTGCTTAGTCCCCAGTTTGGCTATGTGGTTGCATCTCATACATGTGTTGTATGTCCATGTGTAGGGGAGAGGGTTGACTGTGTACATGTGGCAGCTGTGACATTGCCACATGACCCACATATTCCACAACTGTACCATAGAGGTGACTGACAAGTGACCTTTGCACATGCTACCATAGTATTGTGATTGCCATGGTGATTAACAGCACATAGGGCCAATGGGGAACAAGGTACATAGGTTCATAGGTTCATAGGTTCATAGGTTCATACTAGGCTATCTGCCCTAGGGCATTTATAAGCCTAGCCAGAGTGTGTTTGGCTTTCGCCACCCATTTTAAATTTATTTTGCTATGCCCTTTTTCGAGGTTAGTATACTGTGCCTCTGTCTAACAGTGACACAGAAGTGATACCTGGGGTAAACCTACGATCTCCCATCCACTCATCAAGATTCCTCTTGAAGAGAGTCAATGAGGGACTCTGCCTAACCTGGACTGGGATTTTATTCCAGTGAAGGGAGCCTCTGGGTTATGAATCTGTCCCTCCAGCATGTCCTATTTATTTCAGTGCTGAGGTTCAAGTCTCTCAAGCGTGTAGCTCGATGGGATTTGGATTTTCTGAGGTGCAGCATGTCCATTAATTCCGGGTTGGACATGGCTTTATACGTCAGGCACAGATCGCCTCTGAACAGGCGGTATGCCACTGAGTAGAGCTGGAGTTTCTTTAACCGGGCAGCATATGGCATCTGTTTGAGCCCTTTGATCCTCTTGGTGAGGTACTTTTGGGGTCTTTCCAGTTGCTGCAGGTGTCTGGTAAGGTACATCCCAAAAGGGGCATTGTACTCAATTATGGGCCTGATGAGGGATGAGTAAGAGGCACGATGACCTCCCTGATCTAGATGTGAATCCCTTCATGATTAGGTGGGCTATATAAAATGTTTTTCTAACCACTTTGGCCACGTGGTTGTCAAATGAGAGATTGCTATCAACTTGGGTCCCCAGGTCCCTAATTACTTCTTCTGTACTTAATGGATTACCACCTATGTGGTAATTTGTGGGCACTTTGTTTTTGCCAAAGGGGATGACTATACACTGTTTGGCATTTAGCTTGAGGCCATGGCTCTGGCACCAGTTGTCTGTTTCTATGAGGCCCTTTTGGAGGATGCTTGTGTCGGCTGGAGAGTCAATTATGGTGCCCAGTTTTCAGTCATCTGCGAACTTGGTCAGCCACAGTCCTTCTGTGTTGGCCTGTACCTCCGAGAAATATATACCGAACAAGAGAGGTCCCAGGACTGAGCCTTGTGGGACACCACGTGTAACTGGTTTGGAGTCTGACATGGCTCCAGCAATTCTAACCATGTGGGTTCTGTCCTTGAGCCAGTTTGCAATCCATCTAGTGACATAGGGGTTTATATTTAAGCTGGTGAGCTTATCTATAATGCCCGAGTGGGGTATTGTATCGAAGGCTTTTGCAAAGTCCAGGTAGGCTGTGTGGACCACCTTCCCCTCGTCAATGGCCTTGGTGACTGTTTCAAAGAAATCAACCAGGTTTAAGAGGCAGGATCTGCCCTTAACAAAGCCGAACTGGGTAGGATCCAGTGTCTGTAGGTCCCCAATATCTTTATTTATGAGGTCCATGATGATCCTTTCCATAGCTTTGCAGACCAAGCTAGTCAGGCTTATGGGGCGATAGTTTCCAGGATCCGTTGAGGCACCACCTTTATGGAGAGGGACCACTGTTGCTGTACGCCACTCTTTGGGCACATATCCTGTAGTAAGGCTGAGATTGAACAGTAGTGTTATGTTTGGGTTTAGCTCTTCTTGGAGTTCATGTAGGACACAGCCCGGGACACCGTCTGGTCCCATTGATGCTGTGTCTTCTGCTTTGGAGAGGGTGGCTCTTACCTGAGCATCTGAGATGTCAGGGGGGCAGCACTCTGCTGGGATAGATATTTGCCCTTTTGGTGTGGAGGGGGGGGGAGTTTGCGCTGAACCTGTCAGCTAGGATGTTGGCAATGTCTGTGGGTTCGGTGTATTTATTGTCATTTTGGACTAATTCTGAGCATATCTGGGAATTACCACCCAGGTTCCTAACATAACTAAAGAAAGCATTGTGATTATCCTTAGTGTCCTGTGCAATGTTTCTCTCGAAGCTGGCCTTAGACAATTTTATGAGTGCCCGTAGTTTTTTGCTAATACTGATCAGTGATGCCTTCCCTTTTTGGGATTTTGCTCTATCATTTAGTAGCTTCCTCCTTCTATTGTATAGTTTGTTTATGGCTGGGGTCCACCAGACAGGACGTCTGCCTTTGGAGGATTGGGTCCTGGTTTTATTTGGGATCGCATGATCCATGCATTCCTGAAGGTGTTCATAGAATGCATTTATAAAGGATTCTGCGGTCTGGGCATTATTTTCCACAGGCCCGGGGGCTTTGAAGGATTCCACCTCAGTTTTGAGGAGTGTGAAATTTGCTTTAGAGAAGTTTTTCACTGTGGTTTTCTGTGCAGGGGGTGGGGTCGGGATGTGAATATCCAGTGAGATTAGTTTATGGTCTGATCTTACCAGTGAGGGATACACTTCTGGTCTGGAGCATAGAGTCCCCATGTTGGTGATGATCAGGTCCAGTATGTATTCCCCTCTTGTGGGAGTGGTAACAAGTTGTTCCATAACATTTGAGTTTCTAAATTCTAGGAACCCTTGGGCTAGGGTGTTGGAGCTAGAGTAATGCTCCCAGTCTATGTTTGTGTAGTTGAAGTCACCCAATATAATGGTGTTTGGAGAGACCTTCATATTTTCCAGTGTTCTCAGGAAGGCCTTGTGGGGTTCCTGGGTTTGGGAGGGTGGTCTGTAGCAGGCTATAAACTGGAAGGCAGTTTTACCCACTGTTAGTTGCACATGGATAGTCTCTGATGCTTCGTGCTTTGCCACCAACCTGGAGGTGTGGGTATCTTTGATGAATATCGATACTCACCCTCCTTTTGTGGTTCGGTCCATGTTTTGGGGCCGAAAAGCATGGTATGAGGTATAACCTGGTAGTGCTGGTGTGCTCTCAGGAGCCCTGAACCAGGTCTCTGTTACTGCACAGATATCGATGTTCTCCATGCTAAGGAGAGTTTCGAGTGCGTGCATCTTGAGGTTTAGACTTCTGGCGTTGAGTAGCATTACTCTTAGTTTCTTATCCCTTGTGATACCTATGGAGGTGGGTTTGTCTTTTGAGCCTTGCCTAAAAAGGCACTATGAGGGTAGCAAGAGCCTTTGCCAATATCCGAAAGCCCAGGGGTGACAGGTGCAAGCCGTCCCTAGCGAAGCAGGTGGTTCAACAGAAGGTGAGTATGTGAGGGTGTAGTGCCTGTGATTAGTTAGCACTGGCATATATGACTGCTCACGTGGACAAATGCCAGGTAAGTCATATGCAATGTGTCACAGGCAATGTACATGTGAACAGGACAAACAGTGACGTTCTGTCAAGTGAGACATGGACATACATATAGTAAGCTATGCAGATGTCACTAGGAGTCCACAGAAGCTCTGTAACTCTGCATTGCAGGTGGGATCAGTGTTCCAGGGTAACTGCAAGCAAACATGCATGCAAACAAAGCTACAGTAAGCAGGGCTGCATGTAGTCCATTGTACAACAAACAAGCTGTACCACTTCCAGTAGGTAACAGTGCAAATATGCAGGCACTATACACATGTACATGGAAATACACAGGTCAGATGGCTAGGGTCCAGTCTCAGCGCACACAAGTGTACAGACCATGTACCGTCAGGATGTACAATAACTGGATGGAAACCCAGGTGCTCATACCTGCAGTAATACACATGTCAAATAACAGACACTGAGCCTTCACTCAGTGGTTCCATACTTAGTAGGATGTATGCTACCTGGCCTGCCACCACAGTATCCCTGACATGTATGGGGACTCTCCCTCCTGTGACAGTTAGTTTTGTGTGTTGGGGCTGTCTAGCATGGTATGAGATGTGAGCTTGCAGTGCTAGGGTGCTCCTGTGTGTCCTGTACCAGTCGTGTAGTACTGCACACATATCAACATCCTCAAACATCCGCATTGCAGAGTCCAGTGTGGGCAACATGCCACTTGCAGTTTACATGTCCATCATTGTGTATCAATACTTTCATTACCTTATCCCCTGTGCTACCTATGTATGTAGCCTTCTGTTGACATCCTTACCACCAGTATGCCAACATGTGCAGATGATACACTATGGTACTTACCATGGGTGTAGACAACAGTACAAGACAATCATACCCTTACTGCATCAGGCATGCTGGGATATACCCACAATTATATCAGCACACAGTACTGTTAACAACATGATACTATTACTACACGTCTATGTAGTCACCCTGTGCATCAGCAACATGTTAACCTGTACCTGCACTGATGTTACAGATTGCAGGAGGTGGCACAGTTTCATCATATGCACAGGGTGTGAACTTGGTATGCCTGAGTCTGCCACCGATACCACCAATTGACATGTATGTGTATGTGTGTTGGTGAGGGACAGCAGTACAAGGTGGGGCAATGTTGATGCAGTGTGTGCGTGTATGCAGTAGCCCTAGGTGTTGTCAATTCGCATGTGTGTATGGATGCACACAGTTCCACCTCATGGCTGCCATATACTGGTGTTTGTGGACAGCCACAGACTGTACCTGCCAGGTCATACAGATCAGTGTCTGTGGCCACGGACACGGTACCTGTGCCTTGCAGGGGTGCTATGGACCGTATCCGGTACCAATCCAGACTGGGTACTGTCATCAGAAGCAGGTGTTCATTGACTGGACACAGATCCCTGTCGGGCCTGTCCAGAGCCACGTGCATGTGGTCTCCTGGGGTGGTCTGATGACAGCACAGACCCAGCATTGCTGGGGCTGCTGCTGGCACTATGGGGCGGCTGTGGCCCTGTTGTCCGCGATGACTGCTAGCTGCTGCTGTTGCTGGCATACGCCCACATCGATGCCTCAACCATCCACCATCGCCCTGGCTCATGGACATGTAGTTGCGGAAATGGTCTAATATGTCCCCACAACGTCTGTCTATGACATCGGTGAAATTACGGATGGCAGCCGCAATGTCACGCATACTGTCAGTCATGGCTGTGCGACATGCTGTCAGCTCCCTCAGACCCTGTCTGGTGTACTGTTCCATACGTGACTGTGCCTGCATGACAGCCCGAAACATAGCTGAGGTTGTAAGACCTCTGTGGGCACATCTGACAGGGGCAGTACGCCCACGGATGCTCCCACGAGAACCCCTGGACATCTGTCTGTGTGGTACCATCTCAGGGCCATGCCCATGGCTGCTGTGTGGGGAAGCATGTGCCACAGATACCACATTACCCTGGTCAATGCCCACTGTATCCTGTCCATCACCTAGGGACATTGGTGACAAAGGGTGTATTGGCAGGATAACTGTGTGCATTGATGGGGTTGACAGCTGTGTACTGTCAATTGGCTGACCAATGATGGACCCTGGCATACCTTCCTGTGCCATTACACAGATGTCATCATTATCAGTACCCATGGCACCTGATTCAGGTTCCCTGCTGCATGACACCAGAGCAGCACCAGAACCTGTGGGAGGGAAACAGGAAACACAGTTTACAATGTCTACACAATGTTACCAGTGATGCACACATGCACACATGCACAGGTGCACACATGCACAGGTGCACACATGCACAGGTGCACACATGCACACATGCACACATGCACACATGCACAGGTGCACACATGCACACATGCACACATGCACATAGTTGCACACAGTTGCACACTTGCACACTACTCAGTATGCGAGATATCAACACACAGACACAGACACACCTGCATGCATACACAGAGCACTACTCAGTGAGCCTAATATTACTATTACTATCAAGACTATTAAAGGTATTGTTAATACACACTCACCAGCATGGATAGGCTGCATTGCTGTTACACCGGAGGGACCTGCAGAAGTGAGGAAATTAATGTCAGTGGGCACAACTGTGCCATTGTTACTGAGTATGATACAGGTCAGTAGTACAACAGTCGCCTTTCACAGGTCAGCTGCTGATATTGAGAATATCACACTTGCACATTAAATACTATGATGACAGCTACAAACCAAGGACACACCTCACACATGCATTAACTACCAGTGTACACAACAGTCAACTATACATATGGCATATTACCTGCACGCTCGTTGTCTTGCTGCTGCGTGGCTCCAGCCTCCATCATAATGCAGGTCTGCTGCTGTTGTTGTTGTTGGCGGGCTGGAGCCACAACACTTATGAGTAGTCCCTCCAGTCTGGTGAGTGGGGGATGTGTAGCCACCCACCACCTGTGGCAACCTGTTGCCTGTGGATATCCGACGCACGCTGATGGACATTTCTGATTAAATCACTGCAGTGATGTCGTACCTGCTCATATGTCCTATTATGCATGCCTATGTCATTTACCCGATGGACCAGGTCTTGCCACAGTGCAGCCCTCTCCTGCTGATTCTGGCTGGTGCGGGAAAAGAGTATTGCATAATCCCGCACCAGGCTCTGGTGTATCTCCTCATCCTCAGCTGCAGAGTAAGCTGGATTGCGCTGGTGAGCCATGGTCCTGAAAAAGGAAATAACATGATATCAGCATAATATGTCAGCAGAATTTGGCACACATACTACACATGCTACTCGTCTGTTGTGATACAACATATCTCACATATATAGCATCTGTCTGTCTATTGGTGGATACACATGTAAATGGCCAGGTATCAGTGCTCAGCCAACAACTGTGCAACAGTACCTGGCACACTCCATACGACATACTACCAAACCCCAGCAGTCAGAACACTGATTCAGGTCCAAAGCACCTCCTCACTCTGGGGTTTGTATCGAGGTACTGTATGGGGTACATCATCAACTACTGTGAGCTGACCACAAACTAATTGCCCTGGATATACATATCCCACCTCCACCACCAGCACAAACGACTACAGTGAATAACATTTCAAATGCAAACTTTACACTTTGTAACACTGACATGGTATCCTTTCAGCCCACTGGGCCAGTGGAAGACACAACCCACAATGCTGACCCCTTCACAAATTATTTCTACGGACATCTCCGAGAATGCATGGATCATGCAATCCCATATAAGACCAAGACACTCTCCACAAAGGGACAGCATCCTGTCTGGTGGACCCCAGCCATAGACAGATTGTATAACAAAGATGGAAGCTACTGCAAGACAGAGCATAATTCCATAAAGGGAAGGCATGTCTGATCAGCACTAGTAAGGAGCTATTTTCTCTCATACAAACATCCATGGGCAACTTTGAGAGGGAAATCAACAGGGACACTACAGATAACCACAAGGCCTTCTTCAGTTATGTTAGCAACCTGGTCAGAAACCCTCCAATATGCTCATAGTTAGTACACAACAACAAATAATTCACTGAACCCACAGATATTGGCAACATTGTGGCAGACAGGTTCAGTGCAGGTTTCCTCCCTCTCCCCAAAATAAGACATACTTATCCCAGCTGACTGTAACCTCCCTGTCATCACAGATGTCCAGGTGAGAGCCGCCTCAGAAAAGCAGAATACACAACATGAATGGGACCTGATGGTATCCCGGTTGCATGCTACATGAACTCCAAGAGGAGCTAAACACACATATAGAAGTGCTATGTAACACTAGCCTGACTACAGGATATGTACCTGTACACTGGCGCACAGCAGCAGTGGTTCCACTCCATGAAGGAGGCACCTCTACATACCAATACAATACAACACAATACAATACATTACAATACAATACAATACAATATGCTATTGCCCCTGGGACTACAGCAGCATACTGTTCTGCTACCCTGACCATTGTGACACATGTGATGTGATGGTACCTGCTCCTGTCAAACAGTTACACAGGGTGACTCATATGGCATATTACCTATCTGACTAACATTCAGCAGGGGTATGTGTGACATGTACTCATGGGGGGGTCTTGCTTCTTAACGCTGTGTGGTTTATTGCAGGGTATGTCTTATCTGTGGGTAGGAACCTGTACCTCCACCATGTGCTCTCTATTGCAGTGTCACGGACGACACACAGCAGTCATTTAGGTTGTGGATGGTGTGAGGTGTTACTATGGTTGTTGGACATCTGTCATGGGTGTGACTTAAGTATGTAAATCCAGGAGTGGTAACCTCTATGTGGGTAGTATGTGTGTACTCTGTGGTGTTGTCAGTCACTGTGCATTGGTAATGTGTTTGAGTGCATTGTCACAGTGTTGTACATGTCACTGTGTCCTTCTCCATATCTGTAGCTGTCATGTGAGGTACATACCGTGGCAGCCATTGTGTGGTGTGGAGGGGTACACTGACCTACATGTCCATAGCTGACACACCATGTCTGCTGACACATACCATGTGCAGGTATTCCAGGAATAGTGTGCCACTGTGAATATCATTGGGGGGACTATTGTACACATTTATGACCCTGTTCACCCCTGACACATGCAGTGGTGGGCAGCCAATCACATATCTGGTGGTTACTGGTGTAGGTGATTTGAAATGGGGTATGGTACTCCAGTTTTGACACTGGTGTTCACTCCATGCCTTTGTCACCAGGCACCTGTTGCAATACATCTGTACACATGTGCCTCACTCAGAATATATATACATCTCTCTCTATATATATATATATATATATATATATATATATATATATATATATATATATATATATATATATATATATATATATATATATATATATATATATATATATATATATATATATATATATATATATATATATATATATATATATATGTCTGTATACATATACACATATATATATTGATGTACATATATTGCTATAGATATGGAGGGGGGGTGTGACAGAGAGGGGGTGGGAGTGACAGAGGGGGTGGGACGGGGGAGTGTGAGATTGTCATATACAGTCATACCTGTAGATAGTCAGATCTGTCTGTCTATGTATATGTATCTACATATATGTATATCTGTATGTGTGTATTACATATATATGTTTGTACATATGCTATCTATCTACATCTGTCTATGTATTCCTACATCCCTCTCTATGTATGTATACATATATGCATATTATATATATATATATATATATATATATATATATATATATATATATATATACATATATTGACATACATACGTATCCATATGATAGATAGGTATATCAACATGTTTGTTTACAAAACTGTATACACACACTAACATACTGCTAAACATACATAACTGTGAAACCTACTTTGTACATTGCACTACAACCTACATTCAACCTACATTGATATGTGCACATAGATGCCCTCACATACATATGTATGTACAGCCTTCACTGATAGTTGCTGTATGTCCCCTGCCCTTTGCACATCTTCATATACATATGGATACAGACCAATGACACATATGGAGGGTTCACAGTATGTAGACTTTTATAGTATTACTTTACATTACCTGTGTTTGTCACAGCTGCTTGTGTTGCCGTCTGGTTTCGTGTCCTGCTGCTCGACTTGCCAGTTGTCATCTTTCAAGTGGTTGTTGCTGACCGGTTTTGTTTGTGTATGTTTATTTTTTTTTCTCTCTCTCTCTCTGCCTCTCCCTACCTCCACTGGGTGCAATGAAAGTATTGCATGTGTGGACTGAGAGTACAGCATGCTTTTGTATGTATCTGCATATGTCCATGTGATGGCCTCTGCACCAATTGTTAGCCAGCATTTGCTAATTGCATGCAGCCAGTTGTGTACTGATTGCAGGTCTCACTGTTATATCAGGACAGTGCTATAAATAGGTATGTGAGATAGGCGTAGCCCTTTCAGATTTTAAGGGCAGGGACCATGCTGTTATGCTGTGGACACTGTTCTGTGAGTGTAAAGGTTAGTATCTCTCTCATATTTCCGGCTGTGTTGTAGATTAACATTTCTCCAGTTTCCTGTACTAAGTGTGTATGTGCACTGACACCTCAGACTACTACTACTGTTAATGTGGGTGTGTGTGCTTTCCTGTGGGACATGTGGTATAACTGGTGTATAGCAGTGGCTCTTGCACTTTGTTGCTATGGCTTCAATATTTGCCCTTTACATTCACTACTTGTATGCCTGCTAGGTGTCTTGGCTGTAGTGTGTTGCTGTGGCTTTCCTATTTTCCATGTACATTCACACCTTGGAATGCTTGCTATATCTGCTAGGGTGTTACTGCATGCAGTGTGGTCTGGCCATGGTGTGGGCCTTGACATCTATTAGGGTATTTGAGTATGCTGCTGAGCAGGCCCCAGAGACTCTCAGGTGCATCTTTTATGTGCCTCATGGAATGGTACATATCAGTGGGGTACACCCATTAAATTGTCTGGTATTCTGCAGTTGTTACTGTGGGATAGCATGAGCATATGTATTACTACACTACTTCTGCTGTGCAAGTGGTGCATACTTTCAGTACTTCATAGTTACCATTGCATGTGTTGTAACACCTTTCTGCCTACTGTTTGTACATTTCACAGGGAGTCTGTGGGGCATCCCTGTAACTCAGTCACTGTTGCTATGTCTAGGCTCTTAACTATTCAAATATGGCAGTGTCAGACCTCTCACGTGTACAGATATTTGCAGGTTGTCCACATTTTTGCCTCATATTTTGGTCAATATCTCATGAACAGCTCTTTCTGGCAAATCACTCTGGGCTCAAGTCAGACTATAGTGACAAACATTTAAGTTTCAGACTTCATACCCTTCCAAACATCCAACAAAATGCAGAACCTGTTACTCTCTGAACTGTCTAAGTTTGTTGTAGCATTATTTGGAATGTGTCCCTGTTTTTGGCCCTTTGCTCCACATTTTTTATTACTTGGTCCGGATGTGTTCCTGTAAGAGGTTGTGGGGTATGGGCAGTGATTATCCTGCTGTGAGTATGTGTGTGGCTTGCAAGGTGCTACAGTGACATTATTACCTACTAGCTACCAACTAGCATGGCTGTTTCTGTTCACACACTACTATTCTAGAAATCCACTAGATTTGACAGTAAATATACATGACATGCTTTGTGTACTACACAGCCTATATTCCCTTTACATTCATTCCTACTATTGCATGATATATTTATTGTAGCACAATGTTCTTATATAGCAGTCATGGCTTAGTGGTAAGTCATGCAGACTACTGTTTCCAAGGTCCTGGGTTCGGGACTGACAGTGGGATTTTATTTTGCTTTTGAGCAGACTACAGGACTTGTCATTCAGAGTGACTAAGGCACTTTTCAGCAGTTGTAACCAGGTTAGCACTGGTTTGCGCGGAGCTCCCGCATGCGCACTGGCATTCAGCTCCGAGCACACCCACTTACAACCGCTTAAAAGTGCTTACTCTTGTGCACACCCGCGCTATTTTCTTTGAAAGAAATGAAAATGGGGAGACAGGAAAGTGGTGAAAAAGGGGTCACAAAGAGGGTAAGACAGTAGGGAATCAAGCTCAGGTTTTGCAGGAGGGATGTAGGTAAGGCCCATAGCTGCCCATTTCTTCATCAGCAACAGCTGTGCATATGTTTGTAATTTGGTGTGACATTTGAAACCTTCCACCCCTGAGAGAGGTGTGAGGACAACAATAATACTTGTTGTACAGCCAATTGTAATTGACAGTTTCCATGTCCAGCAGACATGTGTGCGAAATGGGCAGCTATGTATGGGGCGTAATTTTTTGTGGGTACAGAGTGCCCTTTTTTTTTTTTTTTCAGGTGAGAGTGGTATGTCAGGTAAGAGAAGTCAGTATAGCTGGGGAGGTAGGTTGGGTAGGTCAACAGACAAGACAAACAAGACGCATACAGGGGCGGTGTATGACACATGTGGGGGGGTTACACAATTGACGGGGACAGATGTTTGGATATCTAGAGCCCATGAGCCCACAGATGGCAACAGTGGAACTGATATCCCCACCCATGGGCAGTTGCCACTGTGCCTTCACTGCCCAGAATGGGGCTGTGCTGGGGGCTGTGTAGGCCGGGCAGCAGGCATGCCCGTTAGTTGTGCCACCTGTGCCTCAAGCTGGCGTAGGAGCCCAAGAACAGCTTCCCGGATCTCCCTACGCACCACAGTCCGGACGCTATGGAGGGTGAGTGGCTGTTCTCCTCCAGCCACACTTGCAGAGGGGGGACGAGCCCCATCCCCTGCAGCACTTCCACCTGCAGGTGGCACAGGGCCACCGGAGGAGGGTCCGGATTGGGCACTACTGCCAGGTGCACTCACCAGCTGAGGTGGGAGAGGTAGGTCCGCTGGAACCCGCCTTCCCTGCCATCCTATGTTTTGCATTATGTCATGACAGTTTGGGTTAGTAACATACAATACCATTCACAATTAGTTGTAACAGCATGCATTAGTATTCCCATTAACCAAACACCCAGATATTCAAACCATTGAACAGCAAGCATAACACATGCATAATTTGAACAGCAATACACAGTCCAACAACATGCAGGGTTGATTGATGGCAACAGGCCATCAGGTTTGGATGTATGAACAGGGCAGATGCATCAACGTACATGCAAATATGTATGACCCAACAGGACACATGTCCAGGGGTGTTAATTGTGATTGCACATACCAATTTCACGTGGAATGGATTATATGTGGTTATAGGGTAGGGTGAAGAAAATTTAATTAACACCTTCAAATACCAATACATATGCTGTACATTTCTAATAGCTGCAGATATATACACACTACAGTTCTACCTACAGTTTCCTATGTGATAACTACTTCAAGTTGGTGATAGGAATGTTACTGCTACATCAATATACATTTTCATTTTTATTCATACACATTCATATCTGGCTCTGTTCGGCTACATCATCCTGCTACATTTGCTTTATATGGCTATAGACAACTGTGGATGTTTAGTATTTCAGACAACCATACTATCTGCATATTGCAGACTGAGAGCAACATATCCAGATTTTGGGATACACATTCCAGCTGCAGGAACATTTTCTACACATTTCTCAGTTTGGTTCTGCTTGTCACATTCATTTCATTCGGTACTGACTGCAGTATACTTTATTCAGGAGTTATTACTACTTTATTGGTGGATCCATAACTCTTTCTCACACTCTCTCACTTGTTTTATTTTTACAATTCAGGATGGTACTTAATTCTAGGCTTTATTGACATGTTTTACCTGTAGTTATTACAATCCTTTCCAACAGTCTCACTTCTGTCATATTTCTGTATTTCAACAGGGATATATTTCACACATGTGTTTTACTCAGCTTCTGCAGCTGTACTTTTCAGCCTGCTGCAGGTTTTGTACTATTATATTACAGGTGGGACATCTTTATTTCAGACTTTATTTCAGACTTTTTCATTTCTCTGTTTGGATTACAGACTGCATCACACTTTTGTAATCAAGCAATACTTGCAAACCCTCTTACACTGTTACTTGCACATTTTATTACTTAGTGACTACACTGCACTCTTTTGCTAACTGTCATACTTTTATATTTATTTACAGTTACAGGGAGAGGATTACTGACCTGCCTGGTGGTGCAACCGCACCAGCCTATCGCCATAGGCTCTACGGTTCGCAGAACGGACACCTGCAGCTGTAATATAAATAAAGTACTATTGGAATACACATCTCCATAATATCAGCTAGGTTAATTTCTTACATAAATAATTAGATGTAACTTACTCAGTAGTGGGGCGTTGGGCATTTGCCGGGCCTCCTGGATCCAACGGTTCAGTTGGTCCTGCTTCCGTCTCTTCAGGTCCACATGGTGGTGACGGACCTGCTCACCAGTCCTTGGTATCCCTGTGGCACTGGTAAGATCATGAGCCAACCGGTCCCATGCCTCAGCCCTATATGCTCCCCACAGGACCTGGCCCTGCATGAGTTGGGCCTCATGATTGTGGACAAGGAGCCAAACCATATATTTGGACTCCTCAACGCCCCACCTCTGTGCTCGAAAGCAACTACCCTCACCTACACCTGACATTCTGGCTGCAAGTTGGTTCTACAATTGGTTATGCTGTGTATTCCCACCTATGGGGCTTATATATGCCGTTTTTCCCGCACTTATCTGTGATTGGCCATTTTGGAATTGTATCAGCTTCACAAAACCTGCTTTGTCATGCTCCTCTTTCTATTCATTCCTATATATTTGCGATTACTGCATTTCTAAGTACAGCTGTCATGGCTTAGTGGTTCAGTACCTTGACTATGGTGCATGGTATCCTGGGTTGGAACCTCGCCATTGCTTTTTATATTTTATGACTGTCTACACAGGCTAGGAGGTGTGTCTGTGTAAAGGCAGTTTTGTTACAGCTTGCTCACTGTTGCCCTTCGGTTAGCTTGTTGGCGCGGTGCGCAGCTCCGCGCAAATGGGTTACGCTGGTTTACGCTTCATTTGGCTGTCAGCATGCATATTACGCTCAGCTCAGCTAGGGGCACACAGTTTCAGCGTGTTAAACCACTGCTCACCTTCGGGCACTCATTTTACACCTGTTAAACCACTGCTCACCTACGGGCAGATGCACTCAACTTGTTAAACTGTAGCTCAGCTATAGGCACATCTGGCATTTTTTATTATTTTGTTATCTCACATTTCTTCAAAATAAATGGCCCATTTCATTACATTTTACATAAAATATAATTTTATATGTGTACATATATGTCAGGGACTTGTTTTGTGCTTATTTCACTAAAAATAAAAATTGATGTTGGGGGGCTCGAACCATGACTGCCTGCTCTTCAGCCGACGTCTCTACCGCTAGGCTATTGCTCCTTGGCTTACTTTGCATATGTAGTTCTTATATGCTTTTCCACTGACTGCTAACTGTGGCTAGGCTACGGGCACGCCCGCGCAAACGAGCGCACTCACGGGCAAACATCTTTACAATTTAAAAAAATATATAACATGTTCATTTATATAATTTTATGTTCATAGTCTGTGGGGGCATGTGTTGTGTTGTGTGTTTATTCACATTTCCATGGACTCTGTTGTGGGGGTTTACTTTCGGGACTTTTACTCTTCTGGGGGCATGTCCGTTTGCAGGGCTCGGCCTACAGACACGCCCCCTACTGTCTTCCATGGACCGTGTAAGCCTTAGGTGTGATTCAGCATGCCCTCATGCATATGCATGACATGCTGACGTCACACAGTTTAACTGCAGCCTCCGTGTAAGCCTTGTAACTCTTACACGGAGGCTTCGTGAATCCTGCCCATTGTGTTATAAAATGAATAAAAACATTCTGAAAAAAAATTTGCCTGTGAGATTTGGTAACTGCTATTTGGACATATATGTCAGAGACAGAATTCAGTAAGATCTAATGCTAAGTGCTGATTTTGTCAGACAAGTTGTTAGAGTTCTCCTCTATGCCATCTGCCTTTTAACATCCATATATTTTGTGCTCCTTTGGCAATTGTACAAGTGCTTGTGCATTTGATTTTACAATGTGCACTACTTAATGGTTCTGCTGTGAAATGCTGGTCTTCAGAAAATCTAGCAACTTTAATGCAGAAAAATAATATTCAAAACACAGCAGAAAGACAAAAAATTACTTTGAATGTTTTTGAAGGGGGGCAAACCCCCAAATGTATATATATATATATATATATATATATATATATATATATATATATATATATATATATCGATTCTACATTCATACCAAATTGAAGAAGGGAGAAATGCCCCCAAATAAGTGAATCATTGGTGGCATCCAATGAAAATCACAACAACTCTGACTTCCTACAGAAAACGGTGACTAATGATGTGTTATTGAGCTTTTTTCCCCTTTGAGCTATTGATGCTCAAGAAGTTCACCTTGGCCACCTGAAAGAAGGAAATTTACTTAATTTGTATTTATTTTAATTAAAATATTTTACTTATTTAATTTCAAACACATGTGGCTGCTAGTTTAGTTTTGGTACAAGGATATGTATGTAAACCCAATGACATTTCAACTGTATTTTGAAAAGAAAATTATTGGTGGTATTGCTGCCATTCAAATATTTAACAGTTTGCTTATTTTATAGATCAAATAGTAATTGTGTTCTTGGTGTGCTAGATTGGTCTGACTGATGGCTGCGTGTTACTATGAAGGCAGAGCTGGAGGTGTTGGCACTGTGGTTCTGGAAAGATATCATTAACTCCTCCTGGACATGATTCTATATGTGTGTGTGTGTGTGTGTGTGTGTGTGTGTGTGTGTGTGTGTGTGTGTGTGTGTGTGTGTGTGTGTACGTGCGCAAACTAATCTTGGACAAGTTTTAGTTACACCACAAGGCATTGGGAGTAATGTAGTTGAAATCTTGGGGAGATGGTCAGTGTAACACATATTTGGGTACAATGCAATAACGAACCACAAAAGTATAAACTTAATTACATAAACCTAGTAAGCACTTTCATTCCAAAAGAAACTTCTTCAGACCAAGTCAAAAACTTAAAAAACCTTATTTAAAAGATTACATCAGAAACAGCTGACCAAAGTGAATCAATGAATTAACCCTTTCCTTTTTAAGACTACCTTGTAATTCTCCTTTTCATTTAGACCAGGGAAATTACGTGCATTTAATCTTACCTGCCAACAGTATTCTTTCCAATTTAAGTCATCCTCAGCATCAAACCTATTAGCATAATTCGATACTTGATTGAGCACAGAAAATTTAAAACCAAATTTTTCAACTTCTGAACTGTCTTTATTAATAACATGCTTGGCTAGAATGTTATTTATTTCTTTAATATCTACAGCCATAAGATGTTCATATATTCTTCTATTAAATTCTCTGCTGGTTCTGGCTATATAAAAAGCCGAACACAGCCCACATAACACTATATATACAACAAATTTAGATTTGCAGTTATAACCATGACTTAGCTTAATATTATAATTTCTAGCAACCATTTTGATTTATTTACCTTCCAAAATAAATGGACAGAACCTACATCCCTCACATTTCTTCATACTTTTAACAGCTTCTGTTACTTTTCCTTCAACATTTCTGTAAAAATATTCTTTCATATTTTTTCCCCTTTTAGTCACAAATACTGGTGTCTCCCCAATAATATTACGTAACTCATTACAATTTGAAAGAAACTTCTGTTTTTTCTTAATAATTTGCCTTATACTATTAGCATCTATGGAATTTTGTAACACACAGGCTAACGTAAAATTTTTATTTGTTACATTTTTTTCTGCCCGTTCACTTGTAGATAGGTTACTTTCCCTTACCTTACACATCGCTTCTCTGACTTCTTTTATTAGACTTTACGGATACCCTCTATTTTCATAGTTTTCTTGTACAAGGACACAACATCTGCTGTCACCAATAATGTGGAAAATAATTTTCATCTTCTGTTAAGTCACTTAATCTTTGAAACTGACTCTTTACTATATTTCTTTTTAACTACTTGTTATGCATGCTATTATAGTACAGATAACTACTGATGTGTAAGTCCTTTTTCAAAATTCCAACTTTTAGCCTGTTGGCAGATTTATAAACTTTTAAGTCCAGAAAGTTAATTTCATCTTGATTCACATTATGCACAAACTTAATACTACTAGACGCAGTATTTAAATATAATAAAAACTAATTCAAACTTTCCACAGTGCCTTTCCATAAAAAAAAAAAAAAAAGTAATCAATAAAACGTTTAAAAAAATTAAATTTTTAAATGAATTGGACTTGTATATAAACTCTTTCTCCCAACCTGTCATAAAAATATTGGCATAGTTGGGTGCTAGTACAGCACTCATAGCTACACCATTAGTCTGTTTATAAATTTTACCCCCAAAAACTAAAAAATTATAACTCAATATAACATCCAGTATTTCAACTAACAACCTTACTTCATCCTAAGAATAAAGGTTGGATTGGAGCAATTCTTTGTTCACTGTTTCCAAGCCCACTGCATTTGGAATAGTTGTGTACAAGGACACAACATCTGCTGTCACCAATAATGTGGAAATATCCACCTGTAATTCAGATATCAGATTTTTAAAATGGAAGGCATCCCTAATATAAGAATCACTGTGGCACACTAATTTCTGCAAAAATGTATCTGCAAAATTTGCCATAGATTCTGTCTTCCTGCCTTGACTGACCACTATGGGTTGAAAACTAGGCATATTTAAATCCTTATGAACCTTGAGAAGGCCAAAAAACTTCCCAGTTTGGGATTCCAGATTCTAAAATATTCAGCTAAACTCAATGAAATAAATACAGGCATCGATGACATTATATGACCTCACCACTTCTTCCCATGAAACCATTTTGTAGAATTTTTTGTCATTTAACATTTTTTCAGTTGTACTATAATAATAGTTACTTTCTAATATCACAACAGCATTTCCTTTGTCAGCCTTAGTTTATATATATATATATGTATGTATGTATATATATATATATATATATATATATATATATATATATATATATATATATATATATATATATATATATATATATATATGCAGTTATTACTTTTCAACTGTAATAAAGCATTCCTCTCTTCTGCAGTTATGTTATAAAATTTTTCATGAGCTTTTGACCCTAATAACTGTCTTACATCACTTTCATACACTAACAGAAAAGATTCCAGTTCAGGTTTCAAGCAGGGATTATACAAACTAGGCTTTTTGAATTGCTCCATTCGATACTCATCATTATTACCAAATAAACATTTCAGGTTTAACTTTCTAACAAAATCTCTTAAACAATTAATGCTTTCTAAAAGTTCTGCCCTTTCTGAAGGCACAAAAGTAAGACCTTTGCTCAGAACCTGAATAATTCCTTATTAAGTTGAAAACTGGATAAATTAATAATTTTAAACAAATCAGAAACAGTACCATGTTTACAATGTCCATTTATTTCCTTGGCATATAGTTCTTACTGAAGTGATCACAATTTTGCCAGTTCCCATTCTTCCTTATGGTAGCTTTCCCTTTGTACTGTTGCCCATGTTTCCAAGGGGCTTGCACTGTTACTTGGACCCCGGTTTTCTGTCCTGTACCTCCATCCTGGTAAATGGCTACATTTTGAAAAACCGCTTGTTTCTTCCCACCCTCCATAGACCCTGCCAGGACTGCTTTGCTTCACTTTCAACATTTGGTTGCCTTCATTTCTGCCTTCTCGAAAGTTCCTAGACTCTGTTCTAAACCTCTTTGCTGTTTTAGGTCTTTCCTCTCCATTTTCCACTACAGAATGCAAGGGTGGAACTTCTTCATTCATTACTGTTCTGACATCACTTCCAGGAATGTAAAACACAGAGTTCAAGCCCATCTCATAATTGTTTTTGTCCCTGCTAAATTTTTTGTTTTCTCTTTTTCAAAAGCTCATTTTCTTCATTAATTTTCTCTTCAATAACTTGCATTTTAGTATCAAAGTTCATGTGGGATGTCACATCTTTTAGACTGTTAATAGAAGCGTTTACTACATTAGACAAATCAGCACTTTCTTATGCTCCTCTCTTAGCAGCTTTATGTATTGCAAGCCTATAGTTTCATTTAGGGCTTGCCAAGCTTCCATAAAGGAATCAGAACATTTGTCTATAGTGAGTGCTTTTAAAACCCTTAGTCCTCTTGGAACTCTTTTGACATTTAAACAAGTCTCAAGGAATAAGACATCCCACTGCAGTTTCAACAGTTTGAACAAATCTTTCTCAAATTTAGAGAACTCAGCTGTTAAATCTGGTTCCCTTACCTCATGCTGCTGGTTTTCTTCTATAAAGGGATTAACTGGCCCTCTTAGAAAATTGTGAAGAAAATTGTCAGATCTTCCTAATGTAACTACTTCATTGCCAATCGTTCTCCATTTTGGGATAGCTCCCAATGCAAGTCCAGTAGTAAGAGTCATAGCAGGTACAACAGGCACAGCAGCGGCAACTCCCACATCTGACATAGTACTTCTAGTTGGTTGTGAAAAAACATTTTTAACACTTTCTTTTACATTATCTAATAACACTTCACCAGGGGTATCATAAAGTGTAAAACCCGATGGAATAAGTAAAAAACTAGAGTTCGGTTGAGAATTGGCATTAGAATTCAAAGAGGCCATAGTATAACAAAATTAAACAAAAACTTCACAAATAAAAACAGTGGTCATTTAAAAACAAAAACAACACAATAACGAACCACGAAAGTATAAACTTTATTACATAAACCTGGTAAGCGCTTTCATTCCAAAAGGAACTTCTTCAGGCCAAGTCAAAAACTTAAAAAAAATCAATGAATTAACCCTTTACTTTTAAGACTATCTTGTAATTCTCCCTTTCATTTAGTCCAGGGAAATTGCATGCATTTAATCTTACCTGCCAACAGTATTCTTTCCAATTTAAGTCATCCTCAGCATCAAATCTACTGGCATAATTTGATACTTGATCAACCACAGAAATTTTAAAACCAACTTTTTCAACTTCTGAACTGTGTTTATTAATAACATGCTTGGCTAGGCTGTTGTTTATTTCTTTAATATCTACAGCCCTAAGATGTTCATATATTATTCTATTAAATTCTGTGCTGGTTCTCCCTATATAAAAGGCCGAACACAGTCCACATAACATTATATATAACATATTTGGGTACCCAAAAACAATCCATATTTGTCGTATACTGTTAAGGCCAGCAATTCCTTGCATGTTACCTGTTGAGAACAGTATGAATCATGATATAATAACCCATATTTTTACATATACATTGACAGCAGCTGTGCAGATCACTGTGGCATAACTCCTCTCTGTCACAATACCAAAGAGTCAAAATAACATTACATAAATCTCAGAAACCATAGCAAAAATTGCTAAGAAGATAGAAAGTCTACTTCTGTAGAAATAAATAACAATAACAACTCTCAAATTAAAAAAAAAAAGTTTAAGAGAAAGATTATTATCTAAAAACTTCACAAATAAAAACAGTGGTCATTTAAAAACAAAAACAACGCAATAACGAACCACAATAGTATAAAAGAAAAAATCTAAATTATAGAAATGCCAATTTACAGACATTTTGATCAACTCCAGTGCTCTTGTCTCTGATCGTCTTTCTCCTATCTGTGATTCTTTATTTCTACCCTTTCACTTAAAGACAGGATCTTCTAGTCAAGCAGAAAATCATTGCAGTCTGCCTAATCATATTGTTCTGTTTCAGTGGTTCCTACATCTGTGCAAGGATTTCACCTCTTGCTTTTTGTCTAATCTTTATAACTTATAGAAAGGCACCTTTCCAACAATATGAAAAGAAGCCTTCAACACTCTTTACATAATATTAGACCCCACAACAAACTTTTTTCTTCTAACTCTAAGCAAATTACTGAGAAAAGACTACCATTAAGCATCTGATCGCCTATATAAATGCAATATACTTTCAACATATCAGCATACATTCACTAAATGCAGGGTTACTCAGGCTGCTCTCTTTGTTTCATGGACTCCATCCTCATGGGTAAGGGCAGTGGCTTACTCACTAGTGCTCTTTGCATTAAACTACCCAAAACCTTTGAGCTTATCTACAATCTCTTTTGTAATTGTTTACACTCCATAAACTTTTGTCACTCAGCTCTGTATTTGTTTAAAAATTACCCAAGTAACTGATTTGTCACTGTTAAAATATGCCCCCCCCCCATCCTTAACCTCTGAATGACCATGTGGCTCTGTTCTCTGAAGGAAGAGGCTTTTTAATATGCTTGCTAAACATCATCTCACAGACCTCCACCTTTCTAACCTCAACTTTTATGCAAATGATCATGTTCTTTCTAGGTCTCCTGCATGTTATGTAATCATTAGATGGGATCTTCTTTGTGAACTTCATAGGCTACTCAGAGGGCTGAATAGCAAGCAACTAATGTTAAACTAGAACACCAAGGGCATGTTCTATGGCACACCATTTAAGTTTGAAACACTTCCTAATTTCAAACAAACTCTTTCTTGCCACAGTTATGACAGAGCTTGTTACCTTATTTCCCTTTCAAACCAGAATAATTATGTAAATCTCAAAATACACTGCATGACTTCATTCAAAACTAAAGCAGCCATTAGAAAAAGTACTCTCCAACAGCAACTCAATCATATCCCCCACTCTAAAATGTATCTTCATGACCTCCTGATGCTACAGATTTATTCTTCTTTCTCGTATCTTTGAACATCACTGTACCCTATGAGCAGGTACCTATAGCATTCTACAATATGCTAAATCACTATAAATTAATTCGTTGACCTTGTACTCATGACTCTCAGTTTCAAACTTCTTAAATTTGACTGTTTTCACACCTTTCTGATAGATGTTTTTAAAAACTAACTTTCTAGTACCTCAAGTCTCAGGTCTATAATACAAGTTTTAAGTACTTTGACGTGTTGGCCAGTGTTCATTGACAAGCTGGATTGTATATAGCTCTCTGCTGAGTGGAAAGTGACCATGTATAAGCATGTTGGATTCCATACACTGGCTAACACAACTGAACAGTCAGGAAAACAGCACAAAGAATAGGAATATGTAAATGACCATATAAAGAGATGCAGATGCACAGCCGGTCATGCATCATAAATGTGGAGAGCAATAGGCATTTAGCAAGTTGTGTGACACTATAACAGCAATAAGAATGCAGGAATTTATAGAGTTTCTATAGGCAAAGATGCTAGGAGCAACAGCAGTGGTCTTTCAAGAGCCATTACTGACTACAATCACCATTGCCGCTCATATAGTAGCATGACATAGTGGTAGACAGTGATTTATAATGCCCTTGAACAGGGCTGGAAGGAATGTATGGGCTCCTTATCCAAGTGAACTCCAAGGAATGTGTAGCACTTACTCCACTAGCTTCTGTAGAGAAATGGGCACATTGTGTATATGAGAGGCATCGGCCTGCAGAATACTCAGTACTTTCCTTGATATGCTACTCCTATATGTGAATGAGCATATCTGTTTCCCCAACATACCAAGGTAGACAGCCATCACTATGCATGGGTTCTATGAAATTGCACACAACCCCAAGGTACTGGATGCTGTAGATTGCACACTTGTGTCCATAAAGGTCCACTTTGTGATCAAAGTTTGAGGTATTTCACTAGGAAAGTCTATCAGATAATGTGTGACACACAAGGTTTGATAACCAATGTACCTGAACAGCATCGTGGCAGTGGCAATGATTCCCAAATCTGGCAAACAAGTCATCTCTGGTTGCCATTTCCTGCATTGTGCAATTCCACAGGGTCATCTTTATTTATTTTTATTTAATTTTTATTTTGCTTTTGTTTACTAAGTTTGTCCAACTGGGTTTAGTCAAAAAAAACCTTTTCAGCATAGGCCTGCAGATAAAAGCTCCAACATATCACAAACATTTTTAAATAGACATTCAGTAATATACACAAACAGACGTAATATAATGACAGATTAATTTGCACAAAATAGATAATATTTTCTTAAGAAAAAAGGCAACTGTTATAGTATAAAGGATACTTCTGTATTAATAATTGTTGAACAAAAAACATTTGAAGAGGTGCATTTTTGGGTTGCTCTGATAAATAATACAACATCTGATTATTGCTTAGAAATGCAAAGAAATGGAGGTGAAGGAAGGAATTAGGTAGAGAAGAAAATGTTAATATTTTAGTTAAGAGGTGAGGTTTAAAGCAGGTTCCATGACAATTATATATATATGGCTAACATAAGGTTTATATTATAAGTATAGAAGTGGAGGGTGAGTAGTGTCAGAAAATAAAGTAGATTGGAGATGCTAGTAAAGCTATTCAGGTATTGGTGACGACTGTTTGCGGGATATAGGATTCTGAATGAAGAGAAATTGTTTGACAATATGGCAGCCTGAAGACAACAGTGGCATTTATCCTGGAAATGTACAGGAGTAGATCCATAGATTTGGCAGGTGAAGTTTTAGGTGTGTTTTAAATAAGTTTGCATTCTGAGTGGATTTCAATCACACACATACACACACACACACACACACACACACACACACACACACACACACACACACACACACACACACACACACACACACACACACACAGCATGGGTAAACTGTTGTCTACATATAAAGCAGAAACATTGTAGGTCATGTGTTTGGGCTGATGAAGGCCTAGTTGCATTTCCTGGATGCACTTCAGTATGCACCTAATTCAACCTTCAAGATAACCATAGGCTGCATTATTCATAATATAAATGCTAGAGTATATGCAGAGCAGTAATACTTCCTAGGAATCTCTTTACCCAATTCAGCAACTCTTTTCAGTGATAACACACCATCCTCAGCCATGTTGGTATGGATAGCATCACTCTGTACCCGGATGATAACTTTGAGCACCTGCTGATTGAACCCTAACACCCCCAAAGATCAGGGGCTGGCTGCAAGATCTGAGCAATATCAGCAACACTTGCTAGGCATGCAGTGGGTATTCCTTAACTGGATGCATTGTGTTCCTCTGTGGCAGTGGTGATGGTCTCAATCACAGAGATTCTCTCTCCGAAATGGATGGCGAGTCCTCCTTCTGTACAGTCTGTAGGACAGGTGTGACTGAAATTGTACTTTCACCCTGAACAATGAGTGGAAGATACCCAGGAAGGAGACAGACAGTGCCTGTCTGTCTTCTGACTGTAACTAGATTGGTGTCTTGCATCATTAACAGACTCTGTTTAGGTGCTGATGTCAGCATCTTGTCCTGACTCAGCCTGCACATGTGACACAACAGCAGTGGCAGTTGTCCGTCCTGTGAATCTAATATACAATACAAAACAGAATGAATCTGAATATTTGTTACATGTCAGAACCTGTGTTGTACATGCAAACAGTAATATAGAATGTGCAGATTTAAAACAGACACATACCTCCATTGCCATTCCTGTGTGCTTGCACACTTGAGGTACATATGGGAAACATGCATCGTTATACGTAGCCTGCCTAAGCCCTCTGTATGCACTGTAGCTGTATCCATATTCTGTCTGTTTATTAACTTGAGCATCTCCTCTGAGACATGTGAGGGTTGGCCATTCCCAGAGCCTGTGTCCACTCCATTAGGCAAGACACCTGTGCTTTCATAATCTCCACATGGGGATACTAGGAGCTCCTCATCATCAATTAGAATTGCAGTGGGAGGCGGCCCCTCATTCAGTGGCTAACCTCTCTGCTGCTGTGCTGAGTGCCTTCTTGCAGGTCCACTCAATCATGTCAGTGGCACTTCTCTGACTTTGCTAAGTTGTACAATTTAGCCCACTAACTGTTGCCATGGATCAGTGTATCCCAGGCATGGTTCTATAGCAGCTGTTGAACATATCCTTGTCTCAACAAACTGTACCCATGGTTTCTGAAGAAGGGCATCATTCTCAGCATGATTGAAATTGTAAAACCTTTGATATCTGCCCACTCTTGAGGACATGAAGGCATCTATGGAAATGAGACAAAGCTCTATGTCAGTGACAACTAGGGGGAATAGCTTATCAATTACAAACAGAGGGTTGCCATACATATACTTAATGTTACAGGTTTGGACAGGGATTTGAACAATGCAGGTACCATTGATATTCCATACTATGGACACAAGGCTACTCCTGTGTTACCCCTGACCAGTAGTAGAGACAGACATGTGCAAGTATACAGCTAAGATTTTGGCCACAAAGCCACATCCCTGTGGACTTCACAGACAGCATGGGTATCCCATGGGGCTAACAAGGGTATCAATATTAATAGTGGGCCAGTTGACTTAGATGTTGGGTTTACACATACAATGGCCAAGATACAGATCTTTTCACAGTTTAATGATACAAAGGCATTGTCTGTCTCCTTCCTAGGTATCCTCCTCTCATTTTCAGGGTGTCCCAACAGCATACATAAACAGTCTGCTTAGGACATGCAGAATAACATAGGAATAGGCAATCCTGATAGTGGGCTGCCATTTCCACATGTACGGTGCAGATATACATCTGCATATATTGTGTATAGGTTATATGCAGAATGCCAGCTGTAGGTAACCATAATGAAGAATAATCTTCATATCTCCTTAGTGATGCAAGGCAAGGGCTCACAAGTCCAACACTCCTGAGAAATACATCTAACCACAAAACCTCGGGGCTGTGTCATCTTCAATGTGCAAGCCTCTGCTGCCAGAAAGTTGTTTTAAATGTTTTAATAGTGGTGGTGGTGCTGCCACCACTGTTCCTTTTTTATTGGTGAGTGATTTGCACTTATAAAGGCAGCTCATCTGCTTAAACCAAAAGAATATGGCAGTTTGTATGGAGTGTAAAGGCTCAGTTCTGCATATGTGTAAGAATTGCTATATTTCTGTGAAGAGCAAGAGTAACATAATAACCAGTAAAATTCTACCACATGCTTCCCATATTCCACGTTCAAGGGCTTGTGCATGCTACCTGCTCATGTTCTAATGCTAATAGAAGTCTGCACTGCTCATTATTCAGGAATCACACACAAATTCCAGTGTGAATCACAGGCAAGTATCTTGTCGACAATATATTTATGGCTACAGCTGCCAGTGCTAATGTCCTGTGGAGAGGGCCTGCTTGTGTTCTAAAGAGAGTGAGGCCATGCTTCTTCTCCTGTTTTATGAAGCAGCTACTGGGACCATGTAGAGTCCATTATTCAATGTGGATGTATTGTCTGACTTGGCTGAGATGCTCAATGGGGCCAGTTGCACCCTCCAAACCAGTGATCACCAGTATAATGATCTATGGTCTCACCATTCTAAAAATCTCTGGCAGTAGAAATCGGCAGTTAGGCAGGAATTCCTTGCATATAGGGAATAGCTGGCATTGATACATTTTTCAGACTGTAATTTTAAAGTTTTTTGCAATTAATCAAATCAGCTTTCCTAGTAAAGGCTATTTCCTGTGATAGCTACCAGGAGGCTGCTGTAGAAGACTGTGTTCATGCTGTGAACGTTGCTTGTCTGTATATCATACCACTGCTGCAGACTGTTGAGTAACACTGTTAGTTAGGAGGCTGTGGGCACCATGTCATGTTTCTCCTTCCTTGAACATGCATTTGAAGCTGTGGTTTAGTTGTTAGGCTGTGGCCACATTTCCAAGTTTTTGTTATCAAACATGTATATGTAGGAGTGTAGTTTTGCACTGATGTCTGTATTTCATCTACACCTGTGTGTGTGGAAGCTGTTTTGTTCTTTTGTTTTTTTGTCTGTCAGCATGGGTAAATAGACAGAACAGGTATATTACTACCCCTGGAGGTAGCTAATAGTCATATATTGCATACTCACTCATGCTACATAAATTGTACTATTTATAACACATTTTGACTGATGTTACACTTCCCATTATGTTCCCCTGCTTCAGGTCATACTGATGCCAGCCAGCCTCCAGTGTCTCAGCTGCAGCTAACCCTTGCTCCTGTGGCTGTGATGGGTGAAAGGGATGGGTACGCTTCAACCAGGGGTGTTCTGACCTGTCCCAGACAAATAACCCAGGGCAATTGCCTAAAAGAACAGCTGCCAGTGCAGCAGCAGGTTGTGTGGGAAGAGGTTGACAGTGCAATGACACACTGAATAGCCATTTTCATGTTTCTGCCAGACTGCATAGCAGATGAGTTCAACCAGAAAACTCCTGTTGTTGGGCCACTATTCTCTAATCTTCCCCACTTTTCCTCCCTCTAACTCCCTCCCATAATCTCTTTTCTCTCCATAGATACAAAACGTGGTACTTATCTCCACAAAAAATTATATAGCCTGCCTTCTACCACCCAGTTTCCTATTGTGTTTCCCTTCTGCATGTATGCCTGCTTGCCTGTTTTGTTATATTCCCCTTTTCTTCCCCTTTATGGAGTCCCAGTGACTGTACTCCAGACAGCAGGTGTTTACTATGTACCAACTGCTGCCAGTTTACTTTAGCATGTATCAACTAGCATTACCCATTGCCACCTAATTTAATGAGTTTTACACATGCTGCTTTGTTCTGCACCCATCTTCTTGCTATGCTCCACAGTTGTTGGTTCATGTCTTTTTAGTGTTGCTCTGATTTCAGCATCAGAGCACAGCTAGCTGCAGTTTGTTGCCATGTGGATATTCATATATTCTTTACATTGCCGTGTATTACCACTATGCACTTGCTCTGATACAAAGTGCCTTTCTATGATTCCTGAACTTTATAGGTTCCTGAGTAAGTACTTGGTTAGCTGCCCTTGCAGGCCATTTTAAACCTTTTCAATTTCCCTTTGCTGCTTAAATTAACCTATCCCATTTGGTGTTACACTGGCCTTACCCATCAGTTTTCATAGGATAAAGCATTTTGGAGCTGTCTCTGTCCATTGGTAGTTCAGAGGGTAGATCTGGGGTAAATTTTTTTGTTTCCCATCCATAGATCCAATTTCTGTTTGAATATGGTCAGGGATGAGCTTTGTTTTATGTGGATGGCCACACATTCTTAGTTTGTGTCTTTCGGCTTTTCCCAGTTTGGGGTCGCCACAGTGGAACTTCAGTCCGCTAATGATTGGCAGTAGATTTTTACGTGCTGGCTTGCCGGGCCTAAAGCACAACCTTCAACGAAGGAACACCCATTCACGCATGTCGCCACACAGAAGACGCTCTAACTGAGAATTGAACGGGCAACGTCTAACTGTGAGGCGACAACGCTACCGCAGCACCACCACTACAGTAACGCCACACATTCTTAGTAATAGGCCTTAAACTCCGAGATGGCCTTCCTGCAGTCTTTAGAAATAGTGAAAGTGAAATCAATCAAGAATTTATATCTAAACTAAGAAAAAAGTCTTGATACTGCAGCCTGCTCCTGCTTCTAGCATCCCCATGCCTTAATGATGATCACTTAATATCAATCCCTTTACCTGCCTACCTGTGTGCTTATTTATTAGTACTCATCCTTATAACAAGCTCCAAAGTACCTAATCTTAAAAAATGACTAGCTTGTGGGTTCTTACATTTCTGTAGACCATTCAAATGCTAATCTAAATAAACTGGACCAAGCTCATCCTAAATTATTTTGGTGCCTTTTCTGGGTGTTAAATAAATTCACTCAGACTGGTATCTCTGACAAATAATGATGTCCTTTTAAATACAGATAGTACAATTTACATTGCATCAGTAGCTCAGAGTATAGCATGCTTTCCTATGATATATGCAATCAAAAGGCTCTTCCATTTCGGCACCTGCAGCACTACAGTATAGCATACGAAGGTACTGCATGTTTGAGTGTGCCAGCCTTTAAATGAGATGCTAAACTTAGGTCCTATCTGCCTGAAATGATGTTAGCTCAGTTGGATGTAAAACACCCCATGGCATTTAAAAAGGTCTATGAGTCCTTTAAAATTTATGTCACCAATCAAATAATATTATTGTCAGTAAAAATACACACAAACACGTATACACACGCACACACACGCATATATACATAGATAGATGGATAGATAGATAGATAGATAGATAGATAGATAGATAGATAGATAGATAGATAGATAGATTTATGAACAGAATGTATAATATCACCTACATTTTAATCCTCACCCTTTTGCCACAACCAGTGGTTTAGTTTCTCCACACATCTTCATTTTTCCCATTTCATTTTATGAAAACCCATACCATCCAACCTATGTTAACCAAAAACATCTAGTTATTATCCTAGCTATCATATATCCACCTTTTTCTTTAGATAAATTTATGGTATGGGCTACCAGAACATATGGTGCTTCTGCCTAATGTTTGAGTAGGACAGCCTGGTGATAGTAGCCCTCAATAAGTACATCTGTAACTAGAGTATAAAGAAGAGAGGTGAAAGTAACAGACACAAGCTGGATGGAATAAGGCTTCAAATGATAAAAATCAGTAAGATCACATCCTGATATTGTGTTATTACAGGTGTACTATAATACACTGAGAGGAAAGTAGACACAGGAAATCAGAAAAAATGTAATGAAAAGGGTTTTATGGTGCCGCAAGGAAGGTGAGACTATAATTGACTTACAAATGTCACAACTGGTAGACAGCATAACAGCAATAGGTAGGAAGTATAGACTAGATTTTAACAAACATAGTATAAAATGCCTTATCATCTTTTTTATATATTATAGGATATTTCCTGGTAATAAACAATAAACAATTATGTGTATTCAGTCTACTGTGCTTATATATAACCTGCCATAAATTGCTGTACAACTTTTAAAAGGACTGTGTCTGCATTGAGAATGCTACAGTTTTTACTTCTATTAATATTATGGAGGCTGTTGAGACTGGTATGACAATGGTAGGATGCAAAATATGGAATGCCAAACTTCATAGCCATAATTCACCAATTTATACTTGTCCTGGTGTTAGTGGTAAGTCATATTCCAATTCATTTGGAATAAAGTGATGGAACTATCTCTGCCCATAAAGGCTTGTGAACTTATCAGCACAGGAAAGTGCATAAGCCCATTAATAAAATATTACTCATTCTAACAGCTATTCTAAGTTCAGGGAAGTACCTTTCCACAAGCATAAACTGTTTTGGAATCTGGCCCTATATATGTGTTTAAATGGGTCTACTTTAAAAGAACAAAAACCCATAAGAACAAATAACACATTACTCAGACAGCTTAGACAAAACTGCAAAACATTGGAAATTTAAAAGTTTCCAAATAACCGAAAAGTGCTCCCCCTATATCTCTTACCAATCCAGAAAGTCATACTCTTATAAAAAATAAAACCTACTGTTAAGTTATAGTTTAAAATAACTCACCCTAAACATCAATCACAATGTCCCAGTAAAGAAACTTCCCTAATTCTACAGGAACTTTAAGAAACATTACTGTAATCACTCTGTTCATTTAACACACTACATCTTTGTACTATACACATACCTCACAGACTAGTATGCACTGAACTGTACTAGCCTCACTAATTCACAGATAAAATGGCACTGTCATGGTAAGAAAAAGACTGACTTATTTTTTCCTTTGTTTTTGTTGATGACAAGCCCCACCCCCTGCACCCCATGTGGGGGGCTCTGCCCCCACACCCCCACAAATTAAATATATCAACTCCGAGATCACACTACCTTGATGAAAAGGCATGTTTATATCTAGTTTTATACTGCTGCAACTGACTACATGCCACTAAGTTATTTTCGGTTATGTAGGATTCAAACTTTTAATTTTCCAATGTTTTGCAGTTTTGGCTAAGCTTATGGGTTTTCTTTCTTTTGAAATAGACCCATTTAAATATATTGTCATCCTTTTATTAACTTCAAAGAAATTAGATTCCATGCATAAAAATATAATTTGAAAGCAGTCCCATGTAAAGTGATGGCTCTTTTTCCCTTTACCATTTCAATAAAACTAGCCTTATAAAATAGCCTTCCTCCCCAAGATTATTTATCCTGTCTATACTATCTCTATCCCTCCTTCACAGAATCATCAAAAATTGGAAATTTGCTGAAAGAATTCATATGACGTTTGGCAAATATCCCTCATTATGCAGTAAAGATCATTGGTGGGTAGTGATTCTGCATATGACTTAATAGATATTGGCAAACTACCTAACTTACATTTATGACTAGACCTCAATTGGTCTTCTGCCTGGAAGAAGGTAAAAATAAATGCAGTTAACACTATTCTAATAATGCCATGCATCTTTAAGTGTACTTATTAGATATCCATTTGGAAAATGTATTTTCTAGTTCTTCAATACCTAACCCTTCTGTCAGAGCTACAGATATCATAGACATCTGATAATTTAAGCTCCCCAAAGTATAAATGATATTTTCCCCAAATGTAGGGATCTTTGACCATTACTAATTATAGTATAACCCCATGCCAGTAATTATTGTACGACCCTATACCAGTGACGGAAAATGCCATCAAATATGTTAAAGCATTCTGTGAATTAACAAACTAACTTCATACTTGCCATTTATCTATATATGCAGTGTAGTTCCTGTATCCTAGGAATGTATACTTTTTTCTTATTTTCTCAGCCAGGAATGTGAATTTGTGTCATATCTAATATCAGTACTATATAGGAACAAGAGGATTGCTATGTACTTTTCCTTTCTTAAAATGAAACTTGCATTGAATGTTGTCTGCTTCATTCTGGAACACATTTATGAGCAATGATAAGTGCAAATGCAATGAAGAGGAGTATTATTTGCCCTGTTAGCACCTTCTTATATATCTTGGTGTATCTTTAAATGGGAAATTATTTGGGTTTCCTTTTAAACAGCACACAAATCAAATAATTTATTCACTGAAACTTCTATTTTATTATGGAGATCCCAAAACAAGTTGGGAGCTGGCTACATATTTCCATAACCTGCCCAGGCTGTCAAAAGTCCTAACAGATGTATGAAGGTATTTGTCCAAGTTATGGGGAGATGCATTAATCTTATGCTTTGCACAACAGCCATTAAGTTCATGGAGTGTCATAATTATGCTCTAACTTTGGGTAAAGGTAAGCTCCTTTCTGTCATGCCCTCTTCATGAATCGCTTTGAATTAGAGTATTGACAGTGGTTAGTGGCCAAGGTACCGTTGTCACCTCGCAGCAAGACGATGCCCCATTCGATTCTCAGCTAGAGCGTCTTCTGTGGAGACATGCATGAATGGGCGTACCTTCGTTGAAGGTTGTGCGTTAGGGCCGGCAACTCAGCATGTAAAAATCAACTGCCAATCATTAGCGGACCGGAGTTCCGCTGTGTCGACCCCTAACCGGGAAAAGCCAAAAGACACAACAACAACAACAACAGAGCAGAAATTGGAATCATAAAGAGATTTAAAACATACTAAATATTTTATTCAGGCAAATGAAAAATAAACAAAAAAGTCTGAAAGAAGCTATTGCATGTTTCAAAGGTCCTGCTATTTCCCACCACTGTACTAGTGTGACCGTGATAGGTGTAACCATGGTAGTACATAAGAGCAGGTTAAGATCCATGCACTACAAAGAAATATGACAGGGTTTTTCCAGTCCTAACTGTCCTTGTAGTACATGGAGCACCACAATGATACTCTAAAATTTCTGATGTCATGAAGATGCTTAACAAGCTTTTAAGTACTCCTCTCTACTGTTAAGCAGCAGTCTCATACAAGAGCATAAATAGCAGTCAGCGGCTATCACAGAAGAGTTTCAGGAAGCTGATAAACATTTTGTTCAGACTTATTTTAAGTCTGGCAAAAAAGGTCTTAGCAGAGAGTTTAACAGATTTCCACTGCTGTTCTGTGGTGGTAGCTCTAAATGTGACAGTAGTAAGTATGTTACAACTTTCAAAGCTGTAAATCACTTAGTGCTGCAACAATTTTTTTTTTTATTTTCTCTGACTTTTTTATCAGATGGGAGAATGTAAAGCTCCATGCACTACAAATAATTATGATCAGAACAGCAAAGCTCATGATGTGAATTTCTTAACATCCCTGTCTCAAAAAATATAAGATGGTTATGATTCAAGATCCAGTCATAATCCCCTATATTATGCATTCTCAACATGGATATCAAGATTCACCTATCTTGTTTTGCTATCAAGGTGAATTTTTTGAAATCCATGTTGATAATTTACAACACCATGGTTATAATTGGAGATCCAGTCATAATTTTCTGTATAGTGGTAAAAACAATGAATATTGAAATTATAATAAAACTAATAAACACCCCTTCCAAATCAAGCCACGGACTTAGCATCCCATGGAGAGCAGTGGAAAACTTCTGAAAAAGATCTTTCTTTGTCTTATGTGATGTGTGCTGGACCAAGACTAGAGGTAAATTTACAGAATTCTAAGCCAGTACAAAGCCTCCTTTTTGCCATTTATTGTATGGGAAGGCAGAGATTAATTTTTTCATTGTTTTTTCTTCCATGTTAATAACTGTTACATTCCTTCAGGAGTAGACACTGATTGAATGACTGTTCACACTGTTTCCCCATGATAAGCAGTAGTTATTTTTTAATGACTGATTATGAAAAAATCATAAGAAGACAGTGGTACTGTCACTAACATTATTTTTATTTATTTATTTGCATTTGTTTACTGGGAAATCCAATTTGGCAAATGTTAACCACTTTTCGGTGGAGGCTTGGTGAGAAAAGCTCCAATACAATAAGACATCAATAACATGGAATGCAGGCGATTAACACATATGCTAAATCTACACAATTTAAATAGTATTTAAAAGCAAGTGATGAAGTACTATAACAGATTATGCTATGTCTATATATAAAAGTAAATGTTTAAGATCAAGTGTTTGCATATGACCAATACTTTCCAAATAGTGCATGATATTGCATATAATTTCAGTAAGCAAATTCTGTATAAATATTGCTTTACTTTATGAACAATACTGCAACTTATATAACAGCTTATATTTAGGAAGAGTATGTTACTGAAGAAAGTTTCAAAATAAAGGGATGGGGGAAGAATAATTTTGAAATGAGAAGATAGACATTACATCACTAAAGTTACATAAAGAAAAAAATATATATTTTGATTGGCTACCTGACTAACTTGTTGACTTTAAGAGTACATTGGGAGTTTTAGTAAAGGTTGTTGAAAACTGACATGTCTGTTGTTTTTAGTTTAACATTAATGTGCAAAAATTGATATCTTTCCAAATGATATTGGTTTCTCTGTAATTACCATTTTTGCCATATCTGATGGTGAACTGGATAATATATTTGTGATATGAGGCACTGCCAGCTATGCCAGGAGAAGTAGGGCAGTGGATGTGTAACATATGCCAGTACAGCTAGCTGAAATTTACTAAAGAATTGTATGTTAATACGTTATTTGAATATCAAACTGATTTGTATAGATGCTTGTGTTGAAAATGTATTTGTAAAGTTGCTTGTGTTAAAAATGTACCAGCAGTGGGTCCTGACTGTACTATAACTGATTGAATGTATATGTTTTAACAGAGGGTACTGGAAGAGAAGATGTTAAGCTCAGTCCCAGTTATCTTTGAAAAACGTAAGAAATTAAATTACCTGGCTTAGGCCATAAAGATTGTATCTTACAGTTCTCAATGTAACCAGAGACAAAAAGGCTGTATTAGGAAGCTTTCTATATTGTCTTAGCAGTGAACTAATTGCTACTCTGAAAGGGTAGAAGTTTGAAATTGTTTTATAACTTCCAGAAGCTGCAACAGATCAGGAGGGAGACAGAGAGAGAAAGTTTATGTGTGTTTATTCTTGACACATATGTGCTAAATCCAGGCAGTTTCTAGCAATGGGAGAGTAGCATGGGAACCAGAAGTCAGATGATTAGATGTTTGTGATGTCATTCTGTAATCTAGGACAAAAATTATGTTTAATTCTAGATTTGACTGAAGTCTCATTGCAGTCTGATTTTGGAACTTGACAAGGAAGGACCCCTCACCTACTTCATCTTGCCTTGCTCTAGTAAGTGTCCAGGGAATAGTAATTCTTTAGATCAGGCAGGAAAATATAGTGAGATTAGTTAAGTACTGGTTTTCTGTACCTATATGAATCTATTCATCTGTGTTATTTCAGTATCTCCTGTGATTGAAATGCTGGTGTTTATTGTAAATAGATATTTAGTATTTTCATGTTCTTTTATTATTTATTTATTATTAAATATATTTAAACTTTTCATTGCAGCTGATCTTTTAGAGAATATTTTAATCTCTGAGAGTACTTATATATATTTGGTGACAACTCTGGATGTTCCTGAAAGACTTGCTATTGGTCAAACTATAATTTGTACTAATATTAATTTCAGTCAGTATAATTGGGTACCCTTGTCAGAGCCTTAGTGTAGCTAGCTTTGGAGTATCTGGTGGTAGTAATTACCTTATAGTCTGGGCAGAGGGGCATAGCAAGCAAATGTGTGTGTGTGTGTGTGTGTGTGTGTGTGTGTGTGTGTGTGTGTGTGTGTGTGTGTGTGTGTGTTAAAATCAAATCTCAAAGAGTATGTGTGTCAGCTGCTTGGAGCTTGGACATGAAGCACTGGTTTCACAGAGAGGGTGCTGGAGGACTTGGCTTGTACACTCAGCTGAGGACTCAACTCTATAGCTGTGCCAGTGGGGAGTCTTACTGGGGACCTGGAGAGAGGCAGAAACAGAAATCCAGACCCTGGACTAAGTGTGTTCCCTGTGTGCTCTTAAGGGAAATTGTGCTTGATGCAGAGAACTGCATCTGGAAATACTGTGTGTACCTATTTTTGTTTCAAGTGAACAGTCATTTCCAGTGTCAGTGGTGAGGACTCAGACTCCTTGATTACCACCTCAGGGTGGAAGAATGACATTATATATAGCAACATTTCTTGGATAACCAAAATAAATCCACAAGTATCCAGGCTGTGAAACAATTCCAATAATAAAGATGACAAAGCCAGTCAGAAGGCTAAAACACAGTTTTAATCTAAAAATCTTGAAAGTAACAAATCCATTTGGTTAAGCGCTTTCGTCTACATTAAGACATCCTCAGAACCAAGACAAATAGTGAAGTAAGAACTTTTAAATACAATACAAATATACACCCATTTGAAACCTTCAATAGAACCAATCAACCAATTAAACATAGCAAACAGAAATAAAGCAACAGTAACTAGAAGTTACAGCCACAGTACTGAATATAATAGATGCTTCATATACTTTAAAATGTAAGTGAACATTTTTTCAACTCACTTGAAATTGAATTGTGTTCATTTAACCCTGGTGGGTTTGTTGCATCTAACCTAATCTGCCACAACATTTCCCTGTGCAATAAAATGTTCTCAGTCACAAATTATATAGGTCGTACTGCGTAAAAAATCCAAGACAATTACTCACACCAAAATTTTAATGCAAAGCTTTCGGGTTAACCACCCTTATCTACTGATGAAGGGTGGTTAACCTAAAAGCTTTGCATTAAAATTTTGGCAATAAAATGTTCTCCCAGTTTCCTGAAAATGGTGTTGTTGTAATTTGTTCAAGTATCAAAAAAAACAAACTTATTGAAGTTTTGGCAACATGCAGCATGCCTTGCCAATGCACTTCTATTGTCCTCCTTTCTTATGCTATATACATGCTGATATATTCGTTGTTTCAAACTATTCTTAGTCTTGCCTATATAAAATGTGCTGCATGTTCAACAAGTAGCAAGATAAATAATTTTTTCTGCTCTACAATTTAAACATTTTACTGTATCCCAATGATTAATAATGTTCAAAACTTCATTGTCCTTATTCACATTAATATAGGAGCAATATGCACATTGGTGACATTTCCTAGTCGTAGGTACACCCCTGCTTGTACAACTTCTTTCCAACATCATCTTAACTTCCTGCCTGTTTTTGTATGTGAAAAATGGTGGTGATTTAAATAAGTGACAGATATTACTAACAACTTGTAACAACATCCAGTTTCTATTGATAATCTTTTCAATAGCCTTAATATCAGTTGTATAATGCAATGCCATATTAGTATTCGGTGTTAATACCCTAGTCATTTTGTTTTCCATTGTATTAACCGTGCTTGTCGCCCCATGTTTTGTAATGGGTACATATTTATCCTGTCTCCCAACCCAAACGTCACCTATAATTTTCTCCAATAAATCTATGGGATATCCCCTATCAATAAACATTTTTTAAATTACTGTAAATTCTTCTAAACAATCAGAAGAATCAGAAGTGAAGTTAGCTGACTCTTAACTACACCCTTTTTCTGATAAATGGGGTGGCAGCTCGTGTAATGCAAATATGTGTTACAAAATGTAGGTTTCCTAAAAATTCTAGTAGCAAGAGTAGCATCACCTTTGTTAAAAAATAAAATGTCTAGATAATTCATCACTTTCACATCCTGTTTAAATGAAAACTTGAAAAATTCAGAACTACTTTGCATAAAATTGAAAGACAATTATAACTGTTCTCTAGTTCTTTTTTTTCTAGTTCTACATTATACATATTTTTATTTTTATACTTAATATTTATAATCTCTGCAAAATTGTAACTTTTGCATCGTGTATGTGTTTCTATCAGTTTCAGATAGTAATGATTTATACCATTTTCACCTTTTGCAATTTCAACAGTTCAACATCCTTTTTCACTATAACCATATAAACTCCTTTGAATTCGGCTCACAGAAATAATACATCTATCAGTAAGTAATGACATTTAAGGGTCTTTCTTTGGACCATATTATTTATTAATTATTTCCAAAAAAGTACTTTTTTTCTAAATAAGCATTGGTATTTCTTGCACTGTATTTTCAGTTATTCAATTTATTTAATTTATTGAATTTAAATGCTTCCATCTGGTCTAGGTGTCTTTTAGAGTAACAATGTGTTCGGAGCACATTTGGTTACATTTTAAAGTGTTTTTAATGGAGAAGCAAGGGGTATACAAAAGGGGAGGTTATTTTGTGACGTTGTTTCCGTTTTTGTTTTTTTCTAATGAAGTTGGTATATTCAACTGATGAAAAGCTTGTGTGAAGCTTCAACAATAAACTTCCTTTATTTTATTTTATTTTTGCGATTGGTGACTTTATTTCGCAGTTCCTGAGGACTTCAGGAGAGTCGTCCATCTCTTTTTCTTCACAGTATGCTTTTCTTATCTCAGCATGTCAGTGTTCTCTAGTACCTGTCCACAGGAAAAATAAATCATCCAAAAATCTAAAATAGATCAGGCAAACCCTATATAGTGGGAATTTGAACAAAATGTTCAGTTCCCACCATAACATGACTGTGTTCGCAAACAGGGGGGTGCATGCAGCACCCATCGCAACCCCCTGTTTCTGTTTGTAAAATTCACCTTCAAATGTCAAAAAATTTTTACTCAGCACCAATTCCATGAAATTGCATATTGTTTCTTTCTCATCATCGTGAAGATCACTATATTTAAAAATTATGTCTCTAAACCAATCCAAGCCAGTTTCTTGTCGGATTAATGTGAAGAGACTGTTCATATCACATGTCACCAAAATTACATCATTTGGTATCACCACGGTTTGTAGCTTACTCAAAAGGTCCCAGGAGTCTTTTAAAATGTGGGGAAATCTATCAAAAAGATGCTTAAGTCTCACATCAACATATTTTGGTATAGGTTCAGTCACAGACCCCCTTGCTGCAACTATTGGACATAGCGGTAGGTCTTCTTGATTAGAGTGAATTTTAGGAATCCCAAAAATCTTAGGTAGTAGTGGATTTTCTACCCTCAAATAATCATAGAGGGGTTTGGAAATAGAGTCGAATAACAACAGTTCATCAAGCACAATCTTCACAGACCTGTATGCTAGATTGACTTCGTTCAGGGAAACTACCCCATATACTTCAGTGTTGTTAAGCAAATTCATCATACGACCACTATAATCTTCCAACTCCATAATTACCAATCCCCCTCCCTTATCAGGCTTCATACAACAAATTCCTTTATTTTGCCTATTATGTCAGCTGGCAACACACAGGTTTTATTTTCTGATGCACCCCCCCACAACTCAAATGGGAATGACATTGGGATGTTAACACTTTTGTTACAACAGCTTACACAGTCTGTGACTTTGGTAAATGATAATCAAGTAATGTACGTCAAAATAATCAAGGTTCAACTGTTAAAACCACTAACTATCGTGACAACACTGCTTTTGTTAGTGGGCGTGGAACCATGTCAGACTTCTCTTCGGTTCTGAAAGTTTATGCTTGGCTCGACAACTTGGGTGGTGGTCAAGCAACGGAACCTATTGTGTCAAACTCTGGGTGAGTTCTGAAAATTTTAGAACAGATTGGACAGTTAGAGAAGGTACTGTACAAGTTCAAAACATTACAATTGGACAACTATTTTTTGGAAGAAAGTGTGAGGAGATCACATGTACCTAAAGGACTACGAGTTTGGAAGTACCCCCAAGGGGTTGAAGCAAACTCAGTTTTTCATGTTGAGCTTACTGAGTTATTCGATTGTACCGGACTGGAACTTGACAAGGTTATTGATTAAAGATAACGAAAGAAGGACGAAAGAGTATAAACAGGAGATCGCTAAAACTGTGGAGACCATTACTGCGGATGTACAGTTCCAAGATCACAAAACAAGGTTCAGCCAAGTGTTTGAATATACTGAGTGCAAAATGGGAGCTATCAGGATGCAAAAAGATAAAAAACTTAAACGTGACAATGATGAATACCAGAGGAAGACAGTCTATCCATTACCCTTTTCAACTAGGGGAATTCAGAATGGTACATATGACCCCATTGTCGGTGATGAACAAGGGGCAATGCAGGATGAGGCCCCTTTGGAGCAAGGAACGAGAAGGTCAGAGAGACTAGCAGGGAGAAAGCAGGTGAACAATTGGCAGGGACAAGGGCATTAACCGACGAATGGCAGGAGGTACCACAATTTCAAGAATGGACAGAATTATCAGAATTAAATGGGTCAATTCCAGGAGCCTGCTCCAGTATTAATAGATCAGGTACTGTAAAAATGACTTCATTTTACAATTTTAACATTTACAATTTTTTTGAGTATGATTATAGGGCCTCAACATCACAGTCTATTTTTGAAAGGTTTTAAATTTATTCCTGCAAAAGGAGCCCGAGTAGAGGACATTATACTCGATTTAAGAATGTTTAGTCGCAAACTTAATTTCAGGGTTATGTATGATGGTGGGGGATCAGAAATAAGAGAAAATGATGACTTCAAAATGCCCAGTACATTTAGCCCTCCATTGCATCCAGCCATTAATGTTTTTGAAAGGCAATGTGAAAGGGAATTAAGATCATTGTTGGGAAAAAAACGCTGTAGATTTTACAATCTCTCTCAAGATGAGAGTCAGTTGCTTTATGAAATCAGGCAAAATAAAGGAATTCATTGTATGAAGCCTGATAAAGGAGGAGGATTGGTCATTTTGGAGTCAGAAGATTATAGTGGTCATATGATGAATTTGCTTAACAACACTGAAGTATATGGGGTAGTTTCCCTGAACTAAGTCAATCTAGCATACAGGTCTGTGAAGATTGTGCTTGATGAACTGTTGTTATTCGACTCCATTTCCAAACCCCTCTATGATTATTTGAGGGTAGAAAATCCACTACTACCTAAGATTTTTGGGATTCCTAAAATTCACTCTAATCAAGAAGACCCACCGCTACGTCCAATAGTTGCAGCAAGGGGGTCTGTGACTGAACCTATAGCAAAATATGTTGATGTGAGACTTAAGCATCTTTTTGATAGATTTCCCCACATTTTAAAAGACTCCTGGGACCTTTTGAGTAAGCTACAAACCGTGGTGCTACCAAATGATGTAATTTTGGTGACGTGATGTGAACAGTCTCTTCACAGTAATCCCACAAGAAACTGGCTTGGATTGGTTTAGAGGAATATTTTTTAAATATAGTGATCTTCACGATGATGAGAAAGAAACAGTATGCAATTTCATGGAATTGGTGCTAAGTAACAATTTTTTGACATTTGAAGGTGAATTTTACAAACAGAAACAGGAGGTTGCGATGGGCGCTGCATGCGCCCCCCCTGTTTGCGAACACAGTCATGTTATGGTGGTAACTGAATGTTTTGTTCAAATTCCCACTATATAGGTTTTGCCTGGTCTATTTTAGATTTTAGGATGATTTATTTTTCCTGTGGACAGGTACTAGAGAACAGTTAGAAATGTTTTTCAATTTTATGCAAAGTAGTTCTGACTTTTTGAAGTTTTCATTTAAACAGGATGTGAAAGTGATGAATTATCTAGACATTTTATTTTTTAACAAAGGTGATGCTACTCTTGCTACTAGAATTTTTAGGAAACCTACATTTTGTAGCACATATTTGCATTACACGAGCTGCCACCCCATTTATCAGAAAAAGGGGGTAGTTAAGAGTCAGCTAATCTGAGCTTCGCGTCTCACTTCTGATTCTTCTGATTGTTTAGAAGAATTTACAGTAATTAAAAAAATGTTTATTGATAGGGGATATCCCATAGATTTATTGGAGAAAATTATAGGTGAAGTCTGGGTTGGGAGACAGGATAAATATGTACCCATTACAAAACATGGGGCGACAAGCACGGTTAATACAATGGAAAACAAAATTACTAGGGTATTAACACCAAATACTAATATGGTGTTGCATTATACAACTGATATTAAGGCTATTGAAAAGATTATCAATCGAAACTGGATGTTGTTACAAGTTTATAGTAATATCTGTCACTTATTTAAATCACGACCATTTCTCACATACAAAAACAGGCAGAATGTTAAGATGATGTTGGAAAGAAGTTGTACGAGCAGCGGTGTATCTACGACTAGAAAATGTCACCAATGTGCATATTGTTCCTATATTAATGTGAATAAGGACAATGGAGTTTTGAACATTATTAATCATTGGGACACAGTAAAATGTTTAAATTGTAGAGCAGAAAAAATGATTTATCTTGCTACTTGTTGCACATGCAGCACATTTTATATAGGCAAGACTAAGAATAGTTTGAAACAACAAATATATCAGCATGTATACAGCATAAGAAAGGGGGACAATAGAAGTGCATTAGCAAGGCATGCTGCGTGTTGTCAAAACTTCAATAAGTTTGTTTTTTTGATACTTGAACAAATTACAACAACACCATTTTCAGGAGACTAGGAGAACATTTTATTGCACAGGGAAATGTGGCAGATTAGGTTAGATGCAACAAACTCACCAGGGTTAAATGAACACATTTCAATTTCAAGTGAATTGAAAAAACGTTCACTTACATTTTAAAGTATATGAAGCATCTATTATACTCAGTACTATGGCTGTAACTTCTAGTTACTGTTGCTTTATTTCTGTTTGCTATGTTTAATTGGTTGATTGGTTCTATTGAAGGTTTCAAATGGTGTGTCTTTGTATTGTATTTAAAAGTTTTTACTTCACTATTTGTCTTGGTTCTGAGGATGTCTTAATGTAGACAAAAGCACTTAACCAAGTGGATTTGTTACTTTCAAGATTTTTAGATTAAAACTGTGTTTTAGCCTTCTGACTGGCTTTGTCATCTTTATTAATATTTCTTGGATATTTAAAAAAATTGGTCTCCTTCTTCTACAGTGAAGTTTGAATAGTATGCAGTGCCTGTTCACTCTTGGCTATCGTCATTCGCAATTTTTCAGTCTTTATTTCTGAATATTAGTATTCTGACCTTACCAATTACATATAAGATTTTTCTACTGATCAATTAATATTTATAATGCATTCCTGCAGTTGCTCATTATTTAAAAGACATTTGGAAAGAACTGTGTACATGGTGAGGAAGCATTGTTAGCAAAGCTAAACAAAATGGCAGTTGATAGCACCCTGGAAATAGTGCTCTTAAGATTCACTTGGTGCCTCACCTTCAGGACAGATTGATTTGCTCGGCCCCTCCATTATCATTAGAGCAGATATTTTCTGGAACTTAATATGTTGTATTTGGACAACTAAAGTCTCTGTTATCATTAAACTTTAAAAGAAGGGACTCTATAGGAGTGTGTGGTAATCATTTGAAATCCGACGACCTAATGGCTGAAAGATCGGATTTGTACATATTAAGATCAAGATGCCATTTCTCAGAATATTCCCTTTTCTCTGAGGTATGGTGATCTTGGAGTTGGTATATATGTGTGGTGGGTTTGCACTGCAGCAAAAAGAAGTTTTAAGAAGAAGAGCAATGTTCGAGATTCACTCTTTTCCTGGGTTTTCGATATGTCGGCACTGAGCATTTTGACTGCCGACATTTCAATAGAGAGCCATGTTAAATGGATAGATGGGCAGTCAGTTGACTTCTTTAAAATGCTAGAGACTATTTGTAAAATATTCAGAAGGATTAGTTGTTCATAATGAGGAACGTGGTCATGGTAAAATTAGAAAAATAGAAAGAAAATGTGAATGGTCTAATGAAGTGCAAGGGGTCTTGTATATAACTCTAACAGCCAACTCACTGCATTATAGCTTAATGAGCGCAAGTTGTCAAGATCTGAGTGTGTGAATATGTACATGTGTGACCAAGGAAATAGACCACATTTAGTACATCCTCAATTCTCGTCATTCTAGTTGGAAAGAAAACCAGAGGAGAAAGTGATTTCCATACATCCCAAGACATTTTGACAAGCGGTTCTCCATCATAGTACATTCTCTGAAAAATACAATCCCAGCATTGTAGGGCTCCATGCAATGCAAGGAAATAGGCAAACACTTGTGTGATGGCTGCAAATATGCAAATTATGCAAAATACAGCAGACCATTCAGAGTCATACAGAAACATGCAGAAATTGTAATAAGTCCTGCTGGTACAGTTGAGTGTGGTCATTAATTGGACAAATTAACAACGTATGAAAGGGATCAGTCCCACACTAGACTAAGCAGACTGGTGGAACAGAGGGCCTGAGAAAGAAACAAGAATATAAATTAAAATAAAAAATGCATACTAAGAATGAGACTTGAAAAGATTAGATGATGTTTTTTTTCACATTGAGGCACAAGAATTTGCCTTGCTGACTACTGCCAATCACACATAGTTAAGAAGTAATTTTAATGTATTTGGTTTATTTATAAATCTGCTTTATAAGTAAAACCATTGATTGACATATGGATGACGATGAGGAGGGAGTAAACAGTCCATGCATTAGCACTGATTCTAATAAATCATTACTTTAACAGTAAGCTGGCTTATGGTGTTTTCAGGCTTGCTGACATTTTTGTTATGAGTAATCTACAGTGTAAATAAGCAAAAAGAATACTAACATGCAGCAATGACATGTTGGTGCTGTGAGGCATTTTAACACCCACACACATATGGATTTATGTGCTTAAAAGCACTGATGATTTGTGTTTGAAATAGCCATCTCCCTCCTCATGGGTAGCATTCTCAACAAGGAGAATAATAATAATTTCATTTTATATTAAAGCATTAATGCCTCATACTAAACTAAAATGCAACACACAGCTTTCTTTACTTAGACACAATATATGATATTGCTTAGGTTTTCGCATTACAGTGTTCTTTTAAATGTGACTGCATCATGGTTTACATCAATGAAGTTTTACCATACATGGTTAGAAATGTATTTCCAGTGAAGCCAGACTAACATATAGCAGACATTGACCTTGTGGGAGCACAACAGACATAAAAAATAAGTTTAGACAATGAAATGCAAATGTCTAACTTAGCATATAGAATAATACACAGGACTCTATGCTGTAAATAGTTAGACACGCAAGCATTATTTAACAGCTGGGATGAACATTAGGAAAACAATTGGCATGCAAAATGCATTTTATAAGCAGCTTCTGGCCTATTCAACTGTTTTAATCCTTAACAGCAGGGACATAACCTCCCCCTGCATCCTAAAGTGGAGCCAGGCTGTCAGTAAAGAATGTTTTGTTACATAGCTATTTTACATTATTATTTCTCGTTCCTGTTTTTTGGTAGAGATTCGGACAATCAGAAAACAAATTTACCAGACAGCAGACTTTTTCTTTTGCATCAGCCTTGGGGGGGGGGGGGTCATTTTCCTCAATGGCTACTGACACCTAGCTATTAAGCCAGCTAAGCAAATTAACGAATGTTTGTAGTTCAGACCAGGCAGCTGTTTCCTCTTCATGTAATTTGTGCAGAAATGTGTCAGTGTTTTATGTGCTGAGAAACAAGAAGTATACTGTATACAAAAGAACTTCAGCAAGGCTGCATCACTTATTAAAGGGATGCTAAAAATAGGTCCTTTTACATAAATGAACAAAATCTTGTTCACAGTTAGCATCTTAGGCTGGCTAAAAGATTCAGTATTGCAAAACAGTCTGATAGATATACTTCTTTAGATTAAAAAGCCCCAATCTACCAAATAAATGGCTTGCTATTATTGTTTACAGCCTTTGTATTTTACATATGTCTAAGTCATAATTTACTTTCTACTGTTGCAGGCACCTTCTAAATATATCAGGCAATATATTACCAGAATACAGTAACAGGTTTTTCTGGCTGGAATTGTGCCAGTTTAATTTCTGCATTATTTGATACTGCTTACGACAAAAGCCATATTATATAGCTTTTGCTTATATAGGTGGTATATGTAATGCTGGAGTCCATGTTTGATGAATAATGGCTCATGAAGACTTAGGTTATCAATGTAAATGCCATACCCCTTGATTACAGCAGGACACAAATTTCAAGCAAGGCCACTTGCATTTACTGATTGAATGAGGGACATCCATTTCACATTTAAAATTTAATACATCCCCTCAGAAATGCATACTTCATCTTTACAGCTGCTTGTTTAATGCATATTCTGTTACTGAAATCATTAATGTTCAATAATCTCTGTATGATTAAAAAAAGCACTACTTGATAAACTACATAGAACAAAGATCAATAGCATTATCCCTCTGAAGTTAACATAAAAAAAAAAAAAAAAACAGTGACGAGTAATCAGACATCCAGAATCATTACCATGGAATATGATTACTCAGTGCTGACAAGTGATCAGTGGAAGATGGTAGGGGTAAGCTACACAAAGACTGTGAGGTAGAAGAGGAGAAGCAGACAAACTACAGATGCAATATGGTAGGCCTTTGGCCCAGTGTGCCAGAATGGATTAAATCCCTTAATATCTATATGCAGAAACATTGATGCACACTACATTGATATCTGCATGTCAAAGTAACCTAGCTAACATTGAAAATAAAAATTATTGAAACTACACTGATCGAAAAAGGAAAACAAAGACTTTCCTTTTGTTATTGTTAAACTAAAAAAAATTCTAAAATCTTCAGACATACTTTTTCTGAAAACTGATGCTGGTAAGGAACGGCTTTTCTCCCTGTTCCACCTTGCTCATGTCTTCTAACCTTAACCCTGCCACTGTCTCTAACCTACAATCTACACATTGCCTTGCCAAAAGCCTTTCCCTAATGCTACCGCTACACAAGGCACTCACAGACACACTTCACATAAAAACATGTACACAACCCTGAACATATACCCTTGCCTATAACTCTTAACCTTTTTAACACAGGAATTCTGAACAAAGCCAAAACTAATGGTGGGACAAAGGGCCCAAGAGCTTATGGCTATGGTAGATTGACTGAGGTTGCAGCAAATGATCTGAGCTAAAGATGGTGCAGCAAACTATGAGGTGTGGACTGTACTCACTGGTCATCGGCAGGTGTTGGGCTCCTGCTGCTTTGCTTTGTATGGTAGGCATTCCCATCATCCTTTGTGAGTCTTCCCTTCTTGCATCCAATGCCATTAAATTTGGCGGTGATGGCTTTTTCATAAGCATGGTGGGTAGCCTGTCTAATCTCCTCCATGGTTCAGGTATCAGGAGCATAACTTTCAACTCTCCAGAATTTAATAGAAAGTCCTGTTTTTTGCCACATATTTTTGGTCTATTCCTCATAAAATGTGTATTTTTCTGTTAAATCTGCATTCAGGTATACTTTATAGAATCTGCCAATGAAAGCTGCCACATAGCTATACTATATAGCCCTGGGTATAGGGTGTGGTCTGAACTTGTTGCCAGTAAATAAGTTGGGCAACTCATGATTTGGATGAATGGACTGATTTACGGCATGCTGGCCTGGGACAGAAGCAATTTACGTCCTTATTATGGGGGTATCTTGGAAGGTTTGGCTGTAGGAGACACCAAACTCTGTCAGGCTCTCAGTCTGTATAGGAGTAGGCAGGATATACTGATCACTAACAGGAGAAAAGGGATGAAAGCAAGTGACACTGATCCTGACCATAGTTAAAACAGGCAACAGTGTCTCTGATTACTGACAGAAGCCTTGAAGAGACAAAGCACTTTAAACCATTCACCCCAGCATATAATGGGTTTGTGGGGGTCCACTGCTTACAAGAGTGAGAGGGTTCACCCCTAGACATTAGGTCAAGGAGAAAGCACACCACACCAACTATTAACTGGATCTATGACAAAATTACTGTTGATAGAGGGAAGGACTCAAGGAGTTCGGTTGTGGCTACTGCTTTTTGCTTGTGTGTGTGTGTGTGTGTGTGTGTGTGTGTGTGTGTGTGTGTGTGTGTGTGTGTGTGCGTGTGTGTGTGCATGCGCGCGCAAGTCAGGGATGCTTCAAGTGATTTCAAGCTGGTGTAGGAGGCAGACAGCTTTTGACAGAATCTGCACCCCAACTTTCATATGTGCGCTCTGTCATACCTCCTGCAAGCAGATCACACTGACACACCATTCTTTTAAAACTGCAAAGAAAATTCCAGCCAAGGTAGAGTTTTACTCTGTGTAATACTATAAACTTCCTGTAGTGGAGGCCCATGTGCTATTTGAAATGACACCTTAAGGACATACAGTGCTTCAGCTACATGACGTTGAATGCCCGTGACTTTTTAGGATAGCTGTATTATTCATACTATTCATCTTTACTATCCATCTAGTCTGTTGATTCAGTTTACTTTGTGATTACACCCATGTATTCCACTCTGTGCAATTCCCTCAGAACTTGAGTGAATCAAATTTTTTATACATGGCTAAGCTGCTAAAAGAGTTGGGGGTTGACACAATGGTTAAGGTGTTTACCTCCCAATAAAGAGGTAAGGAGTTTGATTTTCATCAAGGGAAATTGCCTATGCTTAAAATTGGCCTACTTACCTATGAACCTATAAAAATGCATGCAATACTTCTCAGAGAATTTCTCTGCAGCTGAAGAAATACCACTTGGTCAGGTTGTAATTGCCCCAAAATTAAATGGTCAGCTTTAAAGGCTAAATACTTAGCTTATGCATGATCACTGTTTGAGTAAGAGTACTGCTTTGTTTTTCCTTTCCCTACTGTTGTGTGTGTCCAAGAAATTAGAATATTTATGTTTGGGTGTATGGGGGGGGGGGGGGGGGGCAGCTTGTTCAGTCCCTTCACATGGCAAGATACAATGAGTTTAACCCTATACAAAAAGGTGTTTGCAGATGGTTTTAGGCAAATCATACTCTCCATCTGTTTTAATCAAGTGCTATTTTTAATGGATCCTGCGCTGATCTTTTATAAGGAAATTCTCAAAGGTTATTTGACTGAGTGAAATTAACATATCATTCCTGGAAGACCCTGTATTCCATCCAACAATTTGGACAATAAGGATTCATAATGTGGACAATGAGTAACAGTTGGATCATGAACGAGAAAGAAAAAAACGTGATTATAGGACACAAATTCCACACAAAGCCATTGTTCTGCAAGATTGTGGATGTAGTGAAACTCAGAGAAATTCCACGTGTAGAATTTAGTATTATGCACTGTGCAATTAAAAGAAATTCACCATGCCTTTCGATCATTTTACAGCACTACATTTTAAAACTAGATAAACAGACAGCTGATCACATCAGTGTCCTGTTTTTCTTTAAATGACTGTCTGTCCGCTTCCTGGTGCTGATTGGTCATGTACTAGGAAAAAAAGACGATGAATGAAACTGAGCAACAGTGGTGCATTCCTTTCTAAGACCAAGAAGAGTTACAATTCCAGGAGCTGCTGAGGCAAAGTTCTTGATACTAACAGGTTTGGACTAAGCTTAATACTTAGAAAGGAAAAGATAGCCCAATAAAAAGTGTAACATTAGTCTACTGCAGGTGGTAAAAGCAATGTTTATTGAGAGCAGAAAAGTGTCCAGAGAGAGAGAGTTATGCTGCTATGTTCACACATCCAGATTCATGTGGTGCTTTATATCCCAGTATTGGATTGGGATGTTTTTTACAACAGTTTGCAATGTCACAATGTATTCAGCTAAGCTGTTAGCAGAATCATTGTATAGCAACATTCTTTGGCATGCATAGGACCATGTGGTGATTCATTCCATCCGCTGGTCATTTTCTAGTAATTCTGTGCTGTCCAGTAGAAGGGATACAACAAATTAATAAAATGTGTCACTTTCTGGGAAATCTACATTCAGGCAAGTCCAGATTCAGGTACTGTAGACTTTATAGTATACCCCAAATAAAGCTGCCACACAGTTATACTACATAGTTCTGAGTGTAGGGTATGGTCTGAACTTGTTGTCAATAAATAAGGTGGGCAACTTATTGTGTGGATAAATGAACTGATTATTAGAATGCTAGTCTGTACCTACAGCAAAAATGGTTTTCAGAGCAGTAGGCAATACCACAATGTATTAGCAGAATTATTATATAGCAACATTCTTTGGCATGTATAGGACCAGGCAGTGATTCATTCCAGCTGCTGGTTAGTGCCAAGTAACTCTGTGATCTCCAGTAAAAGAAATGGAATAAATTGATATTAAAAAAAAAAAATACAATGTTTCTGTGTACTTCCCAGGACTGAACCCAGAAAGAAGGCCGACTTTATGCTATATATCAGAAATAAAGCTGCACCCAGAGGTGAAACAAACAGTTTCCTTATGTACCACACCAGTTTTTATAGCCACTGTGAGCCTTCTATGCTATATTTTATGACATAGCAGTGCTCAGTCTATAAACATCTCCTTGACTCAGACATGGATCTTACAACCGTTAAAGAGTAGGAATCAAACAATGTTACAACCTCAACAAAGTAAGTAAGGAAACAAAAACTGACTCTGGAATGCTCACTTGTGCTATAGTAAGGCTCTACTCTCAGGATATTGTCTGTGTAGCTGGTTATCTCTCAGACTCTGCTTAAATTAGCCTTTGAAGGATTGACTACTAATATAGTTTGCTTTTTGCTCTCCTGATAACTGTCTTATGATCAGGTAATTTATTCTCACCTGCTTGAATTATCAGGTAATTTATTCTTATCTGTCTGAAGTTTTGCCGCAATTGCATAATTATACAAACTAATGAAATTACTATACAAAAGCAAAGATTTTTGCTGATAACCTACTCTGTCTTTTTTCTTCCTTCCTCTTTAAGTGTGAAATATATGCATTAACAAAGACGAAAATGGGAACTGCGTTTGAACATACAGTAAGTCAAGATGCTTAGAGTGGGAAGAACAATCACTCTTTTCTAAGAAATAAGACAAACAAAGGACCAGTACGGCTGATTTGGATGATGTGGGCTTGTGGCATAAATTAGTGGTCATTGTTTGGCACAGCAGAATCTGCTGTCATTTTTTTTTAACTTCCATTTGCAAAGTACTCCGGATTACTGTTAAGTACCTGTGCAAGTGTTCACTATCACATGGAGTTTCGTAGTGAGTTTTGTAGTCAGGCATTGTTCTTATAAGTATACAGAGCTTGGTATTTTGGAGAGTGTCAGTTGTGCCTTCTTTACAATTAAGGTTTTCAGGTTGCAACATACCGCAGTAACAGGGATCAAAACACCAGAGAGACAACATAATGGATGCTCTCAGGACACATGGCAAATGTCTGTTTGGGAAAGGGAGGTGCAAAGCAAGTGGAGAGCTAAGACATGGAATCAAGTAATGGCTGACAACAGTGCCATGTGGGAAGAAACCACACATTGGCAAAGTGTAGGAAAATGATCTAGTGGGATGCAATTGCCTGCAGCAGTATCGCTGGAGGGGGCCCTATGAAAATCCAGCCATTAACACCAGTTGAGGAATACCCTCCTAACGTAAGGAGTGATAAGTGTAATGCACATGACAATGTCACAGATATCAGCAGAAGAGGTGTGGACACCTGTACTTTCAGACCACTAAAGCAGCCACAGAGTGCACACAAGTAGTGTCCTTTTAGACATGCCATTTCTGAAACCATATCACTCATCCCTCTCTAACATAGATGACAAGCAGGCGGGCTATTTCATTTAGATGCATTAATACATAGAAACACATCAGGATGGATAGCAGCATCATAAAATATAAACAAACTGGTTAACAGGCAGAGCTTACATACATACATACATGCTTACATCTCAACAGCAAACTACAAAATGGCAGTCTAGCTTGCATGTGCTCAGTATATATACACTTGTGCAATCCCTTGGAAAGCTTCTTAAAGGTACATACACACACATTGATCTACAAAAAGGTTAGTGCTTAGGTGATGGCAATACTTTTTGTTGGCATATACTACCCAGAGTAGCTGTGTATATTTAACCCATTATATTTTACATCACCATATCCCCATCTAAGTCAAGTGTACAAAAGTTTGCACTGTTTGCATGGCAAGTGTCTGTATCATCTGTTTATACATAAATAATTTTTGGTTGTCAGAGGTCTAAACATGTCATCACTTATTCCTTCCGAAGCTCAGCACCAGTACCACCACAACAGACTGAACTTGAGGACATAATCAGTATCAACAAGGATGCCATAACTCTCATATTCATGACACAGGCTGGAGGCAATGGTACAGCGTACTAAGTGTACTCGCAGAACTCGCTACGTCACAGCAGGTACATAACTCCAGAAACAGTGGTACAAGCTCACACAATCAATAAAATTAGGATATAACATTGCAGCCTGAGGGGGGGGGGGTGGTACCACATAGCTCAATACCAGTCTCTTGTGAACAACAAGAGTACGTTCTGGAAGATGCTACTATTTCAGATTTAGCAGTACCAGTTGTGATGTCTGTGTGAAGAGATGCCAGGTGAAGGCATACGTTACAGATGGCACCTGAGACAAGCAAGTACCTGCCTGCTCAGCAGATGTGTCATGATGTTGTTTAGGTTCAAGCCACTGACACAGAAAGTCTGTAGATATGGTTATTGTACTGCAAGTTGTAAGAGAAAAATGTCAACGGTCTATGGGAATGGTGGAAGCTAGGGACAGTACAATGATGATCCTCATATGTAGTATGGTACACATACAGCAACCATGTCCACCTCCATGCACACACTAGTAAAGAGTTAGCAAACTCACATAAGAACCACAGCTGGATGTGGACAGGGGAGTATCATAAATGTGGGGGCCAAGTAGGCCGCAAAACACACGATTCCCAAGGTCCATATATGCATACAAATAGATCAAGCACTGGTATTAATGCCCTTCTAGCCTGCCAGTATACCAAAACAGTTGTTCCTATAATAACTGTCCAGGCTGTTCATAAAAATATCTGAACTAGTGCTTGCTTTAACATAATTTGGTAGTCTGTCCATGCATCAACTACTGTCTCAGAGAACCAGTTAGTACACTTCTCATTCTCACAGAATCTTCTAGATAGGTTGTCTGATGATTCTCTACTATGTTTTGATACCCCTAAACATTCCCAGAGGCAGTTGTCTCTAAATGTCCTATATACCTGTATATGATATCCTCACAGGTATCAGTATGAGACATTGCACACAAGTTCAGGTGTTTTAGTCTCATAATAACTTAAATTTTCACATCCATGGATTCCCTTGGTATATTTCTGCAGTACTCTTTCCAGTTTATTAATACTTGTTTTCTTATAAGGTTTTCATAGGTCTATGTTTGGCTTTCAAAAACATAAATCCTCAAATGGCTAAATATCGTACAGAAAACATTGTTATTGAACATTACCAAACATCAGTAACAGTGAAAAAAAATTAATTGAATGGCCATAGTTGTAATGCTATGCATTAGGTAAGTGAAGGAAACCTTTTAAATTTGTCCTGTTCCCCACTGTAGTGCGATCTGGGAGTTGGTATATATAGTTAGGGGGGTGTGAGTTGCAAAGCGTCTCACCTTGGTCAGTTGCGTTTGTGATGTTGGCCAAGTGTGGCCATTCGATGAAGTTTTTTTCACATTACTGATGTTTGGTAATGTTTAATTAAGATGTTTTCTGTACGATGTTTAGCCGTTCGAGGGTTTATATTTTCAATAGCCGAACATATATCCAGTTTTCATTATTCCATACTCAAGTTTGGGTGTAATGTAATTAACAAAAATAACTTAATTATTCTGATTTCCTAGAATTTATAAACATTTTTATACAACCTATAGTTCCATAACTGTTATTAACCAATTGGTTGATATGATTAGGAAAAGTCATAGCTGGATCTACCCATATACCCAGGTCCTTAAATGAGTCTACAGTTTCAATAACTGTGTGCTGTATTAAATATTCACCTTTCAATTTATGTCTCACAAATCTCATATGTTTAGTTTTTGATGTATTTATAAGCATATTTTTTTCTTATGCCCTAATGGTCAATTTAGTCAAGTTCTTTTGCAGACATGCCCTATCTGTAACACATGTAATCAGTTTACCCTATTTCAGGTCATCTGCATACAGACTGTGGAACACCTCAGATGAAAAATGTTTGGTCTGAATGATATAATCTAAATAGGTATGGGCCTATGACAGAGCCCTGTGGGACACCCTAACTGTAACCTAGAATTTCACCTGTCCAGTTGCTGTATGATACTTGCCATGTCCTATTTGTAAACCATGCAGCTATCCATTTTATCCAGAATACATCAATACCTAGTTAATCTAATTTATTTATCAGTATTTTGTTTATGGCCCTGTTAAATGCCGAAGTTTAAATCTATATAAATTACATTACAGCACAATTTTTCATTCATAGCTGTTATTATACTGTTTTAGAACATCATGTTAGATCTATTTTCAACATATGCATGCTGATATATGGTTTCAAGTCCCAACCTTTTCAGTTCTGACAATTAACTTATCCAATATTGTCTTCTCCATTGTTTTTCCACAACATGAAAGTAGACTTAAGGGTCTCTATGACTCTGGTTTTGTCCTACTCCCTTCTCTATAAAGACAGATTTAGCAAATGCATGTCTCCAGTCTTGAGGAATCTCCCCATATTTATATGACTTAGTAAATAATAGATATTATACAATGACTGGCCATTAACATTTGAAAACGAGCATGCTGATTGGTCAGCCCAACCAGCATGCCCATTGTAAATCAACCATATACTGATGGTCACCCGGACTTTCTTCCATTAATACATGCTATGAAAATTTTACCTTTCTTTCATTTAAAAAAAAACTTACAAAAACTGGAGACTTCAAACTGCAGACTTCAAATGAATGAGAGAGATTGGAGAGAAACAAATACAAGGATAATCAAGTACGTTATACAAAACTCGACAATATTTTCTCTCTCCTGTTCATTTGAAATCTCCAGATTTCATTTCTTTAATTAAAAAACAACACAAAAAGCAACAGAGATCTCCCTTTCTCCACTGCTTCCTTTACACAGCACTGATGTACTGCGTAAGCGTGGGAACATAAGTCCCATATTCATGCACAGTACATCAGGAAAGTCCCATAATACCAGGGAAAATGCGGAGGAACACCACAGTGCCATTATACAAGGACATTATTTAAAAAAAAGTAAGCTTTTGTTAAATAATTTCATTGTATAACAGCAATAACCCACAGTTTCGCCCTCATAACCAAACCACGCCAACCATGAGTAAATCCAGCATTACCCACACCCAGCCGTGGGTTATTACTATATAATAGTACTGTAAGTTCTTGCTGGAGTGTTCTCAGGTCATTATGACTAATTCCATCTCCTCCCTGTCCTTTGTTTGGATCCAGCTTGCATAGTTCTTTTTCAATATAATCTAATTTGATTCAGTATCTGAGGTTCAGTATCTGAGGTTATCTAGATGTCGCTAGGACAACTTATCATCCCCTTTGTGGAGCCAAACTGTTTTGCTAAGATTTTGTAAATATATCTATAATCTGCTGTGTCTGTGAATACATTCTAGAATCTACACACAGTTTAGCAATTTGTGTGTCTTTGCTCCTTCCACATCGTATGTATCTATAAAATGGTTTCATATTATGCTCAATATCTTTGTACACATTTTCTTCAAGTTTTTCCTGATCTTGTCTCACACTATGCTTCATTTGTTTGTCCAACTTGTTTATTTCAGTTTTCAAAGTTGTAGTATGACTTATTTTCCATTTCTTATATGTTTGTCTCCCACCTTAATCATCTGTCTTGTTCTTATGGCAATATATTCACCTGACATCGTATGCCTAGACCCTGAAGTTCTCTTTCAAAACGCTTCACATTCCTTCTGGACTTTTTTCACTGAACACATTACTCCAATTAGTTTTACATAGTGACTTTTTTTTGCTTAAATATAATCTGCAATTAATCTTCCATGTATTGCTTTAGATTTTAGTTTGGCAGAATTATCTAGCAACAAATTAACCTTTATAACCCCATGATCACTGCACATCAATGGTGATAAAACTTAATATGAAGTTACAGTAATTTTTTTAGCAACACAAACAATGTCTAGTATGTTCTGTCCCCTGGTAGGTTTTTACTATCTCAATTAATTGTTGTTCCTGAACATATGTTGTGAATAATTTCTTTGCTAATGTTGTTGAATCATTATTATTCCAGTCTGTTTCTGGTAAATTTAAGTCCCCAGCTAATAATATTCTTTCCTCCTGTGTTTCATGCAATAAATGTATGAATTCCTCTAGGTCATCTGCACTTGACTTTGGTGGGCTATACACTCCAACAATTGTTATATGTTCCAAGGTTGCCTTTATTGTTACAGTTGCACAGTCTACTATATCAATAACCGACGCCTGGGTGTGAGTAATGTTGGATTTACCCACAGTTGGTGTGGTTTGGTCACAAAGGCGAAGCCCGAGTGGCCAAACAAAGCCAACCGTGGGTAAATCCAGCATTACCCACACCCAGAAGTGGGTTATTGCTATTATACAATGACATTATTTAAGAAAAAAAATAATTACTTTTCTTAAATAATGGCATTGTATAATGCCTCCTTGCTGCCCTTCCGCAGCTGTCTGGTAATCTGCGGCAGTCCTAATGTACTGCTCATGCGTATGCCTACGCAATACATCAGAGCTGTGGGCAAAAGCAATGGAGAAAGCAAGATCTCCGTTGCTTTTTAAAAACTGTTTCGCTATGTTGGTTTAACATAGCGAGACAGCTTTAAAAAAGCAATGGAGACTCTCAGTTGCTTTTTTTAAAGCTGTCTCGCTATGTTAAACCCATTTAACATATCGAGGCAGTTTTGAAAAAAGCAAAGGAGAAAGCAAGATCTCCGTTGCTTTTTACAAACTGCCTCTCTATGTTAAAGGCATTTAGCATAGCGAGACAGCTTTGAAAAAAGCAACGGAGAATCTCTGTTGCTTTTTTTAAAGCTGTCTCGCTATGTTAAACTCGTTTAACATAGCGAGACAGTGTGAAGCAATGGAGATCTTGCATTCTCCATTGCTGTAAAAAAAGAGTTATAGTAATGGAAAAAGTCTGATTTACAACGTGCACGCTGACCAATCAGTGTGCAAGTTTTTGAATATTATTGGGGGGTCATTGTATAATATTGGTGTTACCACTGAACATGTAATAATTACAGGTCTCATAACTATCTTTAATACCTATCATAACACCTCCACCTGATTTGTTGTTAGAATATCTATTACAATAAAAGCATTTATACCCTGACAGAACTGGTTTCTAGTCTTTGTTATTTAATCCTGTTTCACAAATAATAACATCAGTCTTGTGGGAACATAGCAAATTTTCCAGTAAAAAAACAAAAACTTTATTATTAATGCCCCTTGCATTAACAACCGTCAGAGATGCATCAAATGTTGTTTTCTATGAACTGTTAAATTTCTGACATGGCAAAAGTCCTGCCTTTTGTTTATCAAATATTGCAACATATCAGCTGCAAAACTTCTCTCTCCCCTAATCTTGACAAAAGTGTGCCTTCCTGTATGAACACACATGTGCACAAAATTAGGCTCAGATGCTCTATAAATTTGTATTTCTTTTTAAATGGGACATTTTTATTGTGTAGTTATTTTACCAAAACATTCTTTTCATTCACAGTGACCTGTCTCTCCTTTCTATATGCGATTTCTGAAAAGTATGGCTTAACATCTTTACAAACTATGCTATCTAAGAGGGCTCTAAGTTCCCTATTAACAGTCTGAGTCCTTGCGGATGAGATCATTTGTACCAACATGAATAAAAACAAATCCATACTTCCTTACATTAAGGCGTTCCAAGGCTTGTCTCACCTTCTATTTTTGTTCCTGGCAAGCAGAACACTGTTCAATGCTCATTATCTTCTCTGCAAATGTAAGTATCAGTTCTTCTAATAACTGAATCTCCAATTACAAAAATATATTTTCTGACCAGCTCTGAAGAATCTTCAGCTTCTAATACAGCAATATCTGCTCTATCAATTGTTACAAAGGAATGATCTTCATCACTATTAGTCTTATTAATCCCACTGTTTTATTGTGTATTAAATTTCTAAGCATACAATCCTTATCCAGCTTGCTATGGGCCTCCACAGCTTGAGCCCTGTTGTCAATGTCAGTCTTTCTCATATTTTTTTTCTTACAGTAATGTTCTTCAATCCTTCCATGTACAATTTTGATTTTCTTCTTTTTACCTGTCCCTTTACCTCTTTTTTTCTACCCTCTCTTTTGAAAATAGGAACAAACCAAAGAAAAAACTCCATAGACCATCAGGGTAAAACAACAAACTTTAATACAAATGTGGTAAGCGCTTTCAGGATACAACCTTCATCAGACAAATTCCATGTAATACAAACTCATTATTTAAATAACTATTATCCAATCAACAGTCAGAAACCTAAACAAATGGTCTACGCCTCTTTAAAACAGGTTTTAATGGCACAATCTCATTCAAACCTGGGCTTCTGTCTGCCCCAAGTTCTATAATCCATTGTGTTTCACAATACTCAGTATAGCAAGCAAGGTCACCACCCCTTGGATTAATTTTAAGTACTTGTAGGGCCATAAAGTTGAAAAAATGTCCTTGATGTTTACTAACATGTTGATATACAGCATTATGCACATCCTGCAAATGTATAGCTGACAAATGCCTCAGAATCCTACTTTTAAACTTGCAGTTGGTCTTCCCTACATAAAATGATGAGCAACACATGCACCTAGCTAAGTATATCACATTAACCAAGTTGCAATTTGCTTGCAACTTAGGAGAGTATATCCATTGACTAACCATATGAACAAACATGTGGACATTAGATATATATCTGCATGCTTTACAATGCATGCAGGGATATGTTCCAAACCTCCCAGTAACACCGACCTTACTTCTATCCCTATCACACAGAATTTGTTTCAAATTCCTCTTCAGTTTAAATACAAAGCTGGGAGCATCTCCAACTATCCCTCTTAAAGCATCATCAGTCTGTAAAATTCTCCATTTGTTCCATATTATATCACAAATACCACTGACACCACTACTAGACTTAATATATAAATTTATATTATTCTTCCATTTAGTCTGATCTTTAAAACAAGTAAGCCTATTCTCCACACCTTTTCTAGAATACCATGGAGCTGCTCTAGTCTCTCTAAGTTGCAAAGTGCCTTTTACCACCTTATTTACTTCATTGGGGCGATACCCACTAGAAATTAAATGAGACATTAGATCACCTCTCTCAGTGCATAGTTGTCCTTCATCTGTGCAAAGCCGTGATGTCCTATAGGTCTGACCTTTAATAATATTGTGAAAAACAAAACCAGGGTGCATACTACCCTTCACTAACAAACCATTCCTCCAACATTGTTTCCTAAAAATGTTCATATTGATCCTATTAAAAATGTCACATTTCAATTTTATATCTAAAAAAAATCAATCTCAGTATAAGAATGCTGTGATGTAAAACATAAAATCAATCTCAGCAAAACAATGCTGTGATGTAAAACATAAAAAACTTGTAGTAGACACCAGATAAAGAGCAAAATTCCTCAGTGCTTCTACTGTACCTGTCCATAACAGGAATATGTCATCCACAAATTGTGAACAGAAAACTAAACATTCCTTCCATTCATGTTCTATCTTAACTAAGACTTCTTCTTCCCACTGGGCCAGCACTAAATTTGCATACGAATTCACGCAGAGGGTGCCCATGGCTACCCCCCAGCATCGCCAATAATGCTGTTGTTCAAAGAGGAATATATTGTTTTCTAATATAACTTCTAATAATGATGTTACTTGTAACAATGCCTTCTTATCCAAACAACTATATATCCATAGAAACTGCTTAACAGCCTGTAAGCCATACCGATTGAGTATGACTGTGAACAAATTCTGTACATCTAGAGTAACTAACAACAAATGATTATTAAAACTCTTGCTTGATAAAAATTCGTACAAAGTTGTCAAAAAATGAGCACTATCCTTTAAAATACTTGGTACAGAAGAAACTACCAGTCTCAACTTGGATTCAACCCAAAAAGAACAACATTCAGTAATTTACCCCCTATCTGAGACAATAGGTCTTAGAGGTGGATCTGATGCATCCTTATGTATCTTAGGCAGCGGTTTTTATTGGGCTGTTTTGAAAATAGGCTACCTTTTTTCTGCAGACTGAATGTTTTGTGACAGAAAAATGTTATCATACCCTGTAATCTGTGTGTTGCATAAGAAAGCAGTGTCCTTTTTAGTACATATTCTCTTTACTTGAAAGGTATTTATTATTTTCTCTTTCTTCCTTATTATTTGTTGTGAACTTCTTCCTTTCTTTTTTATTTCCTTCTAAATGCTCTGATTCCTCAGATTGCTGAATACTTGTGTCCAGAATTCCAAAGTTGTGAGGGGCATTGTCTTGTTTCATAGGCGGTCAGTGATCTTTACAGATAATAGACACATCCTGCCCTAAATGTGTTCCATTTGCTGTTTGTTTAACATAATTTCTTTCACCAGTCCAGTCATTAATATGTGTAACAACAGTTCTCCAAGCCATGCCATTTGTACAAGTGTAATCATCACCAGTAGGTCTAGATTTACTACTAATAATGGTAAGCAAGTCATCCAACTTTTGGCATGGGGAACACTGATCACCAGGGTTATCAGGCATTACCTTTAAATGTACATAACATTTATTACACTGTACAAGATTTTTGTGCTTTAGCAAATCATTAATGGCATAGTCATTTAATGGAATCCACACTGAGCAACAAATGAATAAGAAATTCTAAAAATAAAAGAATATTCAAAAATCAGTTACCACAGACTTCAAGGAGAACTTAAATCAACTTCTGTGAGAAAAACCACACAAACAATATAGAACTAAATACTAAATTATGTACAGTAAATTTGTTGCTTGGACCATACAACTTCTGAAAGTCACTCAAAAGCTGGAATTCTTTTACATTTTAGTAGCTTCTGTTCACTACCGCTCGCAGTCACACCTCTTTTTGACAGTAAAGACCAATAAGTCAGAAACTAAAACAGGATTGTTTAGATTGTCCTCTTTGTATTTGGTGTGAATTTATAGCTGACTAGGTCCCTTAGGATGCATAGAGTTTACCTGTCTAAAACCTATCCCTTTCTAACAACAAACAGTGCATATTAAAGGTAAAACAACAAAATATTAATCAAAGTAAATCTTCTTGTCTAAAAGCTAGCCTTTCCTTCATACAAACAGTAAAAACTAAAGGTAAGAAATAAAATACAGCTTCAAATAAAACTCTTACCAGACAATTTCAAAGTAAATAATAAACCAAGACAGGATTGTTTAGTTAAGGTAGAGCTACAAAAACTACAGGTGACATAACACAAAAGAAAGCAGCGGGCCTTTCTCAACGTGTGGTACAACCTCACAGCTGAGATCTCTGTCTCACAGCACTATCAGATCAGTACCTAGAAGTTCCCCTGCATCCATCAGCTCACAGTATCACAGTAACTTAGCATCAAGCTCTCAGCATTTGCTCACAATCACTAGCATTATCACATACACTATCACTGGGAGACATTATGTGACACCTTATGTATATAATTGCATGGCAGACCCTATGAGTAAAACTCAGGCATGGCTACAAATGCACAACTACATGTGTAAAACTGTGAAGATACTATACAAAGAAAAAATGTGGTGGGTTTGATTTGTTTCTGAAAACTATTACTTCATTTAGTATTCTCTGGGTACTTCAGGTGGGGTTGTACAAGCAAGCCATGTATTTGGTGTTGTGATAAATCCTGCCAGTGAAACTATCATTGTTGTCATCTCACCTTCAGGACTGCACAAATGATAACTATTTTAAGTTCTGATAACAGACAAAGTTGGTGTTGATGAAATATCTATTTAATCTGATGTATGTTACTTCGACAAACACCATACAGTAAGGCCAATGCTACACATACCAATTTCTCATGTACATGCAGCAATGTATGTTCCTTTATGTTAATACATGCAATACAGCCTACAAAAAGTGACAGAAAACTGACAGAAAATGAACATTCCTGCTCCATACCTGCTACAAAAAAAAAAGAAAGTAGTTGTGAATAACTCTACAAGAGCATTATACTTAAATAAGTCATTACACTTTTCCTTATGTCTTTACCATTAACCATACATATCATAATTGACAGTCAGGCATCAGAATGGACGTCTGACAAATAAAACTCATACAGCAATGAATTAATTGTGCATAAAACATTTCTTTAAGGAGTAAAGTAAGTGTCTGATGTATAGTGGCAGTAAGCCATCACAGCAAAGCCTGGAGCTGACACTGAATGCATAAGGTTTCATCTATGTGATATTACAGTAAAGGTACCACTACCTTAATGTCATGGCCCATAGTGGTGGACTAGACTCTGGCTCTTTGTTTGCACATCCATGTACCATGAAGAAGCCTGCCTCATAGGGTCCCATTCTTCTGCAACCAGCTGGCCACCATCACTCATTCCTGGTTGAAGGAACAATAGCAGGAGCTGCAGTGCCATCATGGGGCAGTTGAGAACCCGACTGATGCATAAGCATGCTGTGCAGAATGCAACAGGTGGTAAATATTCTGCATGCAGTAACAGGGTCATATCAAAGGGCACCTCAGACTCATCCAGGCAATAGAAACAGGTTTTCAGCAGCTCCACTATGGGGTTATGGACTGATGTCATCAGCCAAGGATTTAGTGGGAAGATCACAGCATCTGCAAAAGCAAAAAAAAAATGGAGGGGGGAAGACATTAAAAAAAGAAGAGGATTTACTACTAAGCAAAACATTTATCAATGTGTACCCACCAAAATTAATATGACTGGAAAAGTTTACACTTACTAGCAAGGTGACCATGAGGTATCCTACCATGCAGGAAGGGGCAGTAGACTGAGCTTATGTGCCAGATGTGAGAATCATGGGCAGTGCCAGATGTTGGATGAATTCATTGGTAATGTACCCTGATGGACCACACACTATCTGATACTTGAGGAATGGTAGTCCTTCTTGTTCTGGTACTGCTTGCCCCATGGTTCAGATGTGGGCCTATGGCAACACAGGTGCACTATATCACACAAAGCACCTCTGGAAAATATTCCATCCCATAGAAGGCACTCATGGTTTTAGTTCAGTCCTGAGGTGACACTGGCAGATAAGTATACTGATCTGCAACTGCCAAGAGTACACTGAAGAATTACTGAAATATCCTCAAGACAGAAGCCAGACAAATACCAAGCGTGTCTCCAGTTTGTCTCTGGAAGGTCTCTGTGGCAAGTCCAGTCATAACTGTAGCACAATGGTGTCCACAGGTGTAGAAAGACCTGTCATCCCCCACAGTACTTTTTTGTGGGCGATACAATTTCACTAAAGCCCTTACAATATCCTGCCCACTCTAAACATTTTAAGGATTTTTTAGTCAGCAACATATCAGTTAGTCATTCTTTGTCTATACCTGCACATTTTCAGCTGGCAAAGACCTCTAGTGCTTGCAGCTTTGGTGTGGCTCAGACAAGCACCTAACAACCTGAAATTGCCATGCTGACAGCTACAGCAGGCATCTTTGCTGATAGCAAAGTAAAATAAGCACAATTTTGCCTTTTATTAGGTATGAGTGCACAGTGTAGACAAACATAAAAAAGTGACTGTGAATCGCAAACAAGTGGAAAGAGACCTCATTTATACGTTTGTCCAATAAAATGTACTACATTCCTCATTTATGAGTATTTTCTTAGGTAGATGAAACTGGTTGCATCTAAGAATAGCTTGCCTCTGTGGATGTTGCCAAAGCTGCATAAATCCTGCTATGCATAAGTGAAGTGACTATAAATACCACACACAGTTACACTATCTATAAGTTATGGGGCGCAGTGAGCTAGATTTGTTCAATAACCTGAAAGGCCATCTGAAAAGAATGACACTTTCTAAACCTATTAATGATTCACCTGTTTTCTCTACAACAGTGTTACATAAAGAATATATAGAAGTGTTACGCAGGAAAAAGACTGATACTTTGCATAACAATTAATCTCTTATTTTATTTTTATTTATTTGGTAATGCTTTAGACAGAATGGTCAGATAACTCTTTTCAGCCATGATGTGAGCCTCGATGATGTGAGCCTCGATGATGTGAGCCTCGACGATGTAAGCCTCGATGATGTGAGCTTCGACGATGTGAGCCTCGATGATGTGAGCCTCGACGATGTGAGCCTCGATGATGTGAGCCTCGTTAGTAAATGTAGTTATAGATACACAAAAAAACAGTCAAGCAACAGAAAGATATTTAAAAGCAGTATAATCATTGAACAGTTTTGAAACATTTATATTATTAATAATACATTCAGTAGGTTAACACTTTGAGTGGCAATGTAATGGTGCTAGAGAGGTTTATAAAAAAAGCTGACATTCTATCAATTTAAGTAATCCTAATATGAGAATGTCTTATGTTGGGTGAGATGGAATTCCATAAGGTAGAAGACAGTTTATGAAAAATTGTGAGTGAGTAACGGGAGGTGCAACCAAGGTAGTAGCATTATTAATGCATGTAAAGAGTAATAGCAGTTAGTACTTCTAGAGTGTAGGTGAGCAAGAGTATGGCAGAAATTAACAAGGAGGAGCTTGTAGATAGTAGTGTCTAGTAGACAGGAGATTCTATAATTAAATACTGGTGAGAGTGTTGGTGGCAAGCATTTTACAAAGGTATGTCAATGGTGCGACAGAAGAATTAAGAAACAGATTTTATTGACTGTTTTTTTTTTTTTTTTGTAAGAGTATACAGTGTTTGAGTTATCAAATGGAAACAGAAAGAAACAGCACTCAGGTTTTTGGAACAAATATGCTCATGGCTATGTTGTATTGCATGTCTATATTAAAACGATGTTTTAGCCTGGGTGAGAGTTTCAGCAGCTTTGGTACCTTGCAAACAATTGATTTTATTTATTTATTTATTTAACATTTGTTTACCAGGAAAGTCTGACTGGGACAGAGTCCATTTTCAGTAGAGGCCCAGGCAGAAACACTCCAGATGTATGTCTTTGGGAGGAAACCCATACGAACACAGGGAGGACATGTAGACTCCATACAGAAGGCACCCCAGCCAAGAACTGAATAAGACAACCTCTTGCTGTGAGGTAATAACACTAACTGCTGCATCACTGCACCTCCCAAATGGGGGTTGTTAAATGATATTGTGAGTTCAAGTAGCATGCTTAGATATTTATAAGTGTCTATGTGTCCAATAGGATTATTTTTGGATCAGTGAGAGTTAAGAAGGGGCAATGGGTTATTTCAAATAACATGGCTTTATTGCTTATGAGATTACTGATAGCATTGGATGAACGTGAAAATATATTATTAAAGTCTTCTTGTAAAGAACTCTAAATAGAAACTATATTGTCTATGGATCTTAACAGTAAGAGATCATTAGCATAAGGTAACATTCGTGTAGAGTAACTGTTTGAAATGTTAGGACCCACTTTGCAAGTTCTATAATGTGGAGGATAAATGGCCAAAAAAATGGTATGGTGATCTCAGAGTTAGTATATATATATATATATATATATATATATATATATATATATATATGTGTGTGTGTGTGTGTGTGTGTGTGTGTGTGTGTGTGTGTGTGTTTTCTGGGTATAGGGGGCTTACCCTCCACATCAGGGGGAGCAAAAAAGAAGTTTAAAGGAGAAGATCAATGTTCGATATTTGCTCCTCTCCTGCATTTTCAGTTTTTTGGAATGTCAGCATTCAGTTTTACTAGGTATAGATCTTGTGGTAGGCAGTCTAGTTAGTTAGTTCATTTTAGCTGCTGTTCGTTTGTCTGTTTGCTAACCAGGTAAGTTGGCTGGTAAAACATCATATTGACCATGGCCTCAACCAAAGGCAAATATAAAGTACCCAAGTGTGTGTATAGAGGGTTCCCCTTCAAACCATTGAACATTTAAAACATGAAGTTCAGATCATCGAGACCAGAACATTTTGTTTTAAAAATCAAAGGTTTGAAGGGGAAGAAAAATGATGTGGGTGGGAGAATGTTTGTGTTTTGCAGGGCACCAAGGTGTCCTTCCTACTGTGTGTGTCTATATGCGATGTGTGTGTGATGGCACTACAGATAGGGTATGGAAAATTTCCTGTGCTTCTGCATATAGTGCTAAGCGGAGATTTCCCTTTACTCCATTGTAGTGCAATCTCGGAGTTGGAATATTAAAGTAGGGGTGGGAGGTGCAGCCCCTATATACAATTGTTAAAATTTCTTTTTCTTTTTTTTGGAGGGGTTATACTTGTAACCTTTGATGTTTCAAAATTCGATGTTCTGGTCTTGATGATCAGAACTTCGATGTTTATTTCAATGGTTAGAAGTGGAACAAATATAAGTAGGTGTCGTTCTATAAGACAAAACTAATGCATTTACATTTATAACTGACATTGAAAACAGAATATTTATATAATAATTAATGGTAGAATTTGCATAAATGTACAAAATTGCCAAAATATTCTGACTCTGTGAAGGAAGAACATTTAAAAACCTTCCTCATTCCTATTAGATAAAACTAGTAGGTGAATATTTAGAACTGGGTTGAAAAAAGAATATTTACATATTTACAATGTGAAAATATTAACAAGCCTTTTACATAAAGGAGTAAAAAAAGCACAAGGAATGTAACCATTAAAAATATCTTCAATATATAATTGTTACTGACATTTAACAGATAAAGTACAGTTTGTATACTGCAAATAAGCCATATATGTACTACGTTAACCAAATCTCTGAAACAAGCACATTTAAACTGTTCTTTAAATTCAGTGAAGATGTGGGCCACAGAGCAAGAGAAAGAGAACTGAGGACTTCAGATGTATAGTATGATAGAGAGGATAAAATATTGTTGATTTTAGGGTCTACAAGGAAGGTACTCTGAAAGCTAGGCTAAACAAGAAGTACCAAAGTGCATAAACAGTTGTTTTGTAAGGAGATGATTGCTCACTTATTTTCAAATTGTTTCTAATAATACAGTAAAAATTAAAATGACATATTTCCCAAACAGGGCTTATTTAATGCTATCAACTTATTTTCCAGTGTCCAGTCCAAGGACATTAAAGGTGAGCAGACACTGGTTGCTTTATGTGATATAAGCAGAAGCTTACATATTTCTTTTGGTTTACACATCAGCATACATAGTTCAGCTCTCAAACATGCCAGACCTTAACCCTGTACAAGGTTATATTCAGTAATCCTGTACAAAGTTATATTCTATGTCAGTTAATTATGCGCATTTGAGATGTCCGGGAGGCTACACTCGGCTGGGATAGTTATCTCTCCTTTAGGGAGAGGGGTGAAGTTTGCACTGAACCTGTCTGCCAGTATGTTGGCAATGTCTGTGGGTTCAGTGATTTTTGTATCATTTTGGACTAATTCTGAGCATATCTGTGAGTTTCCACCCAGGTTCCTAACATAGCTGAAAAAGGCCTTATGATTGTCCTTTGAATCCATGGCAATTTTTCTCTCAAAATTGGCCTTAGTTGATTTTATGAGTGCTCGTATTTTTTACTAATAATGATCAGGGTGACTTCCCTTTTATGGATTTTTGTTCTATCATGTAATAGCTTTCTCCTCTTATTGTAAAGTTTGTTAATGGCTGGGGTCCACCAGACTGGACGTTTGCCCTTTGTGGAAAGAGTCTTGGTTTTATTTGGGATTGCCTGATCCATGCAGTCCTGGAGGTGTTCATAGAAGGCATTTGTAAGGGCTTCCGCAGCTTGGGTTGTGGTTTCCTCTGACTCAGGGGCCTTGAAGGATACCACACCAGTCTTGAGTAGTGTGAAGTTTGCTTTAGAGAAGTTCTTCACTATGGTCTTTTTGTTTGGGGTGGGGCGGGATGTGGATTTCCAGTGAGATTAGTTTATGATCAGATCTCACCAATGAGGGATATACTTCGGTGTGGAGCATTTTGTCCCCATGTTTGTGACAATGAGATCTAGTATATTTTCTCCTCTCGTGGGAACAGTGACTAGCTGTTCCATGGCATTTGAATTTATGAACTCCAGGAACCGTTGGGCTAGAAAGTTAGGGCTTGAGTAATGTTCCCAGTCTATATTCGGGTAGTTGAAGTCACCCAATATGATGGTGTTTGAGATACATTTATACCCTCCAGTGTCTTCAGGAAGGCTGTGTGGGGTTCCTGAGTTTGAGAGGGTGGCCTGTAGCATGCTACAATTTGTAGAGCAGTTTTGCCTATTGTTAGTTGCACCTGGATGGTTTCCGAGCTTCATGCGTTGCCACCAACCTGGAGGTGTGAGTATCCTTTATGAATATGGATACACCCCTCCTTTTGTGGAGTGGTCCGGGTTTTGGGGCGGAACGCATGATATGAGGTAAAACCTAATAGTGCCGGGGTGCTCTCAGGAGCCTTGAACCAGGTTTCAGTTACAGCACAGACATCGATGTTCTCCATACTGAGAAGGGCCTCGATGCGTGCATTTTGAGATTTAGACTTCTGGCATTGAGCAGCATTACCCTCAATTTCTTCCCATTTTTGTTTTCTAGGGTGGTAGGTTTAGAATTTGAGCCTTGCCTAAAAAAGGCACTATGGGGTGGCAAGAGCCTTAGCCAATATCCGAATCCCAGGGGTGACAGGTGCAAGCCGTCCCTTGGCAGCGTGGCTTGTGAAGCATGTCATCCCAGGCAGACAGACACTGGATCCCCTTTGAATGACACCAGACATTAAGCCAATTGTTAAAGCTGATCATCTTGTCTCTATATTGTGGCATCATTCTTGGTGAAGGAAGGATACTGCTCAGGGTTAGGGTCATACCTGCCTGGGCTACATAATCAGAGAGCTCCTCTATGTCTCTTTTCATGCAGTCCAGGGAGGTGCGTCTCAGGTCGCTCACACCAGCATGGACAATGACTGTGTCATATTTGTACTTGCTGTGGAGTGACCCAGTGCTTGTGTTATGTGGCGGATTCTAGCGCCCGATAGGCAGCTTACTGTGACCCTCTCCTTGTTCAGCCTGGTGAGTGGGACGTCAGTGTGTCTGACTATGGAGTCACCTATGACAAGTATGTTTGGTGTTGTATTTGGCCTTAAGGGCTGTGACTGCTTTGCACACTGCTTTTGTGGTTTATGTGTTGCTTGTGGGGTGTCTTGAGGTAGCAGTTGTTTGGGTGTCTGCTTTGGAGGCCTCTGCTGTTTAGGTAAATTTTTACTCAGAGCCTCCGAGTATGTCTTTGTGTGTTTATGTGTTTGATTCAGTGGAGTGGTAGCATTATGTGAGGCTGGTTTTGTTTTTTGGAACAAATATGCTCATGGCTATGTTGTATTGCATGTCTATATTAAAACGATGTTTTAGCCTGGGTGAGAGTTTCAGCAGCTTTGGTACCTTGCAAACAATTGATTTTATTTATTTATTTATTTAACATTTGTTTACCAGGAAAGTCTGACTGGGACAGAGTCCATTTTCAGTAGAGGCCCAGGCAGAAACACTCCAGATGTATGTCTTTGGGAGGAAACCCATACGAACACAGGGAGGACATGTAGACTCCATACAGAAGGCACCCCAGCCAAGAACTGAATAAGACAACCTCTTGCTGTGAGGTAATAACACTAACTGCTGCATCACTGCACCTCCCAAATGGGGGTTGTTAAATGATATTGTGAGTTCAAGTAGCATGCTTAGATATTTATAAGTGTCTATGTGTCCAATAGGATTATTTTTGGATCAGTGAGAGTTAAGAAGGGGCAATGGGTTATTTCAAATAACATGGCTTTATTGCTTATGAGATTACTGATAGCATTGGATGAACGTGAAAATATATTATTAAAGTCTTCTTGTAAAGAACTCTAAATAGAAACTATATTGTCTATGGATCTTAACAGTAAGAGATCATTAGCATAAGGTAACATTCGTGTAGAGTAACTGTTTGAAATGTTAGGACCCACTTTGCAAGTTCTATAATGTGGAGGATAAATGGCCAAAAAAATGGTATGGTGATCTCAGAGTTAGTATATATATATATATATATATATATATATATATATATATATATATATATATATATATATATATATATATATATATGTGTGTGTGTGTGTGTGTGTGTGTGTGTTTTCTGGGTATAGGGCGCTTACCCTCCACATCAGGGGGAGCAAAAAAGAAGTTTAAAGGAGAAGATCAATGTTCGATATTTGCTCCTCTCCTGCATTTTCAGTTTTTTGGAATGTCAGCATTCAGTTTTACTAGGTATAGATCTTGTGGTAGGCAGTCTAGTTAGTTAGTTCATTTTAGCTGCTGTTCGTTTGTCTGTTTGCTAACCAGGTAAGTTGGCTGGTAAAACATCATATTCGGCCATGGCCTCAACCAAAGGCAAATATAAAGTACCCAAGTGTGTGTATAGAGGGTTCCCCTTCAAACCATTGAACATTTAAAACATCGAAGTTCAGATCATCGAGACCAGAACATTTTGTTTTAAAAAAATCAAAGGTTTGAAGGGGAAGAAAAAGGTAGTGTAGGTGGGAGAATGTTTGTGTTTTTGCAGGGCACCAAGGTGTCCTTCCTACTGTGTGTGTCTATGTGCGATGTGTGTGATGGCACTACAGATAGGGTATGGAAAATTTCCTGCTTAGCGCTTCTGCATATAGTGCTAAACGGGAGATTTCCCTTTACTCCACTGTAGTGCAATCTCGGAGTTGGAATATTAAAGTAGGGGGGTGGGAGGGTGCAGCCCCCTATATACAATTGTTAAAATTTCTTTTTCTTTTTTTTTTGGAGGGGGGTTATACTTGTAACCTTTGATGTTTCAAAATTCGATGTTCTGGTCTTGATGATCAGAACTTCGATGTTTTGAAATTTCAATGGTTAGAAGTGGAACCGTATAGAGTAGGTGTCGTTCTATAAGACAAAACTAATGCATTTACATTTATAACTGACATTGAAAACAGAATATTTATATAATAATTAATGGTAAGAATTTGCATAAATGTACAAAATTGCCAAAATATTCTGACTCTGTGAAGGAAGAACATTTAAAACCTTCCTCATTCCTATTAGATAAAACTAGTAGGTGAATATTTAGAACTGTGTTGAAAAAAGAATATTTACATATTTACAATGTGAAAATATTAACAAGCCTTTTACATAAAGGAGTAAAAAAAGCACAAGGAATGTAACCATTAAAAATATCTTCAATATATAATTGTTACTGACATTTAACAGATAAAGTACAGTTTGTATACTGCAAATAAGCCATATATGTACTACGTTAACCAAATCTCTGAAACAAGCACATTTAAACTGTTCTTTAAATTCAGTGAAGATGTGGGCCACAGAGCAAGAGAAAGAGAACTGAAGGACTTCAGATGTATAGTATGATAGAGAGGATAAAATATTGTTGATTTTAGGGTCTACAAGGAAGGTACTCTGAAAGCTAGGCTAAACAAGAAGTACCAAAGTGCATAAACAGTTGTTTTGTAAGGAGATGATTGCTCACTTATTTTCAAATTGTTTCTAATAATACAGTAAAAATTAAAATGACATATTTCCCAAACAGGGCTTATTTAATGCTATCAACTTATTTTCCAGTGTCCAGTCCAAGGACATTAAAGGTGAGCAGACACTGGTTGCTTTATGTGATATAAGCAGAAGCTTACATATTTCTTTTGGTTTACACATCAGCATACATAGTTCAGCTCTCAAACATGCCAGACCTTAACCCTGTACAAGGTTATATTCAGTAATCCTGTACAAAGTTATATTCAGTAACCCTGTACAAGGTTATATTCAGTAACCCTGTAAAAGGTTATATTCAGTAACCCTTTACAAGGTTATATTCAGTAACCTTCTACAAGGTTATATTCAGTAACCATGTAAAAGGTCATATTCAGTAACCCTGTAAAAGGTCATATTCAGTAACCCTGTACAAGGTTATATTCAGTAACCCTGTACAAGGTTATATTCAGTAACCCTGTACAAGGTTATATTCAGTAACCCTGTAAAAGGTTATATTCAGTAACCCTGTAAAAGGTTATATCCAGTAATCCTGTAAAAGGTTATATCCAGTAACCCTGTAAAAGGTTATATTCAGTAACCCTGTACAAGGTTATATTCAGTAACCCTGTAAAAGGTCATATTCAGTAACCCTGTAAAAGGTCATATTCAGTAACCCTGTACAAGGTTATATTCAGTAATCCTGTACAAGGTTATATTCAGTAACCCTGTACAAGGTTATATTCAGTAACCCTGTACAAGGTTATATTCAGTAACCCTGTAGAAGGTTACATTTAGTAAAGTGGTGGATGTTTCACCAACCTATGCTTCTTTTCATTTAAGTGGTAGAGTTCTACTGGAGAGACTTTCTGCTGTGGAGCTATTAGTAGTATTTTTTGGATTTCCATAAAAGTTAATGCATTTATTTACTCTTCAAGTAAGTAAACTATTGCAAAGACCCTTTTCATACCTGACATGGGCATGCTGTATTACATGCAAGATTAAATATATGTACACTGTATAGTGTATGAATCTCATTTACATAAAACTGATTTGGAGAGTCCATGCTTTCACTTATAGTCTCCAAGATGTGTATCAGTTTTCTGCTCTGCCTTTATCTGTGTCCTTTTATGTCCCCTTTTTCAGAAAGCCATCTTTAACCAGTTTTCTACAAAATTGTCATGCAATTGCAGTAGAGGTGTCATTCGACATACTGACCTTTGTTTTCTACACATCTATATTGCCACAATTTGTATATATTTGTCTGCTTCATTTCAAAGCAGCTGTTCCTTAAGCCATCATTTTTATATAGTTTTATCTGTATCCTCATGTATATTTCCCTCTTTGCTGATTTTTATATATATATATATATATATATATATATATATATATATATATATATATATATACACACATACATGTTGTGCCTACTGTGTGGAGTCTGCATGTCTTCCCCACGGTCGAGCAACATCTAAAGACATGCAGGTAGGTGCGTGCGTGAATGAGTGTGCCTTCTTTGAAGGTTGGGCATCAGGCTGGCAACTCGGCACCATAAAAATATACTGTCAATCATTAGCAGACCGGAGTTCCTCTGTGGCGACCCCTAACCAGGAAAAGCTGAAAGACTTTATTAAATTGCAGCATACAAGTTTCACTTATATTGACACTGCCTTTTTTTCGAATTTACTTTCATTGTCTAACATGTCCAGTTTAAGCTATGGAATTTGTCTTCGCCAGCACAGGTCTTTTTATATTTTGTACTGATATCTTTATGGCGTTGGTCCAGTGCGCCATTTATTTTTTAAGTGTCCACTGAGACTGTGCTCCCATTAGAACTTACTGGTTAATAAATATTAAAATAAATACTCAAAACAAGCAACACTTTCATTAATAATAAACATGAAACTCTACAACAGAATTAACAATGTTAAGCACTGGTTCTGCTATAAGAAATTGCTTCTTAATAATAAATAATAAACTAAACAAAGCACAGGAAAGGAAAAACTCCATAGACTGTAAATGCCTTTTACTGTACCTGATTGTTATTCCCTGAAAAAGCTCCAGAAAATGTATGTATCTCACTCTGACAGAAGTGACATGTCTATATTTCTTTAGGATATATTTGCAAGGCTATTGCTTCCTAACCTTAGTACACTGTATTACAGTAAACCCTGTTTGTCATAAAAGCAACACAGTAAATGATTTCTAGACTGTACTCTCATAAATAATGTGTTCTGATGTAGTCTCTTAATATTGCTAGCTGAAAATAAAGAAGACACAGAATTCAACATTTTCTGTACCATCAATAACTACAATTATACTTTCTGCTGCATTTTGTCAATGCATTTTCCTACTCATCAAAATGGCATTGTTTTGTACACTAGGCTTCCTTGCTTCCCAAATTTAGCTTAACTGCCTTTCATATTGCCTCAGATCACGTGTTGCACTTTTTCTCTCAATTATTTTAACCTCTTGATCTGCCTGATTCATGATGTCTTTCTGCACCCATGGAGAAAGCATAATATGGCTAATCCAAAAACCAGTTCCTATACCTTGTCATGTGTTCACATTGTAATCAACAAATAGAAAGCATCAGTGAAAACAACACATTTCAGAGGCCCTTCTACTCCAGTAATAACTACTGATTTCAATTTCTTTATATATCAATAATATTTTACAATAGCTCTCACTTAATCCAACCTTTTTCTGTTCATATTTCATTATATGATTGCTTCATCACTCAGGTACTCTTACTACTTTATTTTCCTATTCCATACTTTCTCCTATTATCACTTCTATTTTTCCTTATCTTTCATTGCCTGATGTATAGTACATATTGCTACCTAATGTCTACTTCCTAATCAAAGCCCATTGCTGGGATTAACTGCCTTGTTATCAGTTTATCATGTTCATCACCAATCTTTAAGTTATAAAAACTCAAAATCCTAATGCAAAATATTCCTATTTTTTCTAGTAATAATTTAAACCTGAGTCGTTCACATTTCTAGGCTTATGTGTTACAGTAATTTGCATTGCATGAATTTGTTGATTTTATGCTATGTTTATAAAAAATGCTGCTTTGCATTGATTTCTGGATGTCTTTGCTATACATTAGGGGAACAGTAAAGCCAACATGAAAATTTTTACCATGTGCACATCGCACAGTGATTTGTACACTGGTGTAAACATTTTTAGATTCAGTAAACCGCATGTAGCGGCATGCAAGCATCCGCAAACAGGGATAGTTCCATGCAATGCAAATTTTGGCTTAAGTAGCTGAATTTCATGCAAATGAGACTGGAGGAGCAATCCAACAAGGCATAATACATCTGTGTAGACTCTGTGTCCGTGTCTGTAGCGTGCGTAGAAATTTTCTATGTACAAGAGTCTACACTGAAAGAAGGGGATGTACAACTCCAGAAATATGGACATAATTCCCCTGAAAAGGTAAGATCACATACATAAAAGTGCAAAACATACACTGCTGATGTCTGAAAACAGTAGGGATTATATGAAATTAATTTTTTAGTGATTTCTTCATGTTTGCTCTATGTGCTGCATTGTGCAAACATGCTTAACATAAAAATTTAAAAAATTGTAAAATAGCACTTATAATGTACTTCAGACAAATGTACTGTAATACCTTGCGTTGGGTCTGTACAACGGTGCATTTGTGCTGTTACCCAGCTTGCACGGGTATGAACTGTGTAGTTTCCAGGTTGTGTGCATGAATATTATGCAAATAAGGGGTAAATACCCTGGATTTGTTCAATCGCAAAAGGGAGCAACCGTGTCCTCATATCCACTTCATGTAGGCTCCTACACAGTGTTTATATTTCCACTGGATGTGGATAACATTGGGGGGTGTCATGTTACTTTTAGGATATTTTGTGCTTATTGCATGTGTTTGCGCAGTGCACTAATCACTGCAAATGGTTTGGGCACAGCTTAGTGTGGTTGCATGACCAGACCACCCACATCCCAGTCATGAGGTAGCCAGCTATAAATGGCAACCAAATATACATAGTTAATGTTATACAGTTTTGTGTAAGCTATGCTACGTGACCATGCACACAGCGCCACTCCTCCCAATAAAGTAGGTCCTTTAAATCATGTTAATTATATCCAAAGCAGGTGAACTGCATCAGAATTAGCCAATCCCACGTGGTGAACTTACACCACAACTGTATAAAGTATGCATACACCCCTGATTTTTCCCTCAATACTATAAACCATTGGAGTAGAAACTTGGAAATTGTAACTGAGATAATGCTAGGGGCTGCTGCAGCTATTCTACATTTGTATGTGCTAGATGCTGAAGTCAGTGCTGCTGATGCTGACAATAGGCCTAAGTTGAGAAGGAGAAGAGTGTTCAGGCCCAGGATAACCTTCCAGGTGCTACATGAACTGGAGATTGCAGAGTGCTACAGGGTGGACAGGGACGTATTTCAAGAACTCACTGAGCTCTGCTGCCCTCAACAGAGAGCCAGAGCTAACAGAGGGGAACCCATCCCAGTGGAAACTAAGGTATGAGTAGCCTTTAAGATACTAGCTACAGCTACTTTTCAAAAATAAACAGGGGACGTGACGGGGGTATCACAGGCATCTGCATCCAGGATACCTCACCAATTCCTGGATGCTATGCTCCCACATGCCAGTGAGCACACATCATGTGGCGGTTCTTTGTTGAGGAAGCTAATTTGGACTCATAGTTTACTTTAGAATGCCTTGTGGTTGTTCTTTGTTGAGGAAGGTAATTTGGACTCATAGTTTACTTTAGAATGCCTTGTGGTTGTTCTTTGTTGAGGAAGCTAATTTGGACTCATAGTTTACTTTAGAATGCCTTGTGGTTGTTCTTTGTTGAGGAAGCGAATTTGGACTCATAGTTTACTTTGGAGGACTTCACAAGATGTCTTATTTCCCTGTTTAAGCTGAGGAGGGAGTGGTTCCAGTTTAGGAGGGCTCCCTCCCTCTTACTCTTAGACACCAATTTCTTCCTCTTATTGTAAAGCCTGTTAATGGCAGTTGTCCACCAGGCGGTTTACTCTTCCTTGAGGAGCTTGTTTTGGTTCTATCAGGTACGACAGAGTCAATGCAGTTATACAGGTGTTTGTATAAAACATCGGTGTAGAGTTTGGCATAGCTGCTAATTCATTCTGAGGGAGGAGGTGCAGTGAAGATATTTATACCATCCTGTAAGCGGTTATAATCTACTTTGGAGATGTTTTGTCAGAGATGGTCTTCATCTGTCACCCCTGGGATTTCTGCTACTGACCAAGGCTCTTGCCACCCTTATAGTGCCCTTTTTAGGCAGTGTCTCGAGGACAAAATTCCAAGTGTAAAAACCCCATCTAAAAATGGCCTCATGGTTATGCTGCTAAATGCTAGGAGTCTCCACACAAAATGGCACTCACTGGAAGCTGTCCTCACCTTGGAAGATGCAGACATTTGTGCAGTCACAGAGACTCACAGAGTCACAGACACCTGTTTCAAGGCTGTGGAGAGTACCTCAGCCATACTGGGTTACACCTCCTTACACACGTTCAGACCTCAAACTTAAGGTGTAAAAACTAAAGGAGGCAGTGTATCAGTATTCATTAAAGATAAATACACATCCAGATTGGTTAAACAGTATGATTCCCTGAAGACACTTCAGGTGCAATTAACTGTTTGTAGGGCACCTATTAAAGTCATTGCCAGCTACAGGACCCTCTCCATGAATCAAGACACCCATTCTGCTTATGTCTATCTTCTTGATTCTATCAAGATACATCCGAAAACCATGGTTTTGGATGACTTTAACTACCCATCCATTGACTGGGTAGATTACTCGTGCTCAAACTCACTTGCCCAAAGGTTCCTTGACTTCATTAACATCAATGTCCTGGATCAGGTGGTTAACACCTTCACAAGGGGAGCCAACATCCTGGATCTGGTGCTTACCAATATAGGGGACTACTGTAACACCCCCATTATGAGGTCCTCTCTGGTGAGATCTGACCACAAATTGGTCTCATTTAAAGTAACTATCGCTTCTGCCCCCCCCCCCCAACAGAAACTAAGCTAAAAAAAAATTCTCCAAAGCAGATTATAACCTCTTAAGGGATGGTATAAATAGCTTCACTTGACCTCCTCCCTCAGATGGAATTGGCAGCTATGCTGAGCTCTACGCCGATGCTTTATACAAACATCTTTATAACTGCATTGACTCTGCCATACCTGATAGGACCAAAACAAGCTCCTCAAGGAAGAGTAAACCGCCTGGTGGACAACTGCCATTAAAAGGCTTTACAATAAGAGAAAGAAATTGGTGTCTAAGAGTAAGAGGGAGGGAGCCCTCCTAAACTGGAAACACTCCCTCCTCAGCTTAAACAGGGAAATAAGACATCTTGTGAAGTCCTCCAAAGTAAACTATGAGTCCAAATTCGCTTCCTCAACGAAGAACAACTATAAGGCATTCCATAATTACATCTGTAACTTAAAAGGAAAGGCCCAGGTTTGTGCCAAACTGGTAGTTAATGATACCACATATACTGATCCTGTGGACATAGCGAACTTGTTGGCCAACAGGTTCTGTGAAAACTTCACTCCTCTGTCCCCGCCACACATACCTCATGAAATCCCTACCAGCTGTCCTCTATCCTTGTATCTCTAAACAGCAGTTCATAAATTCCCTCTCTAAGGCCAAAAACACAGCATCTATGGGACCTGATAACATCTCAGACTGCATTCTACATGGGCTCCACGAGGAATTAGCAACACCATTGCGTACTCTTTTCAATCATAGTCTAAGCACAGGCTTCGTACCAGCTGAATGGAAAACAACCACTATTATTCCCTTGCACAAAGGTGGTGTGTCCACTGACCCTGGGAACTATAGACATATTAGCCTGACTAGCTTTATCTGCAATGCCATGGAGTGAATCATCATGGACGTTATCAGCAATGATATAGGTAATCTCTAATCTATGAACCTATGAACCTATGAATCAAACACATGACCCTACTCAATTTGGATTTGTCAAAGGGAGATAATGCCTGTTAAGCCTGGTGGACTTATTCAAGACAGCCACAAAGGCCCAGGATGAGGGGAAATCTGTGCATACAGCCTACCTAGATTTAACCAAGGCATTTGACACTATCCTTCACTCAGGCATCATTGAAATCTCTCGCAATTAGGCATAAACCCTTATATTGTTAGATGGGTCACTAATTGGCTCACTGATAGAAACCATATATTTGGAATATATTTCTCTGAAGTACAAGCAAAAACTTAACATCTGTGGCTGACAAAGTTTGTTGATGCCTGCAAACTGGGAGCAGTCATAGAATCTACAAATGATGTCAAGATCCTACAAGAGGGTCTTACACAAACAGATGATTGGTGCCAAAGTCATGGCCTTAAACTCAATGCAAAAAATATCATTCTTTTTGGTAAAAATTATGTTCCTGCTAACTATCACATTAATAACAAAACCCTAAGTATGCACTCCCTGGTGACAGACCTGGGCACCCAGGTTGACAGTAACCTTGTCTTTGATCACCATGTCTCCACAGTGGTAAGAAGGGCATTATATATTGCTCATCTCATAAGTAAGGCCATTGCATCCAGAAAATGAAAAAAGTTATAACCTCTCTGTACTCTCCCCTCATCAGGCCAATAATGGAATACAATGCCTTTTTGGTATGCACAGTTCGAAGCACGTGCATGAATTGGAGAGACCACAAAGGTTCCTCACAATGATAATTCAATGTCTTCAGCATTTGTCCTATGTGGAGCATCCAAAATCACTGTCACTTTATTCTGTTTCATACAGACTACTCATAGGCAATCTATGCCTTGCATATAAGGCGATCTTTGACCATGCTTTATTGGAACTGTTGCATATCTGCACATCAAATGATATACGGGTTACTCTAAAGACATTAACCTGGTATGTGACAGTAAAAGAACATGATGGAGGGTCAGATTTGTCTCCTAGAGGTTACCACACTTTTGGAATGGATTCTCACTTCATGTCATGCGGAGCACCTCATTGGCCCTCTTCAAATGCAATCTGGACGATTGGATGGGTGACTGTAAATTCTCCCTGGGGGGTCCACCAGTGTTCCTTTTGGACAGGAGCAATAGGTGCTGATCGTGGAAATAAAGGTAAGAACTTCACTAGGACTGAATGTGGGAGTACATGACCTGTGACATACCTCCTTGGACTATACTTAGAGATACTTATTTGAGCTCTTGGAAGACATCTGTGTGGTCGCTGACACATGACTTAAAGCCATGAAGAGCACACCAACAGTGCAAGGTTATTATGCCTTCCCTACATTTAAACTAGCTCATTCACAGGCAGGGACTAAAGGTGGAGGTGTCTTTATGTACATCAAAACTAAAGATACTTCAAGGCTGGTCAAACAGGACAATGCACTTGAGCTGCTCCAGGTTCAGTTCACAATAGGCAAAATCCAGTACTACTTCCATGCAAGCTACAGGCCCCACTCTATGACCCAGAACACCCTTACCATGTATGTAAACTTATTAGAAACACTAACAATCCAAACCAATACTATATTCATGGGTGACGTCCATTATCCCACTATTACCTGGGAATCCTATATGACAGCAAACATACAGGCACAGAGATTCCTGACTTTTGTAAACACCAACTCCCTGGACCATATAGCCAGTACACCAAACAGGGGTGCAACCATACTGGATCTGATCCTCACCAATATGAGTGAGTCATGCACAACCCCATACTGTAATGTCTTCCGTGGTAAGGTCTGAACACAAATTGCTCTCCTTTGAAGTAAAAATAAAACATGGACTGCCAGCTAGACACGGAATATTCAAGAACTACTCTAAGGCTAACCTCCAGCTATTAGGTGATAAACTGGGCAAATCTCAAGCCCCCATAAACACTGAGAACACTGCAGCCTATGCAGAAGTGATCACAGAAACCCTGTATGAGCATGTTAATAGCTGCACAGAGGCAGCCATACCCATCAGGGAGAAGTACAAAACTAACTGAAAATCAAGCCACCCTGATGGAATCACAGTCAGTAGGTTGTATAACAGAAGGAAGAAACTCATGGAAAAACTTAGGAGGTGCAGCACATAGCAGGATAAAAGCCCTCTCATCAAAGTAAACACAAAAATCAGAGGACAAATGAAGTCTACCAAAGACAGATGTTAGGTAAGTTCTTGCTCCCAGGCCAAGCACAATCACAAAGCATACTTTAGCTATGTCCGCAACCTCAAAGGCAAGACACAATTGTGTGCAAATCACATTGTAAATGGAACCACCTATAATGAGACAGAAGATATAGCAAACCTTCTGGCTGATAAATTGAGCCCCAACTTTATCCCTCTCACTCCCTCAATCTTCCCTCAAGACATACCATCAAATATAAGTATCCCTACTATCAGTAGGGAATAGGTCCTTAATGCTCTCTCGAAGACCAAGTACATTGCATCAATGGGCTCAGACAATATCCCAGCATGCCTTCGAAATAGCATGAAACATGATGTTTCAGGGCCTTTGGAATTACTATTTCACTGTAGCCACCAAACAGGTTTTGTGCCTCATGAATGGAGAACAGCAACAGTCATCTCTCTGCACAAAGGTGGTTCACCTACAGAACAGACCCAAAAGTCTCACTAGTCTGATATGTAAAGCCATGAAAATAATTATCATGGAAATGATCAATAGAGATATGGTACACCTCCAGACACTGGATCAAACCCAGTTTGGTTTTGTCAAGGGCAGATCATGCCTACCCAACCTGGTGGACCTATTTGAGAAAGTAACTAAAACAATGGATGATGGAAAAATGGTTCACACTGCCTACCCTGGCCTGACAAGGCCTGTGATTCTATACCTCCATCAGGCATTGTTGACAAACTCAAGAGGTTAGGTACAAACTAGTATGTCAGCCGATGGATAGCCAAGTGGTCCCAGAAAGCTAGCAATGGGAAGTCCACCTCTACAAACAGGCCAGTCACAAGTGGAGTCCCTCACAAATCATTCCTTGGAATGCTCCTATTAGGCATTTACTTGTCTGAAGTCAAGGCCACTGTCAATGGTCTCTGACTGACTAAATTTGCAGATGATTGCAAATTAGGAGCTGTCATTGAATCCCACACTGACACAAATGTTCTCCAGGAGAGGCTGACACATACATACTACTGGTGCCAGAGCCATTGAGTAACACTAAATGCCCAGAAATGCACAATACTATGCTTTGGGAAGTCATCCATCATATTGACAGCACACCTGTAACAGTTGACCAAGTAGTCAGGGACTTAGGGACACACATAGGTAGTAATCTAGCTTTTAACTGTCACATGTCTACAGTATTAGGGAAATCATTCTTTGTTGTGCAACTTATAAAGGTATGGCATGTATGTCCAGGGAAGTCATTGTTCCATTGTATTCGACATTCATCAGACCTATCAGTGAGTGCAATGCCACCTTTGTCATGTACCAAACCAGGCATATACGACAACTGGAACATCCACAGAGGTTCCTCACTAAACAAGTACAGAGCATACGTAAAATGTCCTATGCAGACTGTGTCAAGGCCCTATCCCTGTATTCTGTGCCCTACAGCCTTTGGAGGTGAAATGTATGCCTGCCATACAGGGCATTGTCAGACCCCACTGTGGACCTCCTGCATATCTATGAAACAATTAGCAGCAGTATTACCAGTTCTACAGACCTACACCTTGCCTGTGTTATAAATAGGACATGCTGGAGAGACAGGTCTGTATCCCAGAAACTACACCCTTTATGGAACAAGCTTCTCATCCATGTCAAGTAGACTTCTGCCCTAATGCAAATCAAGTGTAAGTTACACAATTGGATGGGGAACAGGACAATCATCCCTGTTATGGGACCTATGTCTCTAATGGACACAGGGGAAACTGCAAATGGTTCATCTCCCAGGCCCCTGCTTGTAAATGTTTCATCTCCTAAAACCCTGATTACACTTATCAAGGGTATCAGATGTCAGAGATTTTGGATGCATGACTAGACTTAAAGAAGTCCTTGTGTTTGTTAGCCTAGTAAACACCTATGAACCTATGAACCCATGAACCTATACTGTATTACTTTTCTGATGACATTTGTCTTCTGTGCTGAAATTCAGTCCTGTGCCTGATGTTGATTGTTTGATTGCAGAAGTGTACCCATAGGTGTATCTTACACAGTCCTGAAACTGAAACATAAACATTTCCATGAGACACATTTCATTGAGTGACCACACCGTTTACAACAGCATTCATCATAACGTACACAATTTATTATGCTATCCACATTGTAAATGGCAAAGTACAATATCTGTAAATGACCAGTACAAGTAGCATGTCAACAGCAACAATGGATGAAACAAATTCATACTAATGTAGATAGTCATTCTGTGCATCAGACACATAGCTTTATTTCACTGCATCCATGAGAAAGCTGATAGGGATGTGGAACAGGTATCATCACTTGCACAGGGTGTTATGTGGGGCTGCAGGATGCCTAGGCTGGCCCAATAGGTTGGTGTGTGTGTGTGATTCAGGAAGTGAAGCAGGCAAGATGGACCATGGAAATGTTGCATGTGTGTCTGTAGGTTCCATCAGTGTGAAAGTGGTGTGTGAGTGTCTGCATGAACACAGTCAAGCTCAGTGCTAACACTAACACTAACAATGCTTTGTTTAAACATACTTTAACATGTAAATCTGCAAAATTCCTATTCTTCGTCATAGAGGTATTACCCCCCGATCCCAGGGGTGGTCCTTGGGAGGCCTCTAGAATACAGAGAGTTATTTTGGCAATTAATGCTTGAGGCTAGTAGTCACCCAGGTTTAAATGAAATGATCTCTTTAAAACCTGCATTAAAGTTGAGATCAGCCAAGTTATAACCACTCACCCATATATCAGTTGTACTTATATATATATATATATATATATATATATATATATATATATATATATATATATATATATATATATATATATATATATATATATATATATTTTTTTTTTATACACATTTTAATATTTTTCATGCATACATTTTTACATGTTTTTCAGATATTTTGCACAGAGGTACATCTTTTTATGTATTAATTAAAATATTTTTTATGCATTAATTAAAACGGTTTATAGAGCATACAATATCTATATTACATTTTTACTATATATTCCTGCCTGTAAAGTTTTTGTTTCACCACTAGATGGTGATATTGTTTCTTTGATTTTGTTAAGAAATTTGTAATTTCAATAACAAGGATGTTAATTGAATGTATTAACATTTTAATTAGTTAGGAAACACCATTGGTAGATTCAAATGACATCTGACTTATACATTTAGCACACTGAGCACTGTTTAGCTTTTCTGATGAAGTGCATGTCGACGAAAATGCGCTGAGAACTGTAGCACTTGTGAACCTCTGCTATCTCTGAAAAAAACAAAAAAAAAAAAATCTTGCTTTTTTCCCACTTTTCTGAGATTTAAAAAAGTTCAGTTACAGGCTTGCTGTTCTTGAACTGTTTGTAAGTTTCTGTGAGGCCATTTTTTGCTTGGGCTAAAGGGAAGTCTCTCTGTTGATCAGTGGCAGTGAAAAACATTGAGCAGCCTGCCTGCCCCTGTGGGAGTGGTTACTGACTTGAAACTGTAGTTTTATTGGCCATTTTGGGTCAATTCCAAAACTCCTTCATCTTCCTCTCTTAAAACCTGGTTGCCTCATGGTTTTGGCATCTTTTCGGGCTTGTTGGCTGTTGGTGAAGCACCCACCAAGAGGAGAAAACGCTGAGAGAAGAAAGGAGCCACTTTTGAGATTTTAAGTATTTTTCCTCTGTTTATTTGCTAAGTTTTTCTGCATAGCTGCCTATTTTGAGCATTTTCTGGCTTGTTAAACTTGATTTCTGCATTAGTAACTGTATTTAGAGCACAACCTAGAGCTGTTTACTGAATTTCCTGTTTGCACTTATTTTTAAAATCTTTTTTTCTCAAAACTTGCATTTTATCTGTCTTTGGCCTAGTACTCTTGTGTGGGGTCATTTACTGCACTGTTATAACTTGTTGATACTTGTGAACCTCTGCTATCTCTGAAAAACAAAAACAAAAAAATCTTGCTTTTTTCTCACTTTTCTGAGATTTAAAAAAGTTCAGTTACAGGCTTGCTGTTCTTGAACTGTTTGTAAGTTTCTGTGAGGCCATTTTTTGCTTGGGCTAAAGGGAAGTCTCTCTGTTGATCAGTGGCAGTGAAAAACATTGAGCAGCCTGCCTGCCCCTGTGGGAGTGGTTACTGACTTGAAACTGTAGTTTTATTGGCCATTTTGGGCCAATTCCAAAACCCTTTCATCTTCCTCTCTTAAAACCTGGTTGCCTCATGGTTTTGGCATCTTTTCGGGCTTGTTGGCTGTTGGTGAAGCACCCACCAAGAGGAGAAAATGCTGAGAGAAGAAAGGAGCCACTTTTGAGATTTTAAGTATTTTTCCTCTGTTTATTTGCTAAGTTTGTCTGCATAGCTGCCTATTTTGAGCATTTTCTGGCTTGTTAAACTTGATTTCTGCATTAGTAACTGTATTTAGAGCACAACCTAGAGCTGTTTACTGAATTTCCTGTTTGCACTTATTTTTAAAATCTTTTTTTCTCAAAACTTTCATTTTATCTGTCTTTGGCCTAGCACTCTTGTGTGGGGTCATTTACTGCACTGTTATAACTTGTTGATACTTGTGAACCTCTGCTATCTCTGAAAAAACAAAAAACAAAAAAATCTTGCTTTTTTCTCACTTTTCTGAGATTTAAAAAAGTTCAGTTACAGGCTTGCTGTTCTTGAACTGTTTGTAAGTTTCTGTGAGGCCATTTTTTGCTTGGGCTAAAGGGAAGTCTCTCTGTTGATCAGTGGCAGTGAAAAACATTGAGCAGCCTGCCTGCCCCTGTGGGAGTGTTTACTGACTTGAAACTGTAGTTTTATTGGCCATTTTGGGTCAATTCCAAAACTCCTTCATCTTCCTCTCTTAAAACCTGCTTGCCTCATGGTTTTGGCATCTTTTCAGGCTTGTTGGCTGTTGGTGAAGCACCCACCAAGAGGAGAAAACGCTGAGAGAAGAAAGGAGCCACTTTTGAGATTTTAAGTATTTTTCCTCTGTTTATTTGCTAAGTTTTTCTGCATAGCCACCTATTTTGAGCATTTTCTGGCTTGTTAAACTTGATTTCTGCATTAGTAACTGTATTTAGAGCACAACCTAGAGCTGTTTACTGAATTTCCTGTTTGCACTTATTTTTAAAATCGTTTTTTTCTCAAAACTTGCATTTTATCTGTCTTTGGCCTAGCACTCTTGTGTGGGGTCATTTACTGCACTGTTATAACTTGTTGATACTTGTGAACCTCTGCTATCTCTGAAAAAAAAAAATCTTGCTTTTTCTCACTTTTCTGAGATTTAAAAAGTTCAGTTACAGGCTTGCTGTTCTTGAACTGTTTGTAAGTTTCTGTGAGGCCATTTTTGTTTGGGCTAAAGGAAAATCTCTCTGTTGATCAGTGGCAGTGAAAACATTGAGCAGCCTGCCTGCCCCTGTGGGAGTGTTTACTGACTTGAAACTGTAGTTTTATTGGCCATTTTGGGTCAATTCCAAAACTCCTTCATCTTCCTCTCTTAAAACCTGCTTGCCTCATGGTTTTGGCATCTTTTCAGGCTTGTTGGCTGTTGGTGAAGCACCCACCAAGAGGAGAAAATGCTGAGAGAAGAAAGGAGCCACTTTTGAGATTTTAAGTATTTTCCTCTGTTTATTTGCTAAGTTTTTCTGCATAGCCACCTATTTTGAGCATTTTCTGGCTTGTTAAACTTGATTTCTGCATTAGTAACTGTATTTAGAGCACAACCTAGAGCTGTTTACTGAATTTCCTGTTTGCACTTATTTTTAAAATCGTTTTTTCTCAAAACTTGCATTTTATCTGTCTTTGGCCTAGCACTCTTGTGTGGGGTCATTTACTGCACTGTTATAACTTGTTGATACTTGTGAACCTCTGCTATCTCTGAAAAAAAAATCTTGCTTTTTTCCCACTTTTCTGAGATTTAAAAAAGTTCAGTTACAGGCTTGCTGTTCTTGAACTGTTTGTAAGTTTCTGTGAGGCCATTTTTTGCTTGGGCTAAAGGGAAGTCTCTCTGTTGATCAGTGGCAGTGAAAAACATTGAGCAGCCTGCCTGCCCCTGTGGGAGTGGTTACTGACTTGAAACTGTAGTTTTATTAGCCATTTTGGGTCAATTCCAAAACTCCTTCATCTTCCTCTCTTAAAACCCTCTTTTGCGTGGTTTTGTGCATTTTTGAGCATAGCACAACAGTGGGCAGCGCCGCCTAATTGGGTTTAAACTATTCCTGGCTCCACAAAGTCTGCTCTTCACTTTGTCCCTTAGAACCGCTCTATCTCTCAATTTAAACACCATATTCTCATACTAAGGCCCTTCACTGGTACATTTAAGTAATCCTACAAGTTAGCACTATTAAACCATAAGCACTACTTACTCTTATACTCTCTACGATTACCCTGTCCTCTATTGGTCCATCTTAAATTCAGTTTCCCTATATTACTCTAGCATGTCCAAAGGTCAGTCAATGGTTTCCTCTCCAGTCCAGCTGGTGAATCTGGGAATTTTGAGGCAATGTTACAACTGTCTCATGTACACGGACAACCCTCTCCTCCTCCAAACAGGTTCAAATATATGTGAGAGATGCAACTATTTAGCCAAACTGAAGGCTGAGCTCTCTCATCTCAAAACTGGTGTAACCAGTCAGGAGGAGAAGGTAACCTCACACAACACAATTCCAGTATCACATAGTCCCACCACATCAGCGAACCAAACACATAAATACACAAAAACATACTCGGAGGCTCTAAATAAAAATCTACCTAAGCAACAGAGACCTCCAAAGCAGACATCCAAGCAAACGCTACCTCAAAACAAAACATGCACAACACATAACCCACAAAGTCAGTGTGCCAAGCAGCCACAGCCCTTAAGGCTGAATAACACACCTGATACTCTTGTAATAGGTGACTCTATTGTCAGACACACTGACGTCCTGCTCACCAGGCTGAATAAAGAGAAGGTCATGGTGAGCTGCCTGTTGGGTGCTAGGATCCACCACATAACGCAAGCACTCAGGTCACTCCAAAGCAAATACAAATATGACTCAGTCATTGTACATGCTGGTGTGAATGACCTGAGACGTACCTCCCTGGACTACATGAAAAGAGACATAGAGGAGCTCTATGATCATGTAGCCCAGGCTGGTATGACCCTGACCTTGAGCAGCATCTTACCCTCACCTAGAATGATGCCACAGTACAAAGACAAAATGATCAATTTTAACAATTGGCTAAAATTTTGGTGTCATTCAAAGGGGATCCAGTGTCTGTCAGCCTGGGAAGACATGCTCAACAAGCCATGTTGCTTTGCTAGGGACAGCTTGCACCTGTCACCACTGGGCTTTCAGATATTGGCAAAGGCTCTTGCCACCCCCATAGTGCCTTTTTTAGGCAAGGCTCAAAAGTGAAACCCACCCCCATAGACAGCACAAGGAACAAGAAACTAAGGGTAATGCTGCTAAACACCAGAAGTCTTAACCTCAAGATGCATGTACTCGAAGCTCTCCTCAGTATGGAGAACATCGATATCTGTGCAGTGACAGAAACCTGGTTCAAGGATCCAGAGAGCACCCCAGCACTACCAGGCTATACCTCATATCATGCTTTTTGGCCCCCAAACCCGGACCGAACCACAAAAGGAGGGGGAGTTTCCATATTTATCAAGGATATCCACACCTCCAGGTTAGTGGCATTGCACGAAGTATCGGAGACCATCCATGTGCAACTAACAGTGGGCAAGACTGCTTTTCAGTTTATAGCATCCTACAGACCACCCTCTCAAAGTCAGGAATCCCACTCAGCTTTCCTGAAAACATTGGAGAACATGAAGATCTCTCTGAACACCATTATTTTGGGCGACTTCAACTACCCAAACATTGACTGGGAGCACTACTCAAGCACCAGCACCTTAGCCCAAAGGTTCCTGGAAATTATAAACTCAAATGCTATGGAACAACTAGTCACCACTCCCACAAGAGGGGACAACATACTAGACCTGATCATTACCAACATGGGGACTCTATGCTCCACATCAGAATTATATCCCTCATTGGTAAGATCAGACCATAAACTAATTTCACTGGATGTCCACATCCCGACCCCACCCCAAGCCCAGAAAACCACAGTGATAAACTTCTCAAAAGCGAACTTCTCACTTCTCAAAACTGAAGTGGAATCCTTCAAGGCCGCAGGGCCAGTGGAAACTACGGCCCAAACTGCAGAATTCTATATAAACGCATTCTATGGACATCTCCAGGAATGCATGGATCATGCTATCCCAAACAAAACCAAGACCCAATCATCCAAAGGCAGGCATCCAGTCTGGTGAACCCCTGCCATAAATAAACTGTACAACAGAAGGAGGAAGCTACTACATGATAGAGCAAAATCCCTAATAGGGAAGGCATCTCTGATCAGTACTAGCAAAACATTACGATCCCTCATAAAATCCTCCAAGGCCAGCTTCGAGAGAAAAATTGCACAGGACACCAAAGACAATCATAAGGCTTTTTTCAGTTATGTTAGAAACCTGGGATGCAACTCCCAGACTTGTTCTGAGTTGATTCTAAATGACAAAAAATACACTGAACCCACAGACATCACCAGTATACTGGCAGACAGGTTCAGTGCAAACTTCTCCACCCCCTCCCCCCCAAACGAGCAAGTATCTATCCCGGCAGAGGGCTGCCTCCCAAACATCTCTGATGCTCAGGTGAAGGCTGCCCTCTCCAAAGCAAAAAACACTGCTTCCATGGGACCAGATGGCGTCCCAGGTTGCGTCCTACATGAACTCCAAGAGGAACTAATCCCTCAAATAAAACAGCTATACAATCTCAGCCTCACTACAGGATATGTGCCCACAGAATGGCGTACAGCAACAGTGGTCCCACTCCACAAAGGTCGAGCCTCTACGGACCCTGGAAACTATCGCCCCATAAGCCTGACTAGCTTTGTCTGCAAGGCTATGGAGAGGATCATCATGGAGCTCATAAACAAAGACATTGGGGACCGACAGACACTAGATCCTACCCAGTTCGGCTTTGTCGAGGGCAGATCCTGCCTTTTGAACCTGGTTGACTTCTTCAAAACAGTCACCAAAGCCATAGATGAAGGGAAGGTAGTCCACACAGCCTATCTGGACCTTGCAAAGGCATTTGACACAATACCCCACTCGGGCATCATAGATAAGCTATCCAGCTTAAATATAAACCCCTATGTCACAAGATGGGTCGCAAACTGGCTCAAAGACAGAACCCACAGAGTGAGAGTTGCTGGAGCCATGTCAGACTTGAAACCGGTCAAAAGTGGTGTCCCACAGGGTCCTGTCCTGGTACCACTCTTGTTCGGTATATACTTTTCCGAGGTATAGGCAAATGTGGGAGGACTATGGCTCACCAAGTTCGCAGACGACTGCAAACTGGGCGCCATAATCAACTCTCTAGCTGACACAAACATCCTTCAAAAAGGTCTCACAGAGACAGATAACTGGTGCCAGCGCCATGGTTTAAAGCTAAATGCCAAAAAATGTATAGTCATACCCTTTGGCAAAAACAATGTGCCCACAAATTACCACATAGGCGGAAACCCATTAAGTACAGAGAAAGTAATTAGGGACCTGGGGACCCAAGTTGATAGCAATCTCTCCTTTGAAAACCACACTGCCAAAGTGGTTAGAAAGACCTTCTACATAGCCCACCTCATCACGAAGGGTTTCACATCTAGATCAAGAGAGGTAATCGTGCCTCTTTATTCATCCCTCATCAGGCCCATCATAGAATACAATGCCCCTTTTGGGATGTACCCTACCCAACACCTGCAGCAATTAGAAAGACCCCAAAAGTATCTCACCAAGAGGATCAAGGGTCTCAAACAGATGCCATATGCTGCTCAGTTAAAAAAACTCCAGCTCTACTCAGTTGCATACCGCCTACTTCGAGGTGATCTATGCCTGACATACAAAGCTATGTCAAATCCAGAATTAATGGACATGCTCCAACTCAGTAAATCTAAATCCCTTAGAGCCACATGCTCGAGGGACTTGAACCTCAGCACAGAAATAAATAGAACTTGCTGGAGGGACAGGTTCATAACCCAGAGGCTCCCTTCGCTCTGGAATAGAATTCCAGTTCATGTGAGGCAGAGCACCTCACTGAATCTCTTCAAGAAGAATCTTGATAGGTGGATGGGGGATCATAGGTTTGTCCCAGGGATTACTCCAGTGTCAATATTAGACAGAAGCACAGTAAACTAAACCTTAAAAAGGGCACAGTATGCTCAAATCAAGGGGTGGCATAAGCCATACAGAATCGGGCTAGGCTTATAATTGCGCCAGGGCAGATAGCCTAGTATGAACCTATGAACCTATGAACCTATGAGCAGTGTTATTGCTATTGTTTTTGTTTCTGTTCTGTGAGGTTTGTTCGTGGAGTGAAAATAAACATCTCTTGCTGATCTGCTGTGCCTGTCTTTTGAGTTTACCAGTGTGAGTTTGGGCACATTGACCACTTATTTTTATTTACTATATTCAAAAATAAATGTTTTCACAGTATTTAACAGATTGAGCAACATATTCAGTGATAGAGCAGGTGTGTTTTTACATATTGTACAGATAATTGTACATTGAACTACTGTTACATACGTCACTTACACCTATTACTATGTGTATAGCTTTATAGTGACTTATTTCTCTACCAGATTCCAATTTAAATTCCTATTTTTCCATTAATCTTTTAGCAGATCTTCTACACCATGCGGCACAACGCGTAGCTTTGCATAAACATGCTTAATGATGAGAAAAATGACAATTACTATGTTTTGCTTAAAACACCTGTGCTAATTAACTGGCTGTGTGGCTTGGCAGGTTGATGCAGTGTTGCTCAAGTGAAATGGTACTAGGCCCAAAATAGGGTGCAGGTCTACTTTTTGAACATGATTTTTATGCTTTCAAATACATGTAGCAATACACCGCAATTTAGCATAGCTTAGCAATGTTGCGCATAGTGCAGCATCATGCAATAATTCTTTAAAGAAAAGAAAATTGGGGAAATAGGACAGTGGTGAAATGGGGTGCAAGAAGGGGGAGAAACATAGTGAAAGGAAGGTATGTATGTGCAGGAAGGGTGTAGGAAAAAAACATAGCTATCCATTTCTTCAACAGCAACAACTGGACCCCAGAGGGAGGAGTGACAACAACATTAGTGTATTGGCAAGCCAATTAGATCAAATTAAGAGTGTCCATGTGTGAAATGGAGAGCTATGCATGGGACAATATTTTTTTTGGGGGGATAGGTGCCCTTTTGTTTTTTTTAAGGAAAGAGTAGAATGTTGGGGAAGGGAACAAAGGTATGTGTGGGGAAGGTAAATTGGGAAGGCAAGGGAGCATTTGCAAACAAAGGCAGACAAGACAGCAGAGCATGTGTGACACAAGAGGAGAGTGTGAACACCTTGGCTGGGCAGGGTGTTGTGGAATCATAGTCCCATGGACATCAGACACAGTAGCAGTGTGACTCAAATCCTCACCCATGGGACTGTCAGTAGTGCACCTTCACTGCTCCTATGGAGGCAGTGGTCGACATCAGCACCTGGGGATAGAATGTCCCACCAGGATGGACCAACACATGGCGCACAACCATATGCACCATGCCTACCAATTGATCTCAGGTGACAAACACATCACCTCCACCTCCACTCCCAGAGGGGGGCACATCCCAGCCTGTGGGGCAGAACTACCTGATACATCCCAGCCTGTGGGGCAGAACTACCTGATGGAGTAGTTAGTGCAGAGGCAGCAGAGGCGGTACAACCAGACTGCAGTCCAGATGTGCTGGGCCCCAGTGCCTTGGCTGGGTGTGCCAAGGTAGGTGAATCACCAGGAACCAGCCAACCTTATCAAGCTGTGATAAATAAAATATAAACATAAAGGAAAAATAAACATAACCCAAACAAATGTAATTAATAACACAAGAGAAAACAATAATGAGTAATGGGAACAAATTGAAATAATATAATGAGGAACACAACAATAAATAATGTAAATGAAAGTTTTTTAACAGCAAAGCAATATTAAATTATACAAAAGACCAACATAAGAGACAATAACAAATAATATGATAATATCAAAAGATAATAGTAAATATATTGATTAAATAAATAAAAGAAGAGAAGTAGGGTGAGAGAAAAAAGAAGAACATTAGTAACTTCACAGATAATATAATTAAACATACTATAGCTACATACTTCTAGATTTGTTAGATTTCACTTGTGAGACCATTGACTGCTATGCCATTTATTATTTGAAAATACTACCCTGTTTTTCCTTACACATACTATAGTACACATCATATTGCATACAGCAATCATTCAATGTGGCTTAAATTGTATATATGATGTTCCAAGTACATACCTCTCAACCTCTTAGCATGAGACATTATGGGTCAGGCCATACATAATGGTGGTACAAAGGCACAATGACAGGGAACATTCTTACATAGTGTGCGCATACAATAGTAGCAAGGTGTTCTGATAACAGGTTTGCCATTAAATGTTATTTCTAGTGATGTCATGTATCCAAAAATCAGAGGACTGACATTTTTTTCTGACATTGATCCTCAGCAATGTGACAGAGGCTGGCCATTAAAACAAGATCATATACCAAACAGACTAGACATATGAGGCAATATTCAGTACATTCTGCAAAAATTGTGACAGTTGAGAGGTATGTCCATGTACACTGATTATACTTGACAGCTGGACAGTCATGGAATGGGTGTGCACTTCACATGCAAGCATGGATTATGTTTTATTTATGACATGCTAAAACAGTATTGAATACTGCACAATTTCCCATTTGGCTGGTATGGGATTAAAAACCTACAAGCAGTGACTACAGGATTACTGAACATTTTATTTGAGAAAATAAATTATCAGAACACTGTCTCCTTTTCATTTTATTGATTCATGTTGCTTCAAATCTTGCATTTACACACATGGATATCTGTCTAGAACTTTTGTTAACTTACATATTTACCCTATTCATTTATTGACTGCAGTCTACAACATATTTCAGACAATAAGCAGACCACAACATTGTCCGTTAATCTGGGTAGACCACAACATTAACTAATGGTTGAAAGCTATGCAACACAGTACTGCATGCTTACTTGCTTTAACTTGTTTTACCAGTTCAGATTTGCAATGACACATTAATGAAAGTCAGTTATGTCCCAGATATTTCATACATGGCTGTTAAGACTGCAATATCTGTATTTACTTTATTTTATTATTATGTTATGCATTAAGTTATTACAGTATTGATTTTCTTGCATACCACTTGCTTGCCTCATCCTGGGCAAACACATTGCATGGGACTGGACATTGCAAGCCCTCTCTTCTGCAGCTGTGGTAAGGGAAAGGAAACCATTATGCATACCAGTTTTTCACATATTTAGCTTGTATACTTATAAATCATTAGAAAACATACTTACATATCTGTGGAGTGTTCCCACCCTGTGCCCCTTGGATCAAGGTATCCAAGGTTCCCTTCTTTGTTCGATAGAGGTCATCATAATAATGATGACACTGTTCACCAGCATGGGGGATACCAGTTTTACTTGTCAGGTCCCTGACCAAACTATCCCAGATCATAGACTTACCTTCTGATCCCTGATAGTTTCCTGTAGCTGGGGTTCTTAGCACTCTACCAGGATCCAATGAGAACTCTAGGCAACTGCACACCCCACTGTTGTACCCTAAAGTGCACACCTTCCCCCATAATGGCAGCCCTATCCACAAGCAAGGTCAGGCTCCAATGAATAATGTGAAATTCCTGCCTATTGCCCTTTAAAAAGGCTGCATTCCCACATTTGCATGTCATATTGTAACTTTCAAAAACACTCTGCATCACTTAGCATTGCACAAACTCGCACAACCCATGTTTAAGCACAGCTTAGCAATATGCAAACAGGAAAAGACAGTTGACCATGTTTAAGCATTGCTTAGCATTGCGCACCTTTTCTAAATTTAGCAATTATTAAATTTAAAGTGAACCGATATTTCAGTGACCTGACACAGTTTCACAGCAGTATATGTAAAAGGTATTATTGCCCAAGGCTTGAACCCAGGACTTACTGCACTGTAGGTCATAACTTATCCTATATAGCCACTGGAATAGTGAATGGAACTCATGTATCTTCAGATATACTATGAAGGTACTCTGTAAGCGTAGCACAGCTTCGCTGCATGGGTTTGCATATTGCTAAGCACTGCAGAACTACAACAATTAAATGTATATGCCTTCTATTTTTAGATGTCTAGCATACTTCTAATGCGTGAGTGCGCTGTGCTAAACATAGTTAAATAATGTGGAGCATTACACAAACAACCACATAAAAATATAAAAATAGAAATTGAAAGCATCTGGTTTCTATTTTAAGATGTCTGGCACATGTCTGATGTATGGCTGTGCAGTGCTAAGCACAGCTTACTAAAGCAGTGCATCATGCAAAAGTAAAAAGCACATAAAAGTAAAAAAAATTTAAATAAATTCAACTGAGTGAGATGAAATATCTTTTTTGGTCAAGGTTAATGGGCCAAAAGGTATGTGGGTTTTTCATCAATCTTACACTGATTCAGTATCCCTGTTGTTCTGACCTCCCTCTCCATCACAAATAATATGCATAGCGCACTGCCAAGGGAGAATCATGGCTGTGTACATGGATACATTCCATGTAGGCTCTACACAGAGCCTACATGGATTTTATTGACTCCAACCTATTGTTTTATATTTACTTTTCCTGACTGAAATCTCTTCTTTCTAGGGTCTGCTTTCAAGATAGTCTTCGCCCAGTAGGGGTAACATGGTTAATAAAACATAAAAACAAATAAATAAATATAAGGACATATTCCAAAAACAATATATAACTAAACAAACAAAGCAGCTCATGCAACTCATGCAGCTTAGAGATAAAATCTGGAAGTCATGACCAGAAACCAAGTTCCAAACATCCCTGTTACAATACAGGCAATTAAGGAACCATAGCAAACGATGCCAAAAAAGCTTATTATGGCAACACCCAAATTTCATCATCAAACAATCAAAAAAAAATTGCTAAATCCTGGAAAATCAACCCAACCTATTCCATCCCCAGTCAATAACTCTCAAAGCATTATTTCACAGTTTAACTCACATTTTATAAATACAGTAACTAGACTCCTACAAGGCAAGATAAAACTAACAACAAATACAACCATCCCACCCCAATCAATGAAGCTACAAGAGACCTTCACATTTACTCCAGTGCCAGCATCTACAATTAAAAAACATCAACACACACTTAAGACAGCAACAGCTGCTCATGATCAGCATCCATCTGAATACTTCATACTAACTGCAGATGGCCTTGCATGTCCTGTCTCAATTCTAATAAAACACTCTATCCAAGAAAATATGTCCTTACCTCATGGAAAAATCCTGTAAAATACCTCGACCCCATAAAGAAAGCTCATCAACCGAACCCACAAAATATAGACCAGTGGCCATTCTCTTACCATTATCCAGAATCTTAGAAAGAAATATTCATTCTCAACATATATTACTTCTCATAACATTCTCTCTCCCTCATAGCATGGTTTCAGACTCATCCAGAGTACAGCCACTGCCCTTCTATGGTTCACAGATATAATAAATTAAAATAGAAATTCAGGTCTTCTAACCTCAGCCCTATTTCTGCCATGGAAATCAGGGGATATTAGTCAAGTACAGGTAAAGAGAATATGTCATGACTATGTGAGCTCAGACAGGTCCTTGTCTTATCCCATGAAATGATTCCCCCCTGTTACCCCAGCCATCTGGGTAAATATAAATTGGATCTGTACAAAAGTGTGGTTAAAAAGATAGTAGGAGAAAAGGAAATGGAGAGCATTAAGTAAGGTATGGAAAAGATGGATAGTTTTAGTGGGGAGGAGTAGAGAAAAGACAGATAGGACAAATACATAAAGGCTTAATGAAGGAAAAATAGATGACTGGTTTGGCAGATTGAGAGAGAGATGGGAAAGAAAAGTGTGGTTTAGGAGAGTAAAGCAAATTGGAATGAAGACTGGAAAATAGTAAAGTTTTGAAAAAATAATGGGCAGTGAGGAGCCAACATATGAGGTTATTACGTAGGTGATATAGGACTCAAAAATGATTAGGAGAAGAAAATCAGTGGGAGAATTCAGAGTACTGTAAATGTGGAGAAAAAAAACTTGATAATATCTACATGTGGTGATTTTGGAAAGTATGCAAAAGTAATGGCAGACTATGAAAGAAATATGGAGTAAACTATATAACAAAGAGGTTATGAAGAGAAGAGACGAGAAGAGACGAGAAGAGATGAGAAGAGAAATATTGTGAATGGTAGGCTGGGTGAAAAGGAGAAATTACAAAGCAAAGGAAACGCAGAGATATTAGTCAAGTACAGGAAAAGACAGTAGGATATGAGCTACAGGAGTTAGTAGTAAGTGAAGGCAATAGAAGTTGGGTTAAGAATTTGAAAAAGAACAAGGTTTTAGTCTGAAAAGATAGGAAAAGGAAGGGAGGGATAGTATACAAAGAGAAGCATTGGGGTGAGTACCATAATTTAAGAGGAGGTGGACAGAGAGAGAGGGAAGGTGAGCAGACCTCTTCTAGCATTGAATTATTGAAAAATATGGGATGTGTAATGTGTAAGCAATGAAAATGGGTTAAAATTATACAATTTAATTGAATGTGAAAGAGCATGCATATGATGTTTGAAATGAGCTTGTGACTGAATGACATAGTGTAAGTATGTACAACTGATTTCTTTCATTATTTATAATAAGAATGGGATGATTTTAAGACGGCCTAACTGTTGATGTGTGTGATTTTTTCAATAAATGGGATACAGAGATAAAAGTATAAATTGGTTCTGCACTTCAGTTTATAAAATGTGTAAAAATACACAGCAGCCATTGAAGAGTCCCACAGTAACTTTGGCACTGTTGACAGCTTCCCTTTGTACCAGACATAAAAATGTTGACTGTACATGGGAATGCACAGATGCCTGCAGTACTTTGGCTGACAGGCAGGTGGAATATGCTAGAAAGTGTACAGGACTCCTGGCTGTCATTGGTGATTCTAAGCACTTCATTGAAATACAGTGTCATCCCTTTTTGTAAACAGGGAGTGACTTTAAAATGACAATAATGTAGTAATTGTGAAATAAAACACATCAATCAACACATGACATGCCTCCTTTTGAAGCTTGGCTTTATCACTGCAAGCATGACAGTACTCCCCATGTAATGCCTGCAGTACTAAAGCTGACATGCAGATGGCACTGTGGCCATGCCAGAGGATACACACTGCGAGCAGCTGATTTTGGACTATCTGTGTGGAGACATGCGTGAATGGGTGTACCTTCGTTGAAGGTTGTGCATCAGGGCCGGCAACTCGGCACGTAAAAATCTACTGCGAATCATTAGCGGACCGGAGTTCCGCTGTGGCGACCCCTAACCGGGAAAAGCCGAAAGACACAACAACAGCAGCAACAACAATATTTTACATGATTAATTAACATAGTATGTTTCTGAATTAGAAAACCTGAACAAAACATAATGTGTGATGTATACTGTGAATAGCAATCCCACATAATTACTAGCATTATGTCAGCATATTCTGCTCACCCTGAGTTCATATTCTGTGGGTGGTGGAATAAAGACAAGGGCTTCAGGTAGCATAACACTTTGTCGAAGACCTTATGTCATGTTACCCAAACCTTTTAGAATTCATTCCATTATTTTGTCTTTCTTGAGAATGCTACAGTAACTTTGTACTTCATTCTGCATGGCTTTATTGATCCATTGTTGTAATCTTTTTGCTCTCTTATAATGCTAAAATCATTTTTATTAGGACAGCATTTATTATGTTGCTCATCTAACATTCATATCACTTTATAATAAATTAAGCTAGGCTTAAAATGGTCCACAATGGCAGCTAGCCTAGTGCATAACTATGAACATACGAACATAAATAATGTTTATATACATTTACTTCTGTACGCTTATTTTATTTCTGTCATTATTCCAGTCTATTATTAAAAATGTGCTGTGACTTTCTAGCATAGCATTATTTGTATAGATCATGTGCATTGTTTGTTGGATCATCTCCACTGTTGAGGAATTTTCCTTTCAACTGTTTGCAAATACATTAATAAAAGGCATCAGTAATGGCCGGACTTTCCAAGCATTCTTCTTCTCACAGATAATAAATTAAACCTTAATAAGACCCATCTGCATTAACTGGAATTAAATTTAAATTATTGAAGACAATGTATAGAAGAATAACCTCATTCAAGTATATTTCCCATTAAAGTTTATTCCAGTACTATTTGTAATTAGAAAAGGCTGCAGTTTGTAAATATATGGCCAAAAAACTACACGAATGATGCTTAGAGACTGGAATTCATAAGGCTTCCAAAGGATTCATATATTCCAGATGTGCAGTTCCTTGAGATTTGAGCTCATCTAATGATTTAGCTATTTCAACAGCTGCAAACATAACTCTGTTTTTAAAGGTCAGCATCTCAAAATACAGTTATTATTAGATGGGGAATGGTAAACTGTCAAGGACTGTAACAGAATTAAGATAATGGAAAAATACAGAAGCAGCTATGAAAAGAATTCTAGTTATAATGTGCATAATTGCAGAAACATCTGAACAAAAAGGGCAGCATTTTTAATTGCAGCTTTCAGTTTTAACAGTTTTTTTCTACTTGTGTTAACTATAATTAGCTATTTGTACATCCACATATACTCTAAATCTGGTTTGCATGAAAAAAGTTTCTAAACTATGTACAGACATACCAGTATTTTCTCTTGGTAAAAAAATACAGCATGTCTTCTGATGTGAAAGGCATTTCCTGATTCATAAACAGGACTGAAAATCCAGGCTTGCTGAAAAGGAGAGAGAGAGAGAGAGAGAGAGAGAGAGAGAGAGAGAGCAGATAACCTAACTTTTCATGCACTAGATTAGGAAGCAAGTTGAAGCAGTGGCCTGTGTAATAGGCTGAATGATTCTACGCTACATAAGTAAACAAAGACATTATAGAGTGACTCGTCTTCCATTGTTAAAGTTGTTAAATGCCCTGGCATCATGTTACCTACAGTATATTCTGTGCTTAAAATCAATGCAAAGAAAATATAGAAAGAAATATGTAAAGGCAAAAAGAGAACAAGGACTTTGAGTGACAAGAGTTGATATGGTCATAGGTTCATAGTTATATACTAGGCTAACGACCACCAGAGCCTTTATAAGCCTAGCTATGCAATTCAGCCCATTTGGGTCCCTATGTATCATAGGCATTTATTAGGAGAGGATATGTTAGTTAGGAAGTTTGTAGCAGTTATGTTGGGGGGTATGTTAGTTTGGGCATTACTGTCTGTCTGTCTGTCTATAAGAGACATGGGGGACAGACTCAGGGTGAATTTCTGATTTCTCATTCATTGGTCAAGGTTACACTTAAATACAGTTAGGGATGGAATCTGCTTCACATAGATGGGGAGCCTGTTCCAGAGCATGAGGATCCTCAGAGACACATATCTGTCTTACCAACATGTCTTATTTATGTCAGAAGCAAAATATATACACTTGGATTTAGTGGTTCTGATGTTCTTCATTTTGAAAATGTGAAGAAGTCCATTAGCGCTGGATCCAAGGATGTATAGAGATAGGACTTTAAGGTAATTCATATAGGACAGTGTGTTTATACTCTAGATTTTCCTGGTAAGGAACTTTTATGGGCATCCCAAATGTTGCATTTGTTTGGTCAGGTACATGTTGAAGGGAGCATTATATTCAATGAGGGGCCTGATAAGGGTCAAACAAGGTGGCACTATAACTTTCCATGGACCTGGATAAGTTGGATGACATATAATGATTTCCTTACTACCTTGGCCACATCTTGTTCAAAGGCCAGATTATTGTCTACATATGTTCCCAGATCCCTGACTACTGGTTTAATTCTTAGAAGTGCCTTATTGATGAAGTAATTAGCCTGGGTGTCTGTTTCCCCAAAAGGCACTATAATGCACTTCTTGGCATTGAGTTTTAATCTATGACTTTGTCACTAGTCATTTGTCTGTGTTAGACCCTCTTGCAAGATGTTTATGTCATAGAGGGAATGTATGATAGCGCCCAAACTTGATCACCCAAAGGCCATTGACATTAGTCTTTACCTTCAAGAAGTAGATGCTAAATAGGAGTGGTCCCAGCATGGAGCACTGAGTTACCCCCTGGTGACCAGTCTCTCAGTGGAGGTGATATCTCCAATCCTGACTTCCTGGGTCCTGTCTGTGAGCCAGCTTGCAATCCAGCAAGTTATCTAGGGGTTTATGTCCAGTTTGGTGAGTTTGTTAACTGTACATGAGTTTACCATTGTATTGAATACCTTAGCCAGGTCCAGGTAGGTGGTATGCACTTTTTTCCCATCATCCACTGCCTTGGTTACCTTCTCAAAGAAGTCCACCAGGCTTAGTAGGCATGATCCTCCCTTGGCAAAGCCAAACTGGGCTGGGTTCAGTGTCTGCAGGTTGCCTATATCTTTGTTGATCATTTCCATGATAATTCATTCCATGGCTTTGCATATTAGACTTGTCAGACAAATATGCCTGTAGTTTTCAGATATTAGTCCTATTCAATCACTCTCATCATGTTAGCTACTTTGAGCCTTTATGTTGAATGATCATGCCATTTATGTTCATGTTTTTAAATTACAGTATGTGTTTTTAAAGTCAGAGTAGTTGTGCTCTGCTTACTCTAAAAGCTGGATTCTACCCAGATCCCCTTCCTGGTAAAAAACTGCAAATTATGAATAATAATAAATTAATAAATTAATTATACCATAATTGGTGATTAGTATTTCAAATATAAATGCTGAATGGACAAACCAATCAGCATGCTCAATGTGAATCGATCATTCCTCAGAAGAACAAGGTCTGTTAGTTTTCTCTCCACCATTAAGCAGTGAATTTAAAACAAAAAAATACTCAATACCAGTAAATAGTAAATAGTAAACTTCTCTGTTGAGAAAAACAATACAATTCATTAAACATTTGAAAACTAAACCTTATAGATGTTGATTCCAGGAGTACCACTATAAAGAGCTCCATGGCATACATTGCAAATACTTACCTGCTGAAACACATGCCCCCCCCCCCCTTTATTATTGACTTCTTTCCTCAGACGTGCCAGAAAACACACCTTATTTCATAAATAATCCAAAAATGTAAGGCAAATATTTACATGTTTTGTCAACATCTACTCAAACCATGTAGACATTCTACAAAAAACAAACTACAGAAAAAAAAGACACAGGAGAGACAGCAATGTACTGGGCAGTCACTGAGCATGTTCGGTACATGCCTTTGGTGCCCAGAGTACCAGAACATGGCAGAGGAGCACTAAAGTCCTTTTATACAATGACATTATTTACAAAAGATAAGACTTTTTCTTATTAAATAATGTCATTATATAATGGCAGGAATTCTCTCCTGTATGTGGGTAATGCAGGATTTAACCACGGTTGGCTTTGTTTAATTACTTGAGCTTCACCCTCATGATCAAACCATACCAGCCATGGGTAAATCCTTTGTTACCCACATCCAGTTGTTGATTATTGCTAAATAAATAAATAAGGCATGAGGAAGATGCAGATCGACAGAGATTTATGGCCATAGATTCACGGATAGGTACAAGGCATGTGGTCTAGGAAACTATTGAAAAGCCCGACCTAATTATTCCAGAGCACTTCCTGGTTAAATCACTTGCTCAGTTACACATTAAGCAAGTAGAAGCTAAGACAATCAAACCCTGGACTATAGGAAACAGCTCATTAACAGCTCATAGCCGTAATCATCTGTACTGTCATCTAGTTGCTGCCATTTGCTCCTGCACAACTGTCCTCTTGTTTCATATTTGTACACTTCACTATGCCAGTGTTCACTTGAACTTAAGTTAGTGACAAGAGGAAATGGGACATGCAGGTAACTCAGTATTAGGTTGTCAGACAAGGCAGACAATGAGATGGGATAGAAATCTATATAAAAGATGGGAGTAAATGTGAGGTCAAAGAGGAACCATAGTAAAGGGGTTTGGGACCTTGGGGCAGCCTAAGCCTCTTTTGGCAGTAAAACTGTACTATATTTCTATAAGTGGGGCTGTGAAAGTGGGGTGGGGGGTGTCCCATCTAGATTTATAACATTTTGCATTGCACTTTAGAGCAACACATAAGTAATATACAATATTAGTAAATTATCACGTTCTGATTGCAGATATGGCATTATATTTTGAATTTTAAAAGACAGAACACACACTGTAAACATAACACTATACACACACACACACACACACACACACACACACACACACACACACACACACACACACACACACACACACACACACACACACACACACACACACACACACACACACACACACAAAATGTTTGCAGTGTACAGTGAATGAGTTATTGGAGTGGAGCTAATACAAGATATAGTATTTTAAAATGCCTGCAGAAGCTAACATTTTACACTGTACTGCTACATTAAAAAAAGATGGAAAACACATTACCAACAACAGATCACTGTGTGCATTGTCAAGCCATGTTATGTGAAGCATGTGTGTGTGTGTGTGTGTGTGTGTGTGTGTGTGTGTGTGTGTGTGTGTGTATGTGTGTGTGTGCACGCGTGCATTGGAGGGATCTTGCCACCATATCCTGGCAAGCTATAAGAGTAAGTCAGATGTGAACAAGCATTTCTCCTCAGATTCATGTTACTTTAATTTTTGTTTCAGCTTATGGATGCTTTCTGTCCTGTGCTGTCCAGTTAAGCGACGTATGACCAATGACCATGTAAAAGAAAAGAATCATCAACAACTTTTTTTTATTCCTTGTCTTTATGACAAAAAACTGCAAGTCATACAAATATTTTACTGAAACAGTTCTTATATTTACTTAGATTAAGTAGGTGTGCTTTCACAGTAGATGTGGAGGCAAACTTCTGCATTCACTACTGCAGATGCAACATTTACAAAGGTCTCTACTCTTAGAAGAAAGTTGAATTTCTACCATACTGTTTCAGTTTCTGGTAGAATTTTTGAGTGAAAATTAAATTACAGGAGCACTTGTGTTGAAGGCACAATGTAGCTGATGTAATTGTAGGAAAAGTATGAACACCACCACTGTCACTTTGTGAAAATGTGATAACTCTTCAGGAATAGTATGAACACCACCACTGTCACTTTGTGAAAATGTGATAACTCTTCAGGAATAGTATGAACATCACCACTGTCACTTTGTGAAAATGTGATAACTGTTCAGGAATAGTATGAACACCACCACTGTCACTTTGTGAAAATGTGATAACTCTTCAGGAATAGTATGAACATCACCACTGTCACTTTGTGAAAATGTGATAACTCTTCAGGAATAGTATGAACACCACCACTGTCACTTTGTGAAAATGTGATAACTCTTCAGGAATAGTATGAACACCACCACTGTCACTTTGTGAAAATGTGATAACTCTTCAGGAATAGTATGAACACCACCACTGTCACTTTGTGAAAATGTGATAACTCTTCAGGAATAGTATGAACATCACCACTGTCACTTTGTGTAAATGTGATAACTCTTCAGGAATAGTATGAACACCACCACTGTCACTTTGTGAAAATGTGATAACTCTTCAGGAATAGTATGAACATCACCACTGTCACTTTGTGAAAATATGATAACTCTTCAGGAATAGTATGAACATCACCACTGTCACTTTGTGAAAATATGGTAACTCTTCAGGAATAGTATGAACACCACCACTGTCACTTTGTGAAAATGTGATAACTCTTCAGGAATAGTATGAACACCACCACTGTCACTTTGTGAAAATATGATAACTCTTCAGGAATAGTATGAACACCACCACTGTCACTTTGTGAAAATGTGATAACTCTTCAGGAATAGTATGAACACCACCACTGTCACTTTGTGAAAATGTGATAACTCTTCAGGAATAGTATGAACATCACCACTGTCACTTTGTGAAAATATGGTAACTCTTCAGGAATAGTATGAACACCACCACTGTCACTTTGTGAAAATGTGATAACTCTACAGGAATAGTATGAACACCACCACTGTCACTTTGTGAAAATGTGATAACTCTTCAGGAATAGTATGAACATCACCACTGTCACTTTGTGAAAATGTGATAACTCTTCAGGAATTGTATGAACACCACCACTGTCACTTTGTGAAAATGTGATGACTCTTCAGGAATAGTATGAACATCACCACTGTCACTTTGTGAAAATATGGTAACTCTTCAGGAATAGTATGAACACCACCACTGTCACTTTGTGAAAATGTGATAACTCTTCAGGAATAGTATGAACACCACCACTGTCACTTTGTGAAAATGTGATAACTCTTCAGGAATAGTATGAACATCACCACTGTCACTTTGTGAAAATATGATAACTCTTCAGGAATAGTATGAACATCACTACTGTCACTTTGTGAAAATATGATAACTCTTCAGGAATAGTATGAACACCACCACTGTCACTTTGTGAAAATGTGATAACTCTTCAGGAATAGTATGAACACCACCACTGTCACTTTGTGAAAATATGATAACTCTTCAGGAATAGTATGAACTCCACCACTGTCACTTTGTGAAAATATGATAACTCTGCAAGAATAGCAGCCTTAGTAGAATGTGCACCTTCAATTAATCACTGTCATGCATATATATTGTTTTAATTATATTGATATCTTGTAGCATTATGAGAAGGATAAAAAAGTTACAAATAAAAAAATATATATATATATATTTTTCTGTCACTGGTGCTCCCTACAACCTGGTGTCCAGGGCATTCACTCAACTGACTCACTCATGCTATGGATCTGATACCATGTAGTGGGCATGAGCTAAAGCCCCACGTGTTAGAATGGGGAGGGGAATGCTAGTGGATCATTACAGTGTATTATCTCTCAGAAATATCAAAGGGGGAAGATGAGAGACTGGATGATAGAATAAAAAAGTAAGGTTGAAGGAAAAATGTAATATTCAAGAATGATCTGAATCTTTCAGGAACAGAATGGGAAATTTCAAGTTCCATATCAGATAGGAAGCAGGAGTTAACTGGTCTAGGCTCATGTGAGGTCAGGGCCAGCCTTAGCAATTGTAAGAGTCAATTTGGACCATTTGGTGGGGCGCCTCAACCACTAGTACCCCACCTGCTACTTGCTGGCCTCCTGAATGCAAAACTATTTCAGATTAGGTATCAGAAACATATACTATCTCTGCAAATTAATAATAAAGCAATATGTTTATTTATTAAATAGTGCTTTGGCATAAGACATGTTAAAATGAAAGTAGACTATTGGTCTCCTGAATTACTCTTAGATCCAACATTCCCTGTAGGTTGTCTTTCAGGGTCTGCTAAACTCATTCTGTAATGGGCCTGTTTAATGGGCCACTGTGGCTCTGTACCCACATTGTGCTTCATTAGGTTAGTACACCCTAGCTTACCAGTAAATATCTTCCCAAACGTTTGTATTGCTGCCCAGATCTCCTGACCTTGGATAGGAGATAGCCACATAATTACCCCTAGTCCCTCCAAAACTATTTTATGTTTTTCCCTTTTTACTTTCACCCTCATTTCCCTTCTTCCCCATTATTTGACTAATGTCTTACTTTTCTTCACATCCCATGCCCAGCTGTACATACTGAAAGTACTTTTTCCTTTGTATATTATTTTCTCTATAGAAACATTATACTGTTTGAGATTTTGACACTGTACATGTAAACTTCTTATAGATTTTGTTGACTGAACTCTTGTACCATGTTTACACTTACAATTGTGTTGATTTATCTACATTTTACCCTGACCTATACCTCTCGGCAAGTTTGCTTTTAAATGACCACTGTTGCACTAATATTGATTCAAGTTCATTGTTTCTTTGGTTGTATTTCCACAGTGCTGAAACTGAAAATGGTCTAGGTTCATTAGTGATCTATCTTGGTTTACAAATGTTAAATAAATAAATAGCAGATAGTCCACACACTCCAACATCTTTGAGAGGTGCTGTAGACAACAAACACACCATGCTACTGTCTACTGGGCCAAAGTGAGACCATTTTTAGTGGAGGTCTGGGGAGAAAAGCTCCAGACAGAGTATAACTCTTACACAATAAAAACATAGAATTATATAGGAAAACATTATACATAGCTATAGAATCATAGAATCATATGAGATAAACATTATACATTAACTATAGAATTATAGAATCATATGGGGCAATCATTATACATAGTTATAGAATCATAAAATCATATGGGACAAACATTATACATAGCTATAGAATTGTAGAATCATATGATACAAACATTATACATAGCTATAGACTTATAGAATCATACGGGACAAATATTATACATAGCTATAGAGTCATAGAACCATATGGGAGAAACATTATACATAGCTATAGAATCATAGAATCATACGGGACAAATATTATACATAGCTATAGAGTCATACAATCATATGGGACAAACATTATACAAGCATTATACATACACTATAAAGCATTCCATTACATTTTGAACAGTAAATACAAATTCAGTGGAGCAATATGCAATGTAGGACTAAGAAATGGTATTACCAGAACAACATACTAAACTCGTACATAGAGAGGTAGGTCATGGCACAAAAAATAATACCATTGAGCAGTATGGTAATTACTGTGGGAAGAAGTGGAGGGGGCAAGAAGAACTTGAGAAATTTCTAAACTCCATTATACATTGTTATTACCCCTTTCTTGCTTCATGGGTTTCCAATCATCTCAAACACTCTGAATGGTGGGAGTTCTTTACCCAGTTAATTATCCTACCTTGTTGCAGTCCATGTGTTCCCCATCTTGTTTCCTTAAATCCATACAGAACTGTTGAACTTCCTAGAGTATACTGTAGTAGTAATAATCTTAGACCTCTCCTCAGAAACAGCATTGCTCACACATCACCCACTTATAACTATTATTGAAAGTTTATTTTTTATTTGTTTGTTAAGTTGAGTAATGGAGTAATACATGCAGATCTTTTCCGGCCATATCCCAAGTCACAAGGGTAACAGCAAGGATTACATGCAGGGATAATTTATATTCACTAAGCATTATGCTTTGACAAGTGAGAGAAAATCAGAATGCTTTAAGGAAGCCCACATGGCTGTAGGAAAAACATGTAAAACCCATTCAATTTGCTCAGCTTTTATAATACACTTCTCCCTAAAACTCCTCACCAGTCTAGTCCAACCATTTTCAAGCTTTATGGTTCTGCTTACCCTCTTATTTTGTATGTGACCACAAAACTGGGGTACACCATGCAGTATTTTTATGAGTCAGATTGTTTCTGTTATTGTTTTTCCACTTTCAGCCATTTCGGCCTCCCACCACTCAGCTCACACATTTTGTGTTTTGTTTCTCAGCTATTATATTGATCCAATCTATGACTGCATCAAGCATTTCTCTGCCATACTGTTCTTTCATAAGTCTTACTGATCAGAAGTTACCTCACATCACAGTATCTTTTGGTTTGTTTGTTTTTATAATGCTTACTAGTGTTTGTTTTCATACTCTATGTTTCTGACTTTTCCACAGCCATTTCTTGTAATTGTACTCAGGAACAACCAATCATAAACCTTAGGTAAGGCAAGCGTACCAAAAGAAAACATGCAACCTTTCTAATAGTCTTTAAGTAAAGCCTACTTTAATTATTTTCTGAGATATTAACTGGAGTGTGACACAACAGCAAATGGTTGATCTGACCAGTTTTGCGTAAAAACCCAGTGACTGGTCACTATGGGCAGTGAGCAGCTAACATTAATATAAGAAGTGTGAAGCTGCAGTTGTTAATACTGGACTAGTCCCCTAGTGCAATACATGATGGGAAATGTCCACTGCACTAACAGACTATGTATCAGCTACAGAAATGTGACAACCAGTAGGAAAATACCTTGTACTTTGCAATAGTCTCTCTCAGGCAAATCTCTAAGCCTCATTAGATATGGTGACTGTCCTATAACCTAGTGCAGGTTCCCTGAAGGAATGGGGCCCTGTTGGGCCAAAATTGCCCAAATGGCCTAAGGCTGGCCTTGTGTGTGGTAAAGTCAAGTGGTGAAAGACCATACCAGAAAGAAGGCACTTCTGAATGTAATCCTCACTGTGTACAGGGGATTCATGAATGTCTTGGTAATGCCACCATTAGCCAACAATGGTCACATGATTATATGATTTAGAGTGGAGAGAAGGGCAAGAATACTAAGACAAAAGGTGTTTGTTTGAGATTTTAGGGGAAAAGGTCTCGTTGATTAAGTAATTAATTTGAACACACTCCCTTACTCTTCCCAACATGTTTAAGCACACACTTAACTAAGAACCCACAGCAAACAGCCTTGACCATGTCAGCCACTGCATGCACGTGTCCACGAAAACATGTTTTTTGTGTCAACCCATAAATACTGGGACTGAGGAAATGAGGAAAAAAATGTTTGTTTTTTATTTGAATTCTCTGGTTACATACCATGTACCAAATTGACATTGCACTTGCAAGGCGTCTGCGACTACTCAGCATCTAACATATAAATATTAATAACAAAGAGTAACCCAATTAAAACCCCAGTAATAATGTACATGTACATCATACATCACTTGTAGTATTACCAAGCAAACAAAAGTAATTACATGCGAGGCACAGAGTATGACGTGCATGGGTAACAGTCAGCCTTTCCCCTCTAAAATGTGTAATACTCTCTCATAATGTTGAAGGAATGGGTAAAATGAGGAACACTAGCAACTACAGCTACAACTAGGAAGCTCAGTGTAGTTAAAGTTTGTTTCTCCTTATTTATACAAATTATTTTGATGACTTAACATGTTTTTTAGAATTATTTACTGAAGATATTAATTAAAAAAAAATCTTAACAATAAATGCATGATGACTGACTTTCAATTCATCCCAGCTCTGTTTTTGTTCCCCTGGTAAACACAGCTTAATCAGTCAAGTAATACTACTCTGATTTTTTTTTCTGTGCATCTTCTTCCTCTATTACTTTTTCATTATCTGTCAACCCAATTCAAGGTGTCTGATATCAGCAAAGTAGCAGGCTTTGTTCGTCAAAATGGTAACTTTGGGCCTATACCTTTCATATATCAGTGTGTGTTTGTGTTTACTTTTTTACGTTCATATGTTGAATGTTCACATTATGATTTAGTTTGAATAGCAGGGATGGACGGGCAGCATAGCAGCACTGCAGCAGCCAGGCCATACTCATACATCACAGCAGGATCAGCCAGGACAGGATGGATGACAAAATTTATCTCCTCAGGCTGCTCGACTTCCTCCAGCTCCAGGTAAAGGAACAAAGTAGATTCAGATGCCAGTTAGATCATGTCAGTGCAATCGCAGTGCCATTGAGGCTTTTGGCTTTATCTTGGATCATGACTGAAAAGTTTAAAAAGATCAAATAAGTTAGCGTAACAAGAGTTAGCTGTATGGTGCCTATAATAATTTACTAAATCATGTCTACATTCAGCCATGCACAGTCACACACACACACACACACACACACACACACACACACACACACACACACACACACACACACACACACAGCACCCAGTCAGATCATGTCAGTGCAGTCGCAGTGCCAGTGAGGCTTTTGGCTTTAATATCTTGGACCATGACTGAAAAGTTTAAAAGATCAAGTTAGCGTAATAGCATTAGCTGCCTGTCCGGTACCTATAATACTTTACTAAGTTATGTCTCCATAAAGGTCATTTTCATTTTCTTTGTGGAAGTACTTTTGTTGGCATTTTAAGCTATGTTCAGTCCAGCAGGTTGTTTTGGATAAACTAGATTATTTTCTTCTTTTCTTCTCTTAATATTGTTCATAGACTAGTAGTTTGTGATCAGTTTTCTAAGTGTCATTGTTGGCAGCACAGTTAAAAGATCAACATTTGTACAGATCTGTAAACTGGTCTGTTGCTTACATTATGGTGTCATTGGCTAACTTGCTAAGTTTCATATATGGGACAATGCCACTTTTTTAAGTGCACACATGCATACCTCTCAACTGTCCCTGATTTTTTGATTCAGATTGTAGCTAAAGGTGGGCATATGATCACAACATAAAGTGGAAAAAAAACTAAATATCAATAAAATGGGGAAGGGGAAGTATTTGTAATATAATATTAATATATATATATATATATATATATATATATATATATATATATATATATATATATAATGTGTACAATATTTGCAATATATTCAATATGGTATGTTTTACATGAGTGAAATATTGATTTCAGGAATGTATGCTAGCTAAGTGCTTGGTATTGTAAGCTTAAGAAATTATAAGGTATTTCAGAAACATATTTGTTATTGGAAATGTATATGATAGAAAGCTGATAGTTTATAAAATGTTTGTAATGGTGGGCTTGGGACTGGGAATTTACTTATTTTCAATAGTTAACCAGAGTCGTCCGATGGGGCTTTGGTGGTGGGGTATTCCAATGTATAAAGAAAAACACACACACACATACTGTACATTATTATACATGATAAATACTGATAGTGCTGATGAGTAGATGATGCCATTAATATTTTGTCTGTCCTTCAATTTGCTTTAAAAGTTGGTCTCCCACAATTCCATTGGAGTGGGTGAGGTTACATAATCATGTATGTAAATTTTATGTTAATCGGTGTACACATTTTTGGCCCGTTGTACCTACTTTTCATGGGCCTTTGTCCAGATTTTTGATGATTTCAGGTTGGGAGGTATAGTGTGGTATTATGAAGTGGTTAAAACAATGTTTTGGAGAGCTTATTTACAGAAATAGGCCAGGAATAGATCAGTCAGGCTAGTGATAATGGATTGAGAGAAAAGTAATAAAGAAACAAGTGAAAAAAGACAATGTTTCTATGTTGGAATGTATAACTAGCAGTTTTGGGCAAGAGATGGGGTATGCAAGATAAAGAAGGAAGGCTGAAGAGGTGAAGCAGGCAAAATAAGCAGAGGTTATCAGAAGAGCGACAAAGGTGGTAAGGGCAACAAATGTGCAACTTGAAAATGAGTTGGCAGAAAGGATCAGAAGAAGGAACAAAAATTGTTTGTAGCATAGGCGTATAGCAGACAGGAAGAGATGATGGACAGATTTGGACAGACTGAGCAAAGATGGGAGAGAGAGTTCACAGAAGTCTTGGGGAATAAAGCAGAGGTACTGAATGAATATTTTGTTTCAATATTTACAGAAGAAAATAAGGACGTGGTTCCATGTTGGGAGGGTGATAGTGCAGAGTTGGGAGAGAAATGGCAGATACAAGAATAAAGGAGGCGGGTATAGACAAGGAACAGGCTGCCCTGGGGGTGGAATAAGCATATTCACTACCTTCCAGGACCTTTGGAATCATAGCATTTTGCTGCCAGGTCTCCAGTGGAGGTTTTAGCAGATCTTTGGCCAGTGCAGAAATGCCCAGTGACTGGTGGACAAATGTGTTACTTGCTTAAGGGAGAGGAGATGGAGAAATCATTAGAACTGCAAACGTGTCAGCCTAATGTTGGTAGCAGGAAAAGAAATAGAAAGAATATTGAAGGGAAGCTTGACAGTCTCCCTATAGTGCAGCAATCTCCAGGACAGGGAGCAGCATGGGCTCATGGACAAAAGGTGCCATCTCTCAAACCTGAGCCAATTTTATGACTGTGTTATAGATGAACCTGGCGGGGGAGTGCCGCTAGATATGGTTCTTCTGGACATTTTGAAAGAATTTAACTTGAGCACCACACTGTCAGCTGACAAAAACACTGGAACGGGCCAGAGAAGGATCAGGACTGAGAAACTTGATTGCTGCATGACTCAAGTGACAAAAGAGAATTGTGGTAAGAGGGAAAATATCCGGAATAAGAAACTAACTAAAAGAGTGCAGCATGGGTCAAGCCTATGTCCAGTACCCTTTAATCTAGTACTTCACACTTCTCTTAGGAAACTGATACATGATATATGCAGCAGTAGAGGATGGGAGAAGAGACTGAAATATCTGGAAGGGACTGCCAGGAGTAGAAAGAGAGGGCAGCAGTAGCAGTGAACAAAACATCTGTGTGTATCCTCAGGGGAATAGATGCTAGAAGGAAAAATGTAATGTTTCTGCTATACCAGGCCTTTGTTGAACAATAGCTCTTTTCTGACTGACAAATTTCTTCTTGATTGGGCTGGGCTAGTCTACTTTGGGCAGTGTGACTCTCCTGATCCAATACTTCTTCTGGCAGCATGCATTTTTCAGTGATTTGAAAACATTTATTATCCCCCGCAGACTGACCTAGGGTTGCCAGCCCCCTCACCCCAGTTCTGGCACAGAAGTTCTAACCAGACAGAAGTAAACTAGTGAGCTGCCACTGCTGCTCTTGTGTTTTTAGTAGCTGAGTTAGTTAATCAGTATCTCCCTGCACATGCCCAGTAGCTGTACATGTGGAAAATATGCAGTGGGCATAGGGTAGGTCTATACTCTCCTCTGTGAACAGCACAAGCCTGCAAATATGCCTATCCCCACCAGACTCCAAATCTGACTACCAGCCAGTTACAAGTGGTGTCCCAAAGGAATCGGTCCTAGGTCCTCTCCTGTTTGGCATCTACTTCTCTGCCGTTCAAGCCAACACAAAGGGACTCTGGCTGACCAAGTTTGCAGATGATTGCAAACTGGGAGCCATTATTGATTCTCCAACTGTTGCAGACATTCTACAAAAAGGCCTCACTGACACCAGTGACTGGTATCAGAACCATGGCCTTAAGCTCAATGCCAAAAAGTACATTGTTATTCCCTTTGGGAAAATTTTGGTGCCCATGAACTACCACATAGACGGTAGTCCACTAAACACCAAAGGTGTGATAAGAAACCTGGGGACACAGGTAGACAGCAACCTCTCCTTTGATACCTGCATTGCCACTGTAGTCAGAAAGTCCTTCTATGTGGCACATCTCATTACAAAAGGTTTCTCATCCAGGAAGAAAGAGGTCATAATCCCTCTCTACTCATCCCTTATTATAGAATACAACACCTCATTTGGTATGTACCTCACTAGACACCTACAACAACTGACAGGGCCACAGAAATACCTCACTAAGAGGATCTTAGGCCTTAGACACATGCCCTGTATGGACAGACTGAAAGATCTCCAGCTGTACTCTGTCTCTTATCGCCTACTTAGAGGCGATCTCTGCTTGACCTACAAAGCCCTGTCTGACCCAGAGCTGCTAGATATGCTACACCTAAAGAAATCTCAGTCCCTCCATGACACATGCTCCAGGGACCTAAACCTCATTACCACAATATACAGAACATGCTGGAGGGACAGGTTCCTAACCCAGAGACTTCCCATACTCTGGAACAAACTTCCCATTCACATCAAGCAGAGCACTTCACTGGCCCTCTTCAAGAGAAATCTTGACAAGTGGATGGGCAATAGGAAGTTCATCCCAGGATCACTTCAGTGGCCTTGCTTGACAGGGGCACTGGGAACTAACTTTGGGCAGCATGATGCCAGGGAATCTTCTTGGGCTAGGCTTATATAGGCTTCAGTGCCGTTAACCTACTACACACCTATGAACCTATAAACCTATTGGAAGCCCATTCATGTTTCCCCAGTCTCCATTAGAAACTGTTGTATTTGTACCCCCTGGAGATATGCCCCACATCTCCCCAAGAGCGATAAGTGGATGCAGCCCCTTTGTTCCTGTCTTTTCCTTGGCCAATACCCAAACTGTGGTAACTATAGTCCTGTATGATAACCTTTGGATTTCCTCTTTGGCATTTGACCGTTGTGCAGGATACTATTAACTCCCCAGGGACATTTTACAGGTTTTCATTCTAATTACACATTTCTTCCATTTTGCTTGCCATAACTTCTCTAGCTGGGGTTGTGGGTGTCAGTGTTGTGATTTTAGAGCCTTTTATTTCTGTGTATTTTACAGTCAACATATGTGCCTGCTGTTGCTGAATTCAACTCTTGTGTTTTGTGGTCTTTCATACTTTCCTCATGTTGCCATCACCAGGATGTCCACTGACAACTCACACCTTATAGTTATGCTAGGAAATCTGACCAAAAGACAGAAAGTACATAATGTGATGGGCAGACAAGATTATGTCAGGGAGATGTAAAAGGGTCATCCTGCATTGAAGGACAGGGGGAGTTACAAGCTACAGATTGTAGGGATTAATTACTCCCTGGGTCTCTGAAAGTACTTTTTAAAAGACAGATGACTGTGGATTCACGGAATAGACTGATCACAACAGCAGTGGGAGCAAATCCACACAAGCAACGAAAATTGCTGTAGGACAAGTGGAGAAATGTGGCAGGGGGAAGGCAGGGGTGAATGAGAAGTAGAATGTTAAATGAAGTTGAAGTGAAGACCTGGCACACATCTACTCTTCTGTCATCATGCAAATGTAATATAACTCTTTCAACATCCTGTATTCCAGCACTGTCAGGTGAGCACTCTAGGATCACATCAGCCATTCATTTTAATGGTGCACCTCTGATTACCTCTACTTATTTCCAGCTTGTTTTACTCGGAGACACTTTTAGCTGTATAGAGAGTTCAGAGATTTTAAACTACTTTGCATAGCTATTTTAACTTGTTCCCAAAGTTAGTCTGATGAGCACATAGTTTTTCAGTATTTTACATGTACAGACTAAGTGACTCCTCAAACATGAAAGATATGGTTCTCTTCACTCCTTTTCTTTCCCACACCCAAGTCACCCACCAGTAACTATATTTATACTAGCATATCCGAGTCTATATTAGTTCATCAAAGGTTCACTTCAGAGAACCTCCATTCATTGAACAAAAACCATCGGACGTTCAGTTCAGCGAATATTCACTTCACCTCACTGAATATCTTACATGGGGAAAGTAACTACTTGCCTAACATTCCCCTGGAACACACACTGGAGTATTTTAAACTCACCCAGGTGGTGGGGGGGGTTGCACCCCCACACCTCCCAACTATATATATATATACTAACTCTGAGATCGCACTACAGTGGGGAAAAGGGGAAATTTCCTTGTGTTGGCCAACTAGTTCCTTTCCTTGAGTAAATCCTTCACTGATGTCACTGTTGACTGAAGTGAACATTTGATGATTTTTGTTCGATGAACAGAGGTTCGCTAAAGTGAACCTTTGATGAATTAATATAGACCCAGCATATCCATGTCAGTGACCACTGTCACTTAAAGCTATGGCTCACTGCTTAGCTAGTTTCATATACACCCTAGTAACATTGTAGTCTGCTATTACAGCATCTCATCTAATAACATGTCATGGTAACATACAGACTATGCTACAAATACTTGGGGTAATTATAATCAAACTATTCAAAGTAAGCTACTGACATAACAGCAGCAAGCACCTCACATTTTCATGCATTGATGAAAAATGTCTGTCCGACTAGACATAAATATCATAAAACTCATTGCAGTCCAGCCCCAGACTCTAAAATATTCAATCAATGATAATTCCAATTCAATTGTGTCATACATTACCAAAGACTCGTTCTTGCTTCAGTTTTGATTGATATTCCTCATTACCATCTCTGAGGGTCCCAATAACCAATTCTTACTTCAGTTTTGATTGATGCTGCAAACTACAGCTATTTGAAAACAGAGCAATACATTCTTATATTAGTACTAAAACAGAACGATACATTTTCATATTAGTAGTAAAACAGAGCAATACATTCTTATATTAGTACTAAAACAGAGCAATACATTTTTATATTAGTACTAAAACTGAGCTATACATTCTTATATTAGTACTAAAACAGAATGATACATTCTTATTTTAGTACTAAACCAGAGCAACACATTCTTATATTAGTAGTAAAACAGAGCAATGCATTCTTATATTAGTACTAAACCAGAGCAATACATTCTTATATTAGTACTAAACCAGAGCGATACATTCTTATATTAGTAGTAAACCAGAGCAATACATTCTTATATTAGTACTAAAACAGAGCAATACATTTTTATATTAGTACTAAAATGGAGCTATACATTCTTATATTAGTAGTAAAACAGAGCAATACATTCTTATATTAGTACTAAACCAGAGCGATACATTCTTATATTAGTACTAAATCAGAGCGATACATTCTTATATTAGTAGTAAAACAGAGCAATACATTCTTATATTAGTACTAAAACAGAGCAATACATTTTTATATTAGTACTAAAAGGAAGCTATACATTCTTATATTAGTACTAAAACAGAACGATACATTCTTATATTAGTACTAAACCAGTCCAACACATTCTTATATTAGTAGTAAAACAGAGCAATGCATTCTTATATTAGTACTAAAACAGAGCAATGCATTTTTATATTAGTACTAAAACGGAGCGATAAATTCTTATATTAGTACTAAAACAGAGCGATACATTCTTATATTAGTACTAAAACAGAGTGATACATTCGCGTCTATATCATGTTATCGAAAGTTTACTTAATCGAATCAATAAATGCAGAACTTTATTGATCGATTAAGTAAAACATCGAATAACATAAAAAAAACAAAAAACAAAAATAAAATAAATGGTGTAGGTAGGGGGGCAATCCCCCTTGCACCCCCGACACCCCCCCTACTTAAATATACCGACTCCGAGACCGTACTACATTGCTGTAAACAGAAATCTCCTTACGGAGATTTCCATTTACTTGCATGGTGTTCTTCACTTTCGATATTGTTGTGCCGACAATATCAGACTCGATATTGTCAGCTTACGACAACGTGAAGTAGACCCATACATTCTTATATTAGTACATAAACAGAGTGATACATTCTTATATTAGTACTAAAATGGAGCGATACATTCTTATATTAGTACTAAACCAGAGCGATGCATTCTTATATTAGTAGTAAAACAGAGCGATACATTCTTATATTAGTACTAAAACAGAGTGATACATTCTTATATTAGTACTTAGAGCGATACATTCTTATATTAGTACTCATTGATGCTGCTCATTGTAATGAACTGATGTTCTACAGCCTTACAGTTCGTTACCCAAGATATATTCTTCTTCTTCTCCAAAGTCATGCAATACTAATTGCAGCCTCTTTGTATTGTTAACAGCACTCTTGACCCTACCACTAATATATCGTGAGTGTAAAACCCCCATATCCCTAATTCTGATTAACTATCACACCTTCCATTTCCACATCATCATCCAATTCCACTGTAACTTGTTCACAACCTACTAAAGGCAACCATACTACAATATCCTTCCCCCAAACAGGCCAGATTGGTGATATCATAAACCCACTCCCCTCCAATACAAATACAAATACTTCACAAGAGTAAAGAGTCTCAATAGACCTAAAGTACTTTGCCACAGCGGTGCAGAGGTTAGCGTTGTCGCCTCACAGCAAGAGGTTCTCCAGTTCGATTCTCGGCTGGAGCGCCTTCTGTGTGGAGTCTGCATGTCCTCCCCGCAGTCGAGTGATGCTAAAGACATGCAGGTAGGTGCGGGCGTGAATGGGTGTGCCTTCTTTGAAGGTTGGGCGTCAGGCTAGCAACTCGGCACTGTAAAAAGTCACTGCCAATTATGAGCGTACCAGAGTTCCGCTGTGGCAACCCCTAACCGGGAAAAGCCAAAAGACTTTTTTCAGACCTAAAGCACTTTATTGTCTTTTTACTATAATTTTCCTTCTCTTATTAAGAAGCACTATCAAAGCCAGTCTAGGTTCACACTTCCCTCTCTTCTCCAATTCTCAAAGGCAGCTATTGTGACTATGACTACTAACAGTTTGATTAATAAATGCAGGAAGCATCAATAACAAACTACAGTACTGGCTTACTTTTTTCATAGCCCACAACCCTTACACAGTGAGAAAAGAAACCATACTTAGCCTAAACCATTTTCTTAGAGGATTTATTTCCATTAACAAACCTAGGTCCTGAAACAGATCCAGAGATGGTGCTGTGCTCTTACACAAATCAGCTCTGCAACTATCCATCCACAACCAACCTAAGATGAACAGTGACTATCATCCCAAACGTCTTCACAATATCAATCTGAATACAGAAATCAGGGACTGTTTATAACCTCAACAATCTTACCACTTTGGTCAAACCAATGCAAATTTTAGACCTTATTAAAATAAATAATTAACAACATTCCAAAACACAAACCCTATACCATCATAGGAAGCTTAATTTTAAACCTACTAAGAAACTGCTGTTAGATATTGGACTTCTACATTTGAATAATGAACCCACTAGGTCCAAACATAAATCAGATCATCAAACCCTTTTAGACCTTCTAATACTTAATATACCCATCCAAAGTTCTGCCCTTAAGGATTTCCCCTTACACTCAGTGATCACTGTCCCACCACCTTCACTATGAAAAAAAGCAGATTTTAAACTGCTCCCTACCCTGGTGACTTTTGGCCAAAATTTTCAAATTTTTTTATCAAATCTCTTTTTATTCACAGTGACAACATCCACAAGATCTGCAAGTAACACAAGTACATTGTAACAAAGACTAACAATCTATAAAATAATTTGCAACCACACAAGTATGTACATTTTAATAAACAAATGTTCAACTGCAACAGAAACATTTAAACTGTATTAATATGCATGACATAATTTATAAGACCCAGAAGAACCAGTAATATGTATTCAAAACAATACCAGTAAGGCATACTTCAAAGTCTCTACATTTCTTTAGTAATTCTGCCAACTCTATTAAAGATGTTGACTTCTCCGATCAAATTGTCAAAAATAAGGGAGACACCTTGAAATTACTTATAAACTGGCAAATAAATAGACTTGAAATGATGAGAGTTAACACAGAATACTCCTTCAGTCTTAAAAAATACTTGTAAGATCATTTCCTGGCTGATGGAGCCGCGTCAACTGCACTGCTTGATTGTATCGGGCGCATGCAGAAGGTGCATGTTAATCCACTGTTGAGTAGTGAAGCAATGACTTTAGGAGCTGAGTAGGAACAGACTGATGATGCATGTAATGTTGCCTTTATGGCTATTTTTAGAAGGCTTAAGAACAACATGTATAAGTACGAGCAACTTACACTGGCAGAGGTTGCACCTTGAATCATGCTTGCTCCAAAAGGTAGTACCGAGAGGCACGAGAATTTGGGAAATGCCTACTTATGGGAATGCATACTCTGACCTCTTAAGACAATGGCAGTCACTGAACACTGAACTTTGTTTTAACTACATTAGGTTATTAACTGACAACTTCAAACTGACTGAGGCAGTGGTTCTGGACATACATCTCAACTGTACAGATTTTCACAGAATGTCCAGATTTTTGGCTCATATTTTTGGCCTGTTCCTTATAAAATTTGTGGTTTTCTGGCAAATCTCTGGGATGATCTGAGGATTGAAGTCACTAAATAATGACATACATTTTAGTTTCAGACTTCATATCCTTCAGACAATGTATGTTAAAACAAACCCTGTTACTCTAGCAACTAAGTTTATAAGAGCAATATTTAAAATATGTCCCTATTTTGGGTCTTTGTCCCCCATTTTGTTGGGCTTTCTCTGGAGTTCTTGCACTACCAGGTTGAGAGGTATGGTTCTGGAAGTGGTCAATCATGAGTTTGGCAGAGTTGATCGTTTCTTGACTTCAGTGCCCTATAAACTGAAGATAAATGACCTCATTTTGAATGTAACTGCTTATGGAAAACAATTACAGGAAGTCAAGCTTAAGAAACTAGCAAGAGATCCTGCTGACTTTCAGAATGCTCGGATTTTTAATTGGCCTAAAAATGAACCTTTGGCACATTCTGTGCATGCTAACAGGAGGGGTAGTACTAGTTATCGGTTAACCTCCCCTATGAATACTGAAATTACTGCTGATGATATTTCAGTCAATATGCCTACTCAAACTTCCCAAATAATAAATTTTGCTCAACCTTCTACCTCCTTGTCTGTTGGAAGGAATGACGTTTGTGATGTGGATACGACTCCGAATAGGAATAAATCTAAAACAGGCTCTAAGGTGGATACTTTAACCAGTCCGGGTCCCTTTTTACAACCTCAATTGTCAGAACCACTAATAGTGAATGAGGGGCACGGTCGCTCATGCAGCAGAAGCAGACAAGGTCGGAAGAGAACATTATTGACAACCCAACTAGAGCTAGGTCCAGCTGTGAGAAGCAAATTTCCACAGACCTAGTTGTGAACATCTCTTCTGAAGCCTTAACCAATGAGCAAGTTACAGGTACTGAACAGAGAACTTTCATTTGTTCCTTCAAGAGGTCGGTTTTATGTGATTTATTAACTGACCTAAGACTTTTTGTTTGTAATATGCCATTGAAAGGACTTTATGGTGGCAGTGGCACTTCTCTTGGTACTGAGTTTCAGAAACATAGCCAGTTTAATCCCATGAATATACCACTGGTTGAGACTTTCATGAAGTTATGTGAATGCAATATACGTGACTTATTTAGGAGGAAGCATCGAAGAGATTTCTATAACCGTACAGATGCAGAATTTAGGGCCCTCTCTGATCCAGGTCTTTATGGAACATATCTTTATAAGTCCAGCTGACAAAGGCAGAGCCATAGTAGTTATGGACACTGCTGATTATCTTACTAGCATGTCGAATATTTTAAATGATAACAGCACCTATACTGCCTATTCTAGAGTAGATATTGACAAATTAATAACTGATATCTACTCCAGAGTACATGAATTATTGATGAAAGGAATTATTAGTTGAGAAATGTTTGATTATTTTATAGTAGAATTTCCAATGATTACTCTGATTTATGGTCTTCCCAAAATACATAAATGCCTTGAGAAACCCCCAATGAGATTGATTGTCTCAGGGCATGGGTGGGCCACTGAGGCCTAATCTATCTATGTGGAGAAATAACTGCGTCCAGTTTTGGATAAGGTGAATACTGTCTTAAAAGATACAAAGCATTTTTTATCCTGTCTCTATAACTGGACAGTAAATACTGCAGATGCAGATTATTTCTTGGTTACGATGGATGTTGTATCAGTCTTTACAATGATACTGAATGAAACGGGGGTTGAGTTTGTGAGTATGTGTTTTATCCAGGCATTCCGACTATAGTATAGATCACATTTATTTGATATGTTCATTACTGAATTTAATTTTGAATAACAATGTGTTTATTTTTAATGATACATTTTATATTCAAAAGGTTGGCATTGCCATGGACACTACATGTGCCAATAGCTATGCAAATGTACTTACCTATTGGGAACTTCTTTATATCTTTGATGAGAGTAATTTATTTCGGCAGTTTGTTTTATATTATGCCTGTTTTGTTCTTTGTGTGGACAGGGTCCATCTCTATGCTCCATGATTTTGCTGAGTACCTGCAACAAATTACTTATCTTTTTATGGTTCACTATTCATTTTTCTCCTAAAAGTATAGAGGTTTTGGATGTCTGTGTTACCAGGACATTAGATGGCTTGGATAATAAGGTCTATAAGTAACCCTGTAGAAAAAAGAGCACCTTACATAGACAAAGCATGCATCCCCAACATATTCCTAGAAATGTTTAAAAGGTCAATTTTATAGACACGCTAAGTTGAATGTGAATGACAATAATACGATGTCATCCTTTAATGAACTCACTAATGAGTTTGTTACTAGAGGTTACCCTGAGTCTGAGGTAACCTCAGCATGGGATGAGGAACTACTGCACAGAGGTAACTTAGCAAGACTGTAATTCTCTGGAAGTGGCAATAAAGTTGATAGAAATATTGAAGGGTCAAGTAATGTTTTGAGGATGAGTGTCACGTATTCCAATGATGTCCGTTCTATTTGTGAGATTATTCAGAAGCACTAGCATGTTTTTATGTGTGATAAAAGATGTAAAGAATTACTAGGTGAAGTTCCTAGATTTTGTTTTAAAAACAATAGTTAATTGAATAAGATGTTCATAGGTTCATAGGTGTGTACTAGGCTAATGGCCCTGGAGCCTTTACAGGCCTAGCCCCAAAAAATTGCCCAGGCACCATGCCACCCAGTGTTAGTTCACAGTGCCTCTATCCAGAAGGGCAACTGGAGTGATCCCTGGGGTGAAATTTCTGTTACCCATCCACTCGTCAAGATTTCTCTTGAAGAGGGCCAGTGAGGTGCTCTGCTTGACATGAATGGGAAGCTTATTCCAGAGTCTTTGGGAGATGAACTTGTCCCTCCAGCATGTTCTGCTAATTGTGGTAATGAGGTTATGATTGCTGGACCATGTGGCATGAGGGGATTGGTATTTCTTTAGGTGTAGCATTTCAAGTAAGGCTGGGTCAGACATGGCTTTGTAAGTTAAGCAGAGATCACCTCTAAGTATACGATAAGAGACTGAGAACAGCTGAAGTTTCTTGAGTCTGTCCATGTGGGATATGTGTTAAGGCCTAGGATCATTTTTGTAAGGTACCTTTGTGGCCTCTGCAGCTGTTGTAGGTGTCTGGTCAGGTACATGCCAAATGGGGCATTATATTCGATGATTGGTCTAATGAGGGATGAGTAGAGATGGATGTTGACCTCTTTCTTCCTGGATGTGAAACATTTGGTTATAAGATGTGCCACATAGAAGGACTTTCTGACCACAGTGGCAATGTGGTGGTCGAAGGTGAGGTGGCTGTTGACTTGGGTGCCCAGATCTCTTATGGCCCCTTCAGTGTTTGGTGGGCTCCCATCAACGTGGTAATTCACGGGAACTGAGTTTTTTTCCAAAGGGGATGATAATGCACTTTTTGGCATTAAGCTTCAGGCCATGGTTCCAACACCAGTCATTGGTCTTTGAGAGGCCCTTTTGTAGGCTGGTTGCATCACTTGGGGAGTTGATAATGACTTCTAGCTTGCAGTCATCAACAAACGGGTCTATATTAGATCAGCGAATGCTTAAACAAGCGAACGCTGATTGATCGACCTTATTTTAGCGAATGTTCAAAATATTGAAGCAACAGAAACCCAAATTGTTTCCTTGGAAAGAATTTGGTTGTCCGTTTCTGTTGATTCGGTATTTTCAGTGCTGTGGTGAAATGTTACGGGTCGGATTCAGGTAAGTGTGCAATTGTGTGGATGTGAGTGTTAGGGTGGGTTAGGAGAGTTAGGGTTAGGGCTCGGGTTAGGTATGTGTGTGACTGTGTGGACATGAGGGTTAGGGCAGGTTTAGGTGAGTTGGGGGTTAGGGAGCGGGTGAGGTGAGTGTGCGATAGTGACGGATCTTAGGGTTTGGGTTAAGGTAAGTGGATAGTTAGTGGTGTGTGCATAGTTTAGTGTAGGGTTAGGTGTCAGATTTTAGGTGTATGTGTGTGGATTTCTGTTTGTTTGGTGTGCTTGTGTTGTGTGTATGTGTTTTGGGTCAGCGATTTTTTTCCCTAGGAAAAAAATCACTGATCTGACAGTTTGAGATTGTAAGCTTTCGCTTACATAAGGTCGATCAATCAGCGTTCGCTTTTTTAAACATTCGCTGATTTAATATAGACCCTCAGTGAACTTGGTCAGCCAGAGTCCTTTTGTATTGGCCTGGACTTCTGAGAAGTAGATGCCAAACAGGAGAGGGCCCAGGTCCAAGCCCTGTGTGACTCCACTCATGACTGATCGACAGTCTGACTTGGAATCTGCAACTTTCACTCTGTGGGCCCTGTCTGTCAGCCAATTTGCAACACACCTTGTGATATAAGGATTGATGCCTAGTTTGGTGAGTTTATCAATGATACCTGAGTGGGGAATGGTATCAAAGGCCTTGGCCAGGTCGAGGTAGGCTGTATGGGGTCTATATTATAACATTGAATTCTACAAAGATCGAATGTTATAATATCGAACCCTAAACACCGAAATCCAAAAACATCGAACAATCAGAATAGCAAATTTTTTCTCAGGGAAAAAAATAGCTATTCCATGAAACATACACACAACACAAACACACACAAAAAACAGCAATCCACACACATACACTTAAAATCCTACACCTAAACTAAACTTTACATACACTACTAGCTATCCACTTACCTTAACCCAACCCTAACCCTAAGGTCCGTCACTATCGCACACTCACCTCACCCGCACCCTAACTCCAACTCACCTAACCCGCCCCCCCTAACCCTAACCTACACACAACCGCACACTTACCTGACCCGCGCCCTGACCCTAACTCACCTAACCTGCCCCTAACCCTAACCTACACACAATCACACACTTACCTGACCCGCGCCCTAATGTCCACACAACCGCACACTTACCTGACCCGCTCCCTAACCCTAACTCACCTAACCTGCCCCTAACCTACACACAATCGCACACTTACCTGAACCCGACCCGTAACGTTCCAACATATCGAACGCTGAAAACAGCAAAGCCACAGCAATGGCCCACCGAATTCTTTCCCTGGGAAAGAATTCAGTGTCCTGCACCTTCGCTGTTTTCAGCATTCGACATTACGGGGTCAATATTATAACATTCGATCTTTGTAGAATTCAATGTTATAATATAGACCCGGCTGTATGCACTGCCTTACCCTCACCCACAGCCTTGGTGACTGCCTCGAAGAAGTCAACCAGGTTCAACAGGCAGGATCTCCCCTTAATAAAGCCAAACTGTGTGAGATCAAGAGTTTGGAGACTGTTTATATCTTTTTTAAGCAGGTCCATGATGATGCGTTCCATAGCTTTGCATACCAGACTCATCAGGCTAATGGGGCAATAGTTCCCAGGGTCTGTAGTTGCTCCCCTTTATGAAGTGGGATGATTGAAGCAGTGCGCCATTCATTAGGGACATAGTCTAAGGTAAGGCTGTGATTGAACAGGGCACACAGATGTGTTGCCAATCCATTTTGTAGCTCATGTAGGACATAGCCAGGGATATTATCAGGTCCCTTGGATGCTGTATTCTTGGCTTTGGGCAATGTAGCTTTTACCTGTGCCACAGAAATGGTGGGTACCAGGCTTTCTTCTGGTATTGTGATAGGACCCTTGGGGAAGAGGGGTAAAGTTGGCACTGAATCTGTAGGCCTGTATGTTGGCTATATCTGTTGGATCAGTGTAGGAGGTACCATTGTGCAATAACTTATAGCAAATCTAGATATTGCCTTGGAGGTTTTTGATATAGCTATAGAAGGCTTTGTGGTTGTTTTTGGTGTCAGCCACAATTCTGCCTTCATAGCTGGCTTTAGAGGATTTGATAAGTGATCTCCAGGGAGAAATTGACTATAGGTGTGGAGCAACAGTCTCCCATGCTGGTGATAACCAGGATGAGGATGTTGCTTCCTCTAGCGGGGGTCAGAATGATCTGGTCCAGGGCATTGGAACTGATAAATTCCAGAAAGTGTTGGGCTTGGACATTGGTACTTGAATAGTTAGCCAGTTGATGGAAGGGTAGTTGAAGTCACCCAGTATGAGAGTATTGGGTAGGACCTTGATAGATTCCAGGGTGCTTAAGAACTTGGAGAGAGGGTCTAGGGACATGTTTGGGGGTCTGTAGCAGGCTATGACTTGTATTGCCATCTTACCCAGTGCTAGTTGTACCTGAAGTATCTCGGATGCGTTATGCTGAGCTACCAGTCTAGAGGTGTGCATATCCTTTAAGAATATGGAGACACCACCACCTTTGGAGCTTCCGGACGTATTCTGGGGCTGAAAGGTATGGAATGAGTTGTAGCCTGAGAGCACAGAGGTGCTTTCTGCCTCTTTAAACCAGGTCTCTGTTACAGCACAGATGTCGACATTCTCCATTTTGAGGAGAGCTTTGAGTGAATGCATTTTGAGATTTAGACTTCTAGCATTGAGCAGCAAGACCCTCAGACTGCATTTATTTGTAGCTGTTATGGTGGAATTCTGGTCTTTGGAACACTGCCTAAAAAGGCACTATAGGAGTGGCAAGAGCCCAGAATCCCAGGAGTTACAGATGCAGACCATTTCTGGCAAAGCATCGAGGTCTGTTGATCATGTAGTCCCAGGCAGACAGATACTGGATCCCCTTAGAATGACACTAGAAACTTAGCCAATTGTTGAAGTCAATCATTTTCTGCTCATACTGTTGTATCATTCTGGGTGATGGTAGAATACTGCTCAAGGCTAGGGTCATACCTGCCTGGGCCACATAATCCGAGAGTTCCATCACAACTCTTTTCATGTAGTCCAGGGAGGTACGTCTCTGGTCATTCACACCCATGGACAATGACTGAGTCATATTTGTACTTGTTGTGAAGTGACCTGAGTGCATGTGTTAGGTGGCGGATCCTGGCACCTGATAGACAATTGACTGTCACCTTCTCCTTGTTCAACCTAGTGAGTCGGACATCAGTGTGCTTCACAATTGTGTCTCCTATGATTAGTACATTGGGCAAAGTGTTTTGCCTTAAATGCTTAGGTTGAAGGGCACACTGTGGTGGTGAGCTATGTGTTCTGGGGTTGGTTTTGTGTTGTCATGGTCGAGTGTGTTTCTGTCTCGGGGATCTCTGTTGTTTGGGTAAATTTTTATTGAGAGCCTCTGTGAAGGAAGGTGGGTGTATGGTTTATGTTTCTATGTGTGGGTTGTGATGGTTGGTGTTTTGGAAGGCTGTGTGTTCTATGTAGTGAGTTGCAGGTGTTGATCTTCTCCTCTTGACCAGCTAGTCCAGTCTTGGTTGGAGCATGCACTGCTTCCAGTTTGGTGATTTAAGTGCATTGCTCACATGTATGAGTGTTTGGAGGTAAGAGGAAAGGGTTGTCTGTGTACATTAGACAGTTACCCCACTGTCTCAGAATGACCAAGTGCACCAGGTTAGCAGGAGAAAGCACAGGAGATTGCCGTACACTCATACCAGTAGGGGTTGCCATAACTAATAAGTACTGGTGCTGTTATTGTGTAGGAACAGCTAGTGCTGATAGCACCTAAGTGTGCTACAATAAATGCAAAAGCCTGCTAAAGTGCTAGCCGATTAAGCTAATTGAAGTGTAAAAAGTAAAAGAACAAGCATGTTCTAAGGGAAAAATTGATGAGCAAAGTTTCTGGCAAAAGTATTAGTTTACCTCAGCGGAGTGCCGCCATGCAAGCACGGGCTTCTTTGAAACAGCCCAATTTAATACACAGACAAATAAAATGCTTAAGAGCTTTCATTCGGGAACACACTGAATTCTTCTGGTTTCTGAAGAAGTTCAGTGTGTTCCCGAATGAAAGCACGTAAACATTTTATTTGTCTGTGTATTAAATTGGGCTGTTTCAACCTGAGCGGTGTTTTCTTATTTTTGTAGTTTACAAGTACGCTGTTTGTTGTCCTTTCTGTTTACCTGTGGTGGCACTTCCTAATGTAAGCATCAAGGGAGGGGATGTTAGAACTAAAACAGAGTGCACAGAGACAAAATGGATACTTGAGTTGCAAGGTGAAAAAGGCATGGGTCTGAATGAATATGTCCCTGTAAAAACACTACTGAAATCACATGTTGTGAAGCAGTGATTTTAAAGAATGTATTTGAATGGTTCTTGTTTGTTCTTGTTTTAGATCTGAAGAAGCGCCTGGTAAGGGCATGAAAGTGCTAATCCTTGTATTTTAAATATTGATTTTAACAGTTCCTTCCTTTTTTGTTTTATTAAAGTTCCTGTATATGCTGTGTCGACTGGTTATTTCTTGAATTTTTATTTATTTTGGCATGTTTAATCAGTCCTATCCGATTGCTTTTGGTTTTTCCTTCATTCATTTCCTGGCTTTGCTTATAGTTTTCAATTTATTTTTTTTTGGGGGGGGTACATGTCCTAGTATATTTATAAGATGTATTTTTGGAACCATCCCATGATATGCTGCCAGTATTTAGTCAATTAGTTGGTATGTAGAATTCTGCCAACAAAAAGAATATAGTATATGCTATAATGAAAATTGTTATCCAGGTCCTTAGGCAAGATAAGTATAGTTGCAAAATTCCAGGTAAAGTTGTTTATAGGAAAATGTGCATTTTTAATTTTGTTTTGAAAAGTATTGCACGTTTCTTTACATTTGCGTCAATCTCAAAAATGTTTTATTGCAGAAATATTTGAAAGTAAGTCTTTCTACAGTAGTGTAAGCTATGCATTATATAATAACATAAACTGAGTTTTACCCAGTGATTGCTCATTAGTATTCCACAAGGTACATGCTAATGGGACAAAGCAACCAGCATGCCCATTGTAAGTCAAGCAGTACCAACAAGAAGACGTTAGGACAACTCTAACAAAACAGTTACAGCCACCATCTTCCTATCTCCACAAAGTAATTAAAATGAGCTCATCTCTTGGCAACTGCAACTATTAAAACAATTGCTTTAAGCTGTCCTGCTCATCTTCACAAACTGTAGAAAACAAACTCAAGATTGAGTAGCTGTAGCTATTAAAAGAAATATTTGTCCTGTCCTGTACACATATTAAATAAAATAACCTCTAGTTATCAGAAACATTTTTCTTTCTCCTTCTACAAATAAAAAAATAAATAAATAAATAAAAAGGTCAACAAATATTAAAGAGAAAGTAAGAAAAAAATCACTGCCACAACATGGGGAGTCCACAAATGTCCCCAAACAAACAGTAGGAGGCACAAATAGATGCTTTAGTCTCCAAACTGAAAAAAGTACAAATTAAACGTTAGAAGGTCCAATAAGGACTAAAACATGAAATTAGAAATGGATTGCCGAATGCTAGTTAAAGGAAAGCCACTTTTTTAGTAAAGTGACTTGAATCCATTGGAGTTTAGCAAACCATTTTTATTTTCTAGAAAAGTGGCAGAAACAGCATTTTGCTTACTGTGCTGTGCAAGATTTAACACATACATGCTGAGCACATGTACAGCACAGTACTTGCCTTATTCATTGCATTCCCTGGAAGAGCTGCAGAAGAACAGTAACATTCCTTTATACAACTGCATTACTAGAAAAGATAAGAAACGTTTTTCTATTAAATAATATCATTTTATAACAGTGGTAATGCACTTGTGTGTGCAATTGATGCTGGATTTACGCAAGCCTAGCTTTGAGTGATCACTCAGGCTTCACCTTCATGATCAAACGATGACAACCGCAGGTAAAACCAGCATTATCCACATGCAGTTGTGGGTTATTGCTAAAAGATGTAAGTTTTTAAAGCTATGTATTGAATTGCTAATTTCTAAATGTTTTCCTATAAACAGTTTTATTGAAACTTATATAATAAGATATTCATAATGAAGAAAGTAATAAATGCTGCTGTATTTGAATTTCCAAAACAGATGTGGCATTTTTAGAGCAATGCCCGATAGACTAACACAAACTGTTTTAAGTTTAGCATTTTTATTATTAGTCATGCCGAATCTGCATTTTTGTGCTGTTCAAACTATATATTAATCAACAATGAATATACTGGTGGAAGACAGAGTTCCACTGACTTATTTTATAACAAAGGGAAAATTTCAGATCAGTTGTCTTTCTATCTGTAAGTATATTAAGATCCAATTAGTTGGTTGGAAAAGTAAATATACATCATCTACCTTCAGTAAATTGAATATTTTTTGTAGAATTTCTACTAAATCCATAAATAATGTGAACTTTCAAACTAAACGATAGACAGATAGATTGATAGGTAGATAGGTAGATTGATAGGTAGATAGGTAGATAGATAGCCAGATAGATGGATAGATAGATAGATAGATAGATAGATAGATAGATAGATAGATAGATAGATAGATAGACAGATAGATAGATAGATAGATATACAGTGTAGTCCATGTTTTCTTGGAATATAAGAGTTTGAAATGAGGTTTGGGAACAAACCAATCTGTCTAAAAGCCATTAAGGTAGGAGGGGGCTGTTAGGACTGGGTAGGAAGTGAAAGAGTATCGGGTAGCAGGTGAAGTATCGGGTAAGAAAGTCTTAAGCGGGTAAGGAAGCCTGTTGGAGAGAAAGCGATGTAAGTGTAAGGAGGGGCTAAAGGGGTTTGTGGAGTGCAGCTGTAGGGGGAGGCCAGATTTAGGCATGGACTTACTGCATTGCAGGCTTATGTCTGAGATGACCTGAACGTACTTCAGGGGACAGGTAGGCCTTGGATTAATAATACTAAACATGAAGAAGTTGATAATGGTTATGATATATATATATATATATTTTTTTTTCCTCTCTCTCTCTCTCTCTCTGTCTCTCTCCTTTGGATGTGAGTGTTACTGTTGGACACCTTAGTGCTTGTACTTCTGATGAGGGCATATGGCTGAATTTGTTGGAAGGGGAGTCATGGGGTTTGATTTTTGCCACAGCAGTTGTTCATGAGGCAGTTTGGCTCATTAGGAGCATGTCGCAGCTCTTCTCTTGTAATTCTGTTCGGCCATCCCATGGTTGCAGTTAATAGTTAGAATCTTTAGTTTAATTGTTATCCCAGTGCTTGGATTACTTTAAATGTTTCTTTGGTTGCTTAGATAAAATTAAGTTAAAATTCTTTTAGTTGTATATGGTGATTCAAGTGTTGGTGGCGTGATATGACATGGTTGTCAACTCTGGCATTAGGTAGGCAGAGTGGCAGCCTGCTGAGTTTTGGTCTAGCAGTCTTGTAGATTTATGTCAGTGATGGTGGTATGGCATCTCACGGCTTTGGTTAACCATTAAGGTGGGTAGGAAGGATATCTGGGATGCATGGGTGAGCAGTTCACATTTCACTACATTAAAAAAGAAAAAAAAAGAGAGAAAAGAAGAAAGTGCTTGCTTTACGTAACTGGGATAATCATGCCTGCTTAGCATTTTTGGATTTCCATTCAAGACAGGTGTTTGGACAAGTTTGGGTGGGTAGAGTGGAAAAGTAGAGAAAGGCAGGAGCCAGCTACTTGGGGGTGGAGGTGAGTATGTGTGGTGTGTGAGACGCATAGCTGTTAATCATGAAGCACCAGTCACTGATCAAGCTTAAACAATGGGGGCACATTGGCCTCAGAGAGGGACACTTCTAAATCTTAATTTAAAAAAATGCAGATTTTGGGAGAACAGGCCTTATAGTAGCATGTATTTCTCGGAAAGATATGAAGTCTGAAGTTAAAATGTCTCCCATTATTTTTGATATCAATCCTTAAGACTGTCATTGCTTTGACAGGGAGCCACTTTTATAGGAGGGAAGGAAACAAACCAAAAAAAAATATGGAGTTAAAATCCAGACATGCTGTGAATATCTACACAGTGAGAGGTATGGTGTGGGTGCAGTCTCAGGCAGAATGAGCAGCTTCTGCACACTGATACATCAGAAAGGAATAGTTCTGGGGAGAGATGAATTTAATAAGGAAGCCAATAATCCTGAAAAATCAGTAGTTACAGCAGGCCAAGATAACAGAGTTAATACTGGAGGGCTATGTCCTAGGGTTCATTACCATTTATTATACCTGGTGTACTAGGTTTTCCCCCTCCCCTGTGCAAAGTTCTTATGTTTTTTTTTCCTTTTTGCAGATTGCTAAAAAGCAGAGTTTGAGACAAAGATGGGCAGTCATTGTCTCACAGGCCGAAGAGCTTTTATGAGAGTTACCCACAAGTGAGTCTATGGTGATGGATGAGCCCGGCGATTCCAGAAGGAAGAGGAGAGGACAGGTGGTAAAGGGCAGGTCAGTGGCCCAGGGGAAGTGGGCTTGACAGTTTACAGATAATGCTGCTGTGGAGATTTCAGCTGCTGGACCTGTGCAGGAGGTAGCTGCAGGTAATGATGGTCTGCTGGGGGTTCATGCAAATATGTCAGGCCTGGTACGATTGGGGACTAGCCAGGAGGTAGGGATGGTGAGTCACTTTTGCAGATCAGTGAAATTGTAAACATCCTAAGGGAGCAAGAAAGGCCTAGTGATGAGGGGGCTGGTCCAGAGGGATGCATTCATAGGGGAAGGTAGCTTAGGTTCTTTAGGGAGTGCAAGGTCGTCCATCCTTAGCTAGGGAGGAATCATAGTAGCATGAGGCATGTTCGGACTTTGGGATCCATCTGGGGAATTGTTTCACAGGATTTGGGACAAGAGAGAGGAGGGGGTCTTCTTGACCCCTTACATACCAGCATTGATTAAAGAGAAGATCTGGAAGGGTGAGTCTATAGATATTTTTGAGTTAATAGATGCCGAAGGGGCTCAGTGCTTGATGGACTGAAATGGCTTATAACAAAGATCTTCTAGTTGCCTTAGCAGCATTGGAGCAGAGAAGAGTAGGTAAGCTGTGAGCAAGAACTTGGGACAATTGAATGTTGGGTTTCATATACTACATTGCTATTTGGTTGTTAAAGGATAGTTCCATGGCAATACCTCTTTTGGCTTATTTTCTCATGATCCGTGAGGCACAACAGCTCCATGTGGAGAAAGCCTGGTTGTGGTTCAATCAGCAGTTCCATAAGTAGAAGGTAGTGGATTAATCACTACACTGGGAAGTTAGGTATTCTGACATTTGGTTAGCAATCATGATGGATAACTTTGGGGCTGGTAGCAAAGGGGGACGGCTAGGAGTCAAAGGGGTGATGGTGTGCTGGGCTTTTAATGCAGGGATCTGTTCATGGGCAGCATGCAGATTTGTGCCCACTTGTTCAAACTGTGTAGGCATACATCCTGCTACATAGTGCGGCTGACAGGAAGGTAATGTGGCCAATCTGGTCTTCATTACTACCAAAGCGGGAATGTTCTCTCCTATGCCTCAGGGATTTCAAGGTTTTTGGGGATGAGGAAATTTTCATGGGCAGAGGGGAGGACCATCTTTTTGAGGACAGAGAGGAAGACCAGGTGATGCATTTGCCCATTAAGGTGAGGGACTGAGGCACATGCTTAAGCAATTTCCTGATTTTGCAGTTGCGGGGGAATTAATTGAAGAATTTTCTGTAGGATTTTCAATCGAGTTGAGGGTTAGAGGGGAGGGTTTAGTTTCTAAGAATTTGCATTTGGTGCAGGGGAGGGAGGAGATTTTGAAAGAACTGATGGAGAGGGAACCGTGTGCTGGCAGGTTACTGGGCCTGTTTTAATGCCTGCCCTTTGGCTGCTTTAAGATGTCACTCTTAGGTTCAGTCCCTAAGAAGTCACCTGGTGAATTTTGTTTAATTCACCATTTGTCCTATCCTGTAGAGGACTCAGTTAATGATTTCATTTCAGTAGAAGACACTAAAGTTAGATATGCCTCATTGGACGATGCAGTGCAGGTTAATTGAGGGTGTGCAGAGCCATGGTTGGTTAAGGTGGATATTTAATCTCCATTTAGGTTGTTACCAGTGTGGGAGGAAGAGTTGCTATGGTTAGGCATGGTGGTTGACAACAAGTTCTATTTTGACAAGGCCATGCCTATGGGATATTCAGTGGCCTGTGACACTTTTGAGAAGTTTAGAACCACTCTCTAGTGGATTTGGCAGGAACAGGTTGGCTGTCAGAAGGTAATGCATTATTTGGTTCATAGATTCATATGTGTTTACTAGGCTAATGACCACAATGGCATTTTTAAGCCTAGCCATGCATCCCAAATCTCTGACAAGTTCTGGTACCTTTGATAAGTGTAACAGGGGCTTGGGAGATACAACAGTTACAAGCAGGGGCCTGGGAGGTGAGACATTTACAGGTTGCTTGTGTCCATTAGAGGCATAGATGCCAAACCATTTTAATGATTTGTTTTATTAACAGGTGATAGTATTGATGGAGCAATAGGTGATGGGTTTGATGGAGAGATGGACGGTATGCAGAAGTTTTTGGGGATGTGCGAAGAGCTGGGTGTTCCCTTGGCCACACAAAAATTGGAAGGCCCTGCCAAGGTATTGTGTTTCTTGGGATTGCTAGTGAATGTGGGGGGAGGATTATTTTGCTCACTGCTTCAGAAGATAGGATGCTTGAAAGAAAAGATTACTTGGGTGAACGGTAAGGATAAAGTGAGGAGTAGGGACATTATGAAGCTGTTAGGGCTAATGAATTTCACATGCTGGGCAATTCATCCTGGTCATATGTTTTGTAAGTCTGTGTTTTTTTTTTTGTTAAAAGGTGGGAGAAGTAAGCATAATGTGAGTGAGGATTGGTAAGCTTGTTCGTTATGATTTAGAGTTGTGGTTGTCCTATTTTAGATCAGTTTAATGGCATTTCCTTTTGGCAGTCCGATTGGGTTAGTCAAGGAGAGTTGCAATTTTTTACAGATGCAGCAGTGTGAGTCAAGATAGGAGCTTTTTTACTGGTGAATGGTTTGCAGTTCGGTGGCTGGATAATTGGGAGGATGAATAGAAAAAAGAGGTGGCCTTTTTAGAATTGATGCCAATTTGGTTGGCATCTGTGGTGTGGCAAGAGCAGTTGCATGGTAAGAGGGTAATTTTTCATTCAGACAAATGACAGTGGTGCAAGTTTTACAGTTAAAGACAGCAAAATCTAAATTGTTTTTGTTAGTGTTATGGAAATTGGTTTTGCAGAGTTTGTTGATTAACTTTTCCTATACAGATGTGCATTTGGCAGGTGCTAGAAATGGGATTTCTGACAATTTGTCTCATTTTCAGTTCTCCAGGTTCCAGCAGTTAGTTCCAGAAGCAGCAGGCAAATCAGTTTACATTTCCAGACAAAGCGTGGAAGATTAGACTGAAGTATCCAGAGAGTTGGTGCAGAAATCTTGGCCAGTTTTCACAAGGAAGACATATGGAAGGGATTTACATGATTTTGATAAATTTGTCTTGCACACGCCTGAAGAAGAGGGCATTTGGTTTGAAAAATTGTTATTGCAATACTTAGCTTCGGCTTGGGTAGAAGACAAGACCTTTCAGTTAGTTAAGGTGGATCTGTCTGTGATCAGTATATTTGCATGGGTGGTAGGGTTGGAGGATTTCACAAAATCCTGGACAGTAGCTCATATGTTGAAAAGAGGGGATAGACTTACTAAGGTTAGACAGGACAGGTGATGGCCAATGACAGAACAGGTGCTTAAGGTTTTGTTGTGGGGTTTAAAGCTAGTGAATGGAGACTCAGCAGATTATAGCTTGTGGGTGAGTTTGTCACTCTGGATGCATCAAGGAGCAGTTAGGGCGACAGAGTTTCTTAGTTTCCTTAGTTTGGTGGGATGTGACAGTATTTTCCATATCAGTTTAAATTTGGTTGCATAGGTCTAAGATGGATGAGATGGGGAGGGTTTGCGGATGGTTCTGCAAAAGGGCAGAATTGAACTACTGTGTCTGGTATGGTGAGCTAGGAGGTTACAGCAGATGCATGCTGGGAATCCCCAGAATCTGTTTTTTTTTTGGTCGAAAGGAGGTAAACGGATAATGGGAAACCAGTTTGTTTCCATGATGAGAAAGGCTTTACAGTGTATTGGTTTTCAACCATTTCTTTCACATTGGAAGGGCTTCTGATTTGGTGAGAGAAGATAGATCAGTGGAGGTTATTAAGAGGTTGTTGGTCTTCAAATGCCTTTTTGCCTTATATTTTAATATTTTTTTTAGGTAAAGAAATTATCATCCTGGGTCATTTCTATATTCTTTGGGTGGTGAAGTGGGCTGCAGTTAGGCTGAATGGCAGTAAGCTAGGATTATATCATTTCAGGTGGAGAGTACTATGGCATGGTATCAGAAGTCTCAGATTGCATCAGCTCATGGATGAGTTTGTGGACATACAGTCATGGATGCTATGAGCTTTGGTGGTTCATTTGGCAGGTAATAATTTGGGAGTAATTCCAAAGCCATTGTTGGTGCATAGGGTAGTAAAGGTTTTAACTTCGTTAAAGAGAGCATTCCTGGGTATGTGCATTGTGTGGTCAGAAATAGTTCCACTTCTCTTTTGGAGGAATGCTGGCAGTTTAATATGAATAGAGCAGGCCCAACATTTTGTCATCTTTAGATTGTCTAGGCATTTATTTGGGCATTCATGCTATAGAGCACAAGGACTTTAATAACAGGGACCCAGTTTGGTTCAGAGAAGATGGGGTGCACCTGAGTGAGTTTGGATTGGAGTTATTTAATGTACACTAGACCTTGTTTTTGGAAGGTTTGGTGAAAGAATTTCAGTAAGTGAGGGGGAACAGCCTTGATAGGCTGGTAGGTAGAGAAGATGGGCAGGCTTGTCACAGTTCTGTTCCCCCTCTGGTCTTGGAGTTGGACTAAACGAGGCTGGCTGGGGATCAAAGTGATTGGTGGTACACTGCTTTGATAAGTGAGAGTAAGTGAGCGGTTGTGGCAATGCTGCTTAATTTGGGCAGGGTGAGCAGGGTATGCTGCCCTGGTAATCGTTACATGATGTTCATTTGGTGATTAATAAATTTAAGAATGTTGTTCAATAAAGCTGTGATTAAGAAATTTTTAATAAAGGTCGTCAAATGCCAATTTGGTATGGTGTGAGTAACTGAAAGGGATCGGGACAAATGTACTTGCTCACTCCTGTTAACTGCAACATGTGAGTTTGCTGCTGTTTTTATAGCTTTTCCTCCATGATCTACAGTGAATCTGCTTTGTATATATAATTGTGTAAAATTATTCAGTGCAATTGTAAATCTGTAGCATTATCTCCTACATTTGCTACTGTTTGTTAATAAGATTACTCTGTATTATCTTAACCTATTATGAAAATTATTGTTAACTTTTTTTTCTTGTACTTTGTCCTTTTTATATTGATGTATGGAGCTTTACTCGCTAGGCCTCCACTGAAAAGGGCTTTGGTTTTACTGACCTATTTGGATGATCCCAGAAAACAAATATTAATAAATAATAAATAAATATTATGTGACCATAGGCTATGTATATAAGCTAGTGGAGGGGGAGTTGCATCCTGCAAAAAACTCTTATCTTAAACTACTTCATTACTTTTTATATAATGGGTGACTTTCATTGTGCTGTATTTGCTTTTGTGCAGTTTTGCAGCTCAGATGTCTAATTCTCAAAGTAGAACATATATAGGGTGTGGGGACTGAGCTGCTATATTTTAAATATATATATATATACACATATATATATGTAGGATGGGTGTATTTATGTTATGTAGGAAGGCCGTATTTTGTTTCTTACTTTAGAGGTATTTTGTTAGGGTTAGTATTTGATCACAAATATAAACAGATGGATCACATGGGCTATCTTTGTATTTTGACTTTTTTTGTTTAGAGATGAACCGAGTTGTAAATAAAACTGTCAGTGTCTTGTATCTTGGCCAATTTTATCTGCGATCAAATATAATATAATGAAGTTGTTTATATCTCTGTGTATTTGTATATGTGTGTGTGTGTGTGTGTGTGTGTGTGTGTGTGTGTGTGTGTGTGTGTGTGTGTGTGTGTGTGTGCAATTATATGTTGAATTACTTAAATGCAAAAGCACTGACACTGAAGTAATCAATGCAATGTCAGCACTTTGAAAATCTAAATATCGCAAAACACAACCTAATTTATCTGAGTAGTGGTAGTGCTACAGAAATGTTCTTTTCAAAGGAAAGGTGCAGAGCTAGGGTTAGGGCAAAGTTAGGGTTGGAATTAGCAGGCACTAGTAAGGTGTAGCAGGGGGCTTAGCCCCTACGCACCACCTTACTACTGCCTGCTAACCCAAACTTTATATTTTAAAAATCCTTTCCATAATACTACCACTAATCAAACAGCTTGGACATGCACACACACACACACACACATACACATACACATGACAGCACAGATGCACTACATTAAATCTATGCCATCACTTAACCTTATTCTACCTTTAACTCACACAGGCACTCCTGGCAAAACCTTCAGATTTTGGTATTAGTTTCCCAAACAGCTACCTTACCCACACATATTCAATGCTCCTTTCATCCAAAATGTTAAACTTTCAATGAATAGAACATCTGACCACATTTCAAAGTCATTTACTCAAACCAGCAACCATACTGATGGAGTGAATAACTGACTAATGTCCAAGCTTTCCTGCCCACCAAATTTGGTTGAGAGGAAAGCTGTTGCAGTAGTGTTATATTGCTATAATCTGCCCATTCCCCAGTTGTGTGTGATCTTGGAGTTGGTATATATAATTAGCAGGAGGTGGGGGGTGTGCAAGGGGGGCTTGATTACCTGTAAAAGCATTGCAGTTTAGTTTGCATGTTCTGAGTTTATGTTTTGAAGCTTGTGTTGTTTTTTTGACTAAAATGTTTTCATATCATCATTTTGTGGTTTGCTGTTGTTAGGTATATGCATACATATGCATACACACATACACTTTTATATATATATATATATATATATATATATATATATATATATATATATATATATATATATATATATATATATATATATATATATATATATATATATATATATATATATATATATATATATATATATATATATATATATATATATATATATATATATATATATATATTTATATATATATATATATATGTATATGCATATATACACACACACACACACACACACACACACACACACACACACACAAACGTGGGTCCACTTCTTAATTTCAAAAGATCAGAATCTCGAGATTCATAATATCGAACTCAGAATCTCAAGCTTCTGAAATCTTGAAATTAAGAAATAAAAGAAAATAAAAAATGACAACTACTAAAACCATGTTATTGCAGGGGGAAGCCCCCCTGCACCCCTACATCCCCTGCAACTTAAATATACTAACGCTGAGATTGCGCTACAGTGAAGAGAATGGTAATATTCCCGTTCTACACTTTAGTATTGCTAGAATTCAATTCAGCCTCAAGTATTGGTGAGTACTGTTAGATATTATGAATATAAGGCTGAAATTAATTCTGTTGTAAATATGCTGAAAGACAAAGCTTGCTTAAATGCAGAAACAGAGTTTAGTAATATGTAATCAGCAGCCATACTAAATGACCATGGCTTGGAAAATAAGGAACCTGCTGAATGGACATTTTTCCCTTACAGACTTAAAAACAGGATGTATGCAAGAGCAAAAATGCAAAATCTGCTTTTAAAGAATGGGCAATGACACTGTGGCAATGTGTTTCCTCAAAAATATGTTTTTCTGCATGGAAAACAGGACATATTTTATCAGCATTGGCACAAGAACAGATGTTCTTATACAAAGATACAAATAGAATACAGGATGTTCACACTGTTAGAAAAGCTGGTCTCTCATAAAATTCAGCAAAAATGTGACAAGACATTGTTAAACAAGGAAGCTGAAAAATAATATCATTAAGTCAGCAATTTGCATCAGCATCTGCAACAATTAGTACTGTTTCTACAGGATGAGCAATTCTCCAAAATAGAATACCAAGAGGACTAAAATTGTATATAAAGAGCTGTACGAATCCAGTTATGTTAGAAGTATGGTAGGGACTCATTGGTCCTGAGGTAAATGTTATATCTCTCACATCATCTGTACTATATGAGAAGTAAAGTTGGAACAGTACTTTAAGCTGCAACGTTAGTCCATTTGATTTATTATAAAAAGTTATTTGTTATTGCTCGAAGTTGATGCTGCAAAGTATATTTTCTCATCAGTGTATATTCTGCAAGTTTCTGTATGCAACAGACTGTGAATGCAAATATAACCAGATTTTGAATTTTAGCAGAATCCAGCCTGTAAGACTGAGTGTCTTAAGAAGACTTCAAATCCATCACACCAAGCAGTAAGCTCAATATAATTTTTCAATGACAAGCTAGCCTGCATTTGAACCTAAAATCTGCATTCAAACACAGGGGGAGTGATGGTAAGCCCTGCAGAGGGTCACTTCAGTCAAATTGCAGTAACTAACATTTGTACGTATGTGTAAATCCTAAACAGAAGTATTCCAATTTATGCCGCTTGCAGTAGTAAAGTTTTTTAGACGTCTAAAATCTGGAGTGAGACTAGTTCAAGAAAGTCACAGTGCCATAAATTCTCCAAGAAAAGGTGGATGTCTACTTGTACAGCAGTCCGCTGCCTGTTGTGCTTCACCAGCTTCTCAAGTGACTCTGAAAATTTTCTAGCCATCAGCAACAACAGCCTGATCACCTGTTTTCTTGCTAACTGGTAAGACTTTTTTCTGTGTCACATATTTAGTGTGGATGATGTTAGACAGTTTGTATATTCTTAGACAGTTTGTATATTATTAGACAGTTTGGATATTATTAGTATGGATATTATTTATAATTCATGCAGGAGTAAACCAAACTTTAGTAAATTACACTGTTGGTATACACAGCACATTAGTAAATGTAAAATCTTATTAGGGCAGGTTGATAGTAAGGCATTATGCAAATGTATTACAATATTTGACTGGTATCTCAAAGAAAACCATGTGAAATATGGCAAATGTTTATTGTGTGCTTCAACAAAAACTGAATTTTGCGTATTATGCCATAAAAAGTATTTCATCATATTGCTAAAAAATAGACTGTGAAGACAGATCTGTTCATGATAAAGAATTAACTAAGGGTAAAATGTTTCTATTATATTCAGATGTTGAACAGTTATGTCCTGTCACCACATGTGAGTCAAATCAGTTACTAATAGAACCCCTAGTACATTTTGTTACAAATGAATGTAATAAACTTCTAAAAGACAGACACAATGAGTTCAGGAAGCTTAGACAAGTTATACATACATCTTTTCAAAAGTGCATAGGAGTTTCAAATTCAGCAGAACAGCTTACTAAAGAATGTCAGAAAAACCATGCAACATTACAGGAAATTCAACAGCAGTTGCAGGATAAAGGAAATAAATTAGCTGAACTGACAGAGACTGGGAACTTCCTACATACACAGTTAATCTGTGCAAAAAAATATATTTTATAATATGTTTATGTTTTGAAAATGGTTAAGCATACATGCTAGGATGGTAGGGGAAAATCATTTTTAAATGTTTTACTTTCATTCAGTTAAAGCAAGACATTTATCAGTACTACAGTAAAGTAGAGCATATGACTGCCATTCTTAGCATAGTCAAAAGGTAAACAAAACTGTTCTAGTGTATAAAATTAAATAAAAATAGATAATGAATAAAAATTTAAAGTCATAATGACATGCTTGTATAAAGATATACAGATACAAGACAGACATGTATGTATGTTCTTTTCATTTAGAGTACATTTGTTTACAATGCACAAAAGAAAAAGGCAGACAACAGCAAATATAAATAATATAAATATAAACATGTGTTGGTTAAACTAATATCTATTTTGTTTTTTACAATTTGTTTATAATTATATAGTAACACCAAATAGTTAAAGTTCTGAATTTTAAAAAGAAAATCACAGATGGTATTATTCAAACAGTTTTTGTAAAATTAATGGCAGGACAGTTAAATAGTTAAATAAATAAATAATAAAAAATACTGAAATCCATGTAAGCTAATTGTAATGTAGTATAAATGCATAGTTATGCAAATCACAATCACATTAAAGGAAAAATGCCAAAAGAACTAACTATAGTTTACAGAGTATGAAATGTGAGCTCAGACCTTCCTAGACTAGATGAATAGTTACAGGAAATTTTGGAAAGATAACATAAACAAGACTGATTGCCAGACAAGTAGTTTGAGTTTTTCTAAAGCATCATTGTTATTAAAACATAATTGTTAAAATGTTTACAGGCAACACTATTTGGTAATTGTAATAAAATGTCACAATTGTGCATAGATGTCACTGATAATCTGCAAGTAAATGTTAAAAGAAAAAAAAACTCAGTTGCATCAAGTACAGCCAGCAAATGGGCTAGTATACATACAGTTCAAATCAATTGTGCAGAAGGGTGTAAATGTCTACTAGTGGTAGTGAACAGCAAAAGCTTTATAAAAAAATATCAAATCAGACAAAAGTCCATAATTTAATAAAATAAACGTATAACCATAGTGTTAGGCTGACATACATTCTATTCTCACAGCATAAAGCAGGTAAATAGTGCTGCAGTACTACAGGTGGAGGGGTACTTTCTCAGTTTTACCCTGACTGTATAAGCAGTACTGCACAAGGGTCTCAAATAAAGCTACATAAAAAATAAACAACAAGGGTCTAAAATAAAGCTACAAAAAAAAAAAATAAACAACAAGGGTCTGAAATAAAGCTACAGAAAAAATAAACAACAAGGGTCTAAAATAAAGCTACAGGAAGAAATATCTCATTCCTTCTTGACAATACTCTTTTATGGGGAGGAAAAAAACAGGTATTAGTGTATTAGACATACAGGTAAACTGGATTAAACCTGACAGGATAAGATATTTTGCAAGTTGTTAATAGCTATCATAATGGTTATTATTGTATTGTTTAGTATTAAATTGTAAAAGTAACATATATTTGTGTTTTTTATTATTAAATTGTATTTACAACCTGTTAAACTGTAAAGCTATACAAGAGATGGTTTAAAAAACAAGAGTGGCTTAAACTTGAAGACAGCTATACAACAGAGAGTAAAGATATTTAAAAAACTGAACAAGATTGGTCACTATTTTAATATGTTTTTGGCAAAACTATGTTGGTATAAAAAAGCATGAATACTTTTAATTGTTGAGTAATAACAGGACATATGCCTCTGGTGACAATTCCACTAGATATTTCTAAATAGACATAAAAGTTTTCCAGAATTTTGCTTAATATTAATGTTATTAAATTTGTAAGATTAGACTAAATGTACTTTATAGTCTTTGTATGAACAAATGCAGAAGAATTCAGTACAAATGATAGTCTTTGTATATGCAAATGCAGACTAATTCAGTACAAATGAAATTAATGTCTAGTAATGAATATGTGTGAAAAAACATATTTAAAGAAAAAAAATGGGTCCAGGGTACCTACTAGATAGAAATGCATAAACAGCAAACAGTCTGTGTACATACATACTGTACAGGATACATCATAATAAGTTCAAAAGTAATTTGTCAAGTTGTAATATCACTGGTTTTACCCCAGTAAAATAATTGCTTTCAAATATTTATTATATAAGCCCAGTTCACTATTTTACCAAGATGTTAATGAGCAGTTCAGAGACATGGTCACAATGTTATGGTTAAAATGACATTAAAACTGTATATTTTCAGCAGTGTATAAATGCTTGCAGTAGCACATGGTTCTTGTCTCTTATAGTTAATTCAACAGTTGCAAAAAGTTAATGGAACAGTTCTAAATCATAAATTGAATTCTGTGATTGCAAAAGAATAAATTGATCAAGTTAAAAAAAAATAACATTAAAGCAGACACAGCTCATAATTGATAAAATATTTTCACAGAATGGTCTACAAAAGAAAAAAGTTTTAAATACATTAAGTTTTGTAGTAATACTTAATATCATTGTATTAACTATGTAAAATTGTATTTGACTTGTATCAAAAGAAGACTATAGGTTTGTTTCTTAATGTGTTTTCTATATAAAATGTTTTGAGTATGTTTAAAAACAGAGGGAAGTGTTAGATATTATGAATATAAGGCTGAAATTAATTCTGTTGTAAATATGCTGAAAGAAAAAGCTTGCTTAAATGCAGAAACAGAGTTTAGTAATATGTAATCAGCAGCCATACTAAATGACCATGGCTTGGAAAATAAGGAACCTGCTGAATGGACAGTTTTCCCTTACAGACTTAAAAACAGGATGTATGCAAGAGCAAAAATGCAAAATCTGCTTTTAAAAAATGGACAATGACACTGTGGCAATGTGTTTCCTCAAAATATGTTTTTCTGCATGGAAAACAGGACATGTTTTATCAGCATTGGCACAAGAACAGATGTTCTTATACAAAGATAAAAATAGAATACAGGATGTTCACACTGTTAGAAAAGCTGGTCTCTCATAAAATTCAGCAAAAATGTGACAAGACATTGTTAAACAAGGAAGCTGAAAAATAATATCATTAAGTCAGCAATTTGCGTCAGCATCTGCAACAATTAGTACTGTTTCTACAGGATGAGCAATTCTCCAAAATAGAATACCAAGAGGACTAAAATTGTATATAAAGAGCTGTATGAATCCAGTTATGTTAGAGGTATGGTAGGGACTCATTTGTCCTGAGGTAAATGTTATATCTCTCACATCATCTGTACTATATGAGAAGTAAAGTTGGAACAGTACTTTAAGCTACAACATTAGTCCGTTTGATTTATTATAAAAAGTTATTTGTTATTGCTCTAAGTTGATGCAGCAAAGTATATTTTCTCATCAGTGTATATTCTGCAAGTTTCTGTATGCAACAGACTGTGAATGCAAATATAACCAGACTTTGAATTTTAGCAGAATCCAGCCTGCAAGACTGAGTGTCTTAAGAAGACTTCAAATCCTACAGCAAGCAGTAAGCAGATCCATATAATTTTACAAGTACCTTACAAGGTGGACCCTGTTTTTACAAATTCTCACCAAGACAACACTGATATATAGACTGTATTTTACATAGCATATATTATGGACAGAAGTAGGTTGAACAATAAAAAAGACATTCACAATTGTTTATATTCATTTTTTTTTTGCTTATGTAATTTCTAGCTATGTATATGTGCGCTATTTATTTAAAATCATTATAAAAACATTTAGCAAAAAAATAAATAAATAAATAAAAATAATAAAGACATCTGGGTGCAGAAGTTCCAGGATAAAAAAGTGCCCAATACTGGTATGTGCTCTGCTGCCAGGAGTGGAAAAAATGACAGTGTAGAATTTTCAAGACACAGAAACATTCCTGCAATGGGGCTAGGCCAGACTCATTGAAGGATGGCTCCCCCTGTTGTAGAAGGAGTAGTAGGCCACAAAAACTGACAGGCCATAAAGATGACAAAGTGGACTATTGAGGATAAGAAAAAAATATATATTGTTATGATTGTGCAAGAATCCCAGAATTTCCGGATAAAAAATATACAAAAAGATTAATTAATTTATTTATTAATTTTACATTTGTTGACCGGGCTAGTCTAACTGGATAATATGTCCATTTCCAGTAGAGGCTCCAATAGTAACCCAAAGCAGTAATAAAACACAGTCTTAACAATTAGCAAAATAATAAAGTATTGCAAAGATAAAACACAGTCTTAACAATAAGCAAAATAATAAAAGATTGCAGAGATAAAAACAGTCTTAAAAAATAAGCAAAATAATAAAGGATTGCAGAGATAAAACACAGTCTTAACAAATAAGCAAAATAATAAAATATTGCAGAGATAAAACACAGTCTTAAAAATAAGCAAAATAATAAAGGATTGCAGAGATAAAACACAGTCTTAACAATAAGCAAAATAATAAAGGATTGCAGACAGCAATCAAAAGCAGTAAAAACAAGAATATAAGATTACACTAATATTAGCCAAAAGGATAAAACATTTCTTTTACAATATAATACACTGATAATTTACAGTAGTTAATACATGATGTTCACAAAGGTAGTTAGTTTAAGTTTCCTAATGTACAGTTGTGGCTTTCAGAAATAGTAAGCAGCATTGACTTAGTATGCAAAGTAAGAACATAAAGAGTATTAGTAGTGAAGGCTGGAGTTTAGTCAGGGTTACTGCAGGGACATAACCAATGTGTTTTGAGGTGTCTTTTTAGATTTTGTTTAAAGAGGGGTAAGGAAGGAAGTGATGTTAGTTCAGTAGGTAGTACATTCCAGTTTTTTGCAGAGAACAGAGAATACCCTGCCATGTTGTTGGACTTGCCTAGGTTGACTAGAAGTTTGCTTGAAGAGTATAAGCTAAGATTTTTGTAGGGGATTATGAGGTTTGAAAGTATAGGAGTCTTATTAGGTTCATTTAGGATCTTATGGGTGATGGTAAGTTGGAAAAGTTGCAATTGGTTTTGTAGTTCGAGTCAACTTAGCTGCTGTAGATTCTGGCAGTGGTGGGTTCTGAAGGGATTCCCAGTGGCAAGTCTGGCAATGTTATTATAGGAGTTAGCTAATTTGAGAAAATAATTTTTTAAAGCTGGTATATATGGGTGAGGCATAAAGAAGAGTTGAGATTAGATGTGAGTGGGCGATTGCGGTTCTAGCTGTAGGAGTTAAGAAAGTTTTGATTTTATATAGGGAGCCCATTTTTCTGTTTACAGTTTTTATAGTGTTGTTAATATGGTTATCAAAGTTAAGGTTATTATCTATTGTAATTCCTAAGAGTTTGGTGGTAGAGTTGGGGGATATGAGGGTGCCATTGTTAGATATGACTGCAATTTCTATAGGAGTGGACTTGCTGGTAGGAGTAAAGAGTAGGAGATTAGTTTTTTGGGGATTCAAGAGGAGGCAGCATTTCAAGAACCATGTCTCCACTGTGTTAAATACGGTTTGAGTCAGAGATTGCAGTTCTGATGAGGAGTTGGCTGAACATATGACCGCAGAGTCATCTGCATATTGTATACAGGTGGCTTGAGGAATTGCTATGTGTAGGTCATTAATGAAAAGTGAGAAAAGGAGAGGTCCTAATATTGAGCACTGAGGGATTCCCAGGGTGACTGGCAGGTGGGATGACAGATTGTTCTCCCAGAGTACTGCCTGCTGCCTATTGCTGAGGTAGGAATTGAACCACTGAACAGCTTGAGTGTCAAGGGAAAGGGATTTGAGAATATTTATTAGCAGAGAGAGGTTTACCATATCGAAGGCTTTTGAGAGATCAATGAAGAGTGCAGACGAGGGGATGTTTTTATTATAGTTTCTATTAATGGAATCAGTGAATGATAGGAGGACAGGAATTAAGACAGAAATTAGAGGAAAGAAAAATACTTGCACAAGAAAAACTGTCTAAAGCTTCAAATGCAAACCTGTGTTCATTAATACAACAGATGAAAAACATTATATAGACCAAGAATCCTTAAGCTGTTTGGAAAATGAGTGACTGAGGAAGTATAAAAATATAAAGAACAAAATCTAGAGATTTTTGAAATGTATAAAAAAGAAATATGGAAAAAGGAAAGAAAAAGAAATTTCTGGAACTTTCTGTAGAACGCTCATAGGAAACAGACAACAAAAAATATGTCTTTAGAAGAAAATGATCTAAGGGAAAAGTTGCTTGATTTAATAGAGATGGATAGACATACTAAGATTAATGAAATAAATAGATTAAGAAAGTCAATAAGACCCAAAATTGTAGATGTTTGATAAAACAAGTGAACACAGTAATCAAGACTATTCACAGAAATCCATGTGATATAACAGATTTAAACAGAATATATTACTGTGCAGCTAAATTAATAAAGCAATAACCGACGATGTGGTGTGGTATATTGGAGATTTACCCATGGTTGGTGTGGTTTAATCATGAGGGAGAAGTCCGAGAGATTAAATAAAGCCAACCGTGGGTAAATTTCAATATAACACAACCACAGAGTTGGTTATTGCTATTATACAATGACATTATTTAAAAAAATACTTACTTTTCTTAAATAATGTCTTTGTATAATGGTGCGTTACTGTTCTGCTGGTTGTGGTATACTGCTTCCCTGTTTTGATGTACTGAGCATGCGTATGGGCAAAATCTTTCTCAGATGATAAATGAATGTCATTTGGCCTTGATAAATGTGCAAAAGCAATGTTTAAAGCAGGAAATCTGCAGCACCAAGAAAATATTAGCCTGGGACAGGAATGGGATATAAAGGAACTTAAACAGGAAGGAGTGTATACCAAGAAAATACCAGTCTTGGACAGGAATGGGATATAAAGGAACTTGAGCAGTAAGGAGTGTATACCAAGAAAATGCCAGTCGGGGACAGGAATGGGATATAAAGGAACTTGAGCAGGAAGGAGTGTATAAATATTTGGGAACTGATGAAGGATTGACAATAAAGCATGAACAAAGGTGAACACAAGTTAATAAGGAATATTTTAGAAGATTGAAATTGATATAGAAAACAGCCCTGACACCTAGGACCAAATTCCAAGCTATAAACCAATTTGCTCTTCCTGTTCTAACTTACAGTTTTGGGTTGATTGCCTGGCTATAAAAGGTCTTGGATCAGCTGGACAGGTAAACAAGAAAAATGCTTCACACTTACCAAACAATTTATAAAAAAATCAGTGTATACCAAGATTATGTAGTCCCCATTCTGAAGAAGGCATGGGTCTCCTTGAAACTAATTACATGTATACATCAGCAATCATAGGACTGCATACATATATGTTGACCTCACAAGATCCATACATAGTGAAAGTTTTAAAACATGAGGAGGACAAGTCTAAGAGGACTTCCCTGCTTCATTTAGTAGAAGCATATCTGTGTCAAGAGGGAATGGAAATCAAACCAGAAGTAGACAAAAATCAGGCAGCAACTGAATGTGCCAAAAAACAAAAGAAAGAACATAAGGTGAAGGATCAGATGGGAAGGCAAGAAAGGCATAAATATAAGTGCAAGTATAGAAAACTCCTGAATCAACCTCATGTTGATCAAGTTCTGATGCAGGAATGGTTAAGAAGATGTGAATTTAAACCAAAAGATGAAAGGTTAATATTTACGGCTCAGGATAGTGGAATACATACCAACTGGTTTACAAAGTCCATTCAACAGATAAATGTAGGTTTTGTAAAACAGAACTTGAAACAGTCACCTATCTTGTTGTTGGATGTGATACACTAATGGCAGAGGGTTTGTATACTACTGAATTAGCTGAGAAGCATTGGAAACATGAGCCACAAAGCATTATACAAAGTGACACAGTTTATATCACACGGGATCACCCATTACCAACAGTTCAAAAAAAGATGCAAGAAAACTAGATATAGTAGTCCATGGAAAGGAGACAGAAATAGCTTTGATCATTGAATCTGCTACATGCAATGACTATAGTGTCTTACTTACAGAGAGACACAAAGTGATAAACTAGCAGTATTTACAGGCAAGAAAAAGGGTAATGTGGAAGAAGGATACCCAGACAGTTCCAATAGTAGTAGGAGCAATGGGTCTCATAAAAAATAATTTACAGTCATATTTAGATATGCCACCAATACAAGTAACTATGTAGGGAATTGCAGACGGAATCAATTCTGGGCACATTGTAGGTGCTGTGAAGAGCACTTTTGGCTAATATCAAAGACTGAAACAAAACTAATTTCATGACCTTCAACCATATTTTGACTTAGGAATGGGGTCCATTCATGTTATGGTATTAGAGACCCAAAAGACTTAAAGAGTGATTCCAAAACATCTCTTTCCTTCTGTTTCTGTTCTTCTTGTCCTGTTCCTCCCTTATTGCATCTTTCTTCATAACTTTCTTCCTTTTTACTTTCAGCCTTCTACACCTTACTGTCAGATTAACTGGATCTGTTCATTTCTCCTTCATTTGTAAAATATAGGCAATTACGGTACATGCTGCAATGATCTCACTTAGTGTTTGAGTGTGTATTTTTTGCCTATCTACTTGTCCATTCGGCCAGTTGTATTTGTATTCCTTTTTGCTATCTGCTGAACCACATCATGTATTGCTTATTTTTAATGACAGTAATACATCTTCTACTTTCTTGTCCAATTACATATAATTGTATTAAATGTGACTATTCCAATATATATATATATATATATATATATATATATATAGGCTCTATATCATTTAATCGAAATACGTATTTGTCAAATATGTATTTCTCGAAAACACTAAACAGTGAAAATGATTTAAGTAAACCTCAGACTTTTTCCCAGTGTTAGGGAGTGTATGACACAAAGACCTTCAGAGAGGTATGTAAACATGGGCTAAAAAGCATGAGAAGGGAACTAAGATGACAGGGAAATGGTGTATTTATTCATTTCCAATACCTACATTACTCTTTTCAAGGTCGCAGCAGACTACGAACCCATCCTAGCAGTCAACAGATGTAATGCCTTAGAACATTTCAAATAACTCTCAGACATAAATGTGTCTTGCATTTAATGCACATTATATCCAGAATAGATCCTTAGTGAACATATAGTAGTGATCCAAGCATGTGGCTCAATAGCAGATGAATTTGAGCTGAGAGCGGAAGTCCATAGCATACAAATAAAGATCAGTAGTTCAGCTTAAGAAACCAAAAAAGGAAATGCTTTAGTTAAGTTAAAAGATACAAATATGCCTTTGTGCTACACTCAACATATTCTTACGTGTTTAAAAGGCATATGATTTGGTTTTATAATTTGCACTGTGATTCCTCACATCTCTGTTGAAACTGTCTTCCCCACCCCCGTTCCCTGTTCTTGGCTGTAGTTTAAATTTGGTGGCTTTTGCAGTGCCCGCCCCATTGTAGATTTGATCTAGGACACTCCCCCAGTCCCATCTCTTTACCACATTCTACCTAATAAACCCTTTCTGCACTTGATTTTAGTCCTTTTTAATTTAATTACATTTTTTCAAACTGTGTATGGACTAATATATTGCTACATACTCAAGTGTGCCAGCTTGTACTGCATGCGAATTGTTTTTACTACTGTTTTTGCTATTTTTCTAAAAAAAAAAAAAAAAAATTGTAAGCCTGTTTCCTACCTTTCCTGTAATTAGTCTTCCAGATACAGATTTGCTGTATCCAGGGCTGTTTGTAAGCTTCTGAGCCCCCCAAGCCTTTCTGTGTTGGAGGGAAGCCTTCTAGCTTATCAGTGGGAGTGGTAAGCATTAGGTAACCTGTCTACCACATAAGGAGTGGTTCTGGCCCAGAATTTGTAGTTATTGGCCTTTTGGGTGGTCTTCCATCTCTCTCAACTTTCTGATTTAAAGGCCTGCATTTGCATTCTGTCCTGTAACTCCTGGGCCCATTTCATTTGCTCACTCAAAAAAAAAAAAAAAAAAAATGTTATCTGCTTTTACTGTATTTGTGTTTCTTCCTACTTTATTTTGCTTTTGCGTCATCTTAATAGTACTCAATTGCATTTATTACTCCTTGGTGTAACTCATTCTAAGCCTTTTAGTTTAAGCTCTTGAGCTTCAAACCTGTTGTTTTACATTAAGAAGGTTTGTGGTCTGCACTGTAGTGGCAGAACAGGTAGCTTACATCCTTCTAAGTTGGGAACTGCTGATTGAGGGCTCAGTGTCTGTTATTCTAAAAGTGTATTAATTCTGGTTTAAGCACTTGGGCTTCAGGCCAGTTATTTTACATTAAGAGGGTTCGTGGTCTGCACTCTTGTGGGAGGAGAGGCTGGACTCTGCCCTTCTGAACTGGGAATTTCTGGTTAAAGGCTTATAGTGCCTGCATATTTGAACTGCTTCTTACTGAAATTGGTCCCCCTTTTTGCTGTAGCATAGACTAGATCCAGGCCTGCTGAATCTAGCTTTGTTTGTATAACTTGAGCACTAATCCAGGCATTCTTTAAAGTATTCAGTTGTATTTATTACTGCTTGGTAGTAACTTGATTAAAGTGTAGCTATCATTCTAAGTATTTTGGATTAAGCACTTGGGCTTCAGACCAGTTGTTTTACATTAGGAAGGTTTGTGGCCTGCAATGTGGTGGCAAGACAGGTAGCTTACATCCTTCTAAGTTGGGAACTGCTGATTGAGGACTCAGTGTCTGTTATTCTAAAAGTGTATTAGTTCTGGTTTAAGCACTTGGGCTTCAGGCCAGTTATTTTACATTAAGAAGGTTCATGGTCTGCACTCTTGTGGGAGGAGAGGCTGGACTCTGCCCTTCTGAGCTGGGAATTTCTGGTTAAAGGCTTATAGTGCCTGCATATTTCAACTGTTTCTTACTGAAATTGGTACACCTTGTTTGCTGTAGCATAGACTAGATCCAGGCCTGCTGAATCTAGCTTTGTTTGTATGCTTGTTGTTTGTTTGCTTGTTATTTCCCTGAAATGCTAATTCCACCTAAAATGCAGCTTTTCAGCACTTCTGTGGATCCCTAGTGATATCTGCATTGCTTACTGTACTTATTTCCTTGTTTCACTTGAAAGAAAGTTACTTTTTGTCATTTTTGCATTTAAGTTACCTGTAACACATTGCAGTTAAGTTACCTGGTACTTACTCACTAAAGCAATTATATAAGTCAGCATGAAAAAATTAAAAGCACTACACCCTCACAAACTCTCCTTGAGTACCTTGTTCCCCATTGGTCCTTTTTTTCAATTATAAAGGAATTCCCAATACTATTCTAGCATGTCCAAAGGTCAGTTGTCAATCTCCTCTCCAGTCCAGCTGGTGAATCTGGGAATCTTGTGGCAATGTTACAACTGCCTCATGTACACAGACAACCCTCTCCTCCTCCCAATAAATTCCAACACATGTGAGAGATGCAACCATATAGCCAAACTGGAGGCTAAGCTCTCTCAACTCAGTACTGGCATAACCAGTCAGAAGGAGAAGGAAACCATACTCACTACGATTCCAGTCTCACATAGACCTACCACGACAGCAAACCAAACACATAAACACACAAAAACATACACGGAGGCTCTAAATAAAAATCTGCCTAAGCAGCAGAGACCTCCAAAGCAGACACCCAAGCAACCGCTACCCCAAAACAAAACACGTGCAACACACAGCTCACAAAGCCAGTGTGCCGAACAGTCACAGCCCTTAAGGTTAAACAACATACCTGATACACTTGTAATAGGTGCCTCTACCATCAGGCACACTGACGTCCCACTCACCAGGCTGAACAAGGAGAAGGTCATGGTGAGCTGCCTGTCGGGCGCTAGGATCCGCCACATAACACAAGCACTCAGGTCACTCCAAGGCAAGTACAAATATGACTCGGTCATTGTCCATGCTGGTGTGAATGACCTGAGACGTACCTCCCTGGACTACATGAAAAGAGACATAGAGGAGATCTCTGAGCATGTAGCCCAGGCCGGTATGACCCTGACCTTGAGTAGCATCTTACCCTCACCAAGAATGATGCCACAATATGAAAACAAGATGATCAATTTCAACAATTGGCTTAAGTATTGGTGTCATTCAAAGGGGATCCAATGCCTGTCAGCCTGGGATGACATGCTCAACAAGCCAGGATGCTTTGCTAGGGACAGCTTGCACCTGTCACCCCTGGGCTTTCAGATATTGGCAAAGGCTCTTCCTTCCCCTATAGTGCCTTTTTTAGGCAAGGCTCAAAAGACAAACCCACCTCCATAGGTATCACAAGGGATAAGAAACTAAGAGTAATGCTACTCAAAGCCAGAAGTCTAAACCTCAAGATGCACACACTCGAAACTCTCCTTAGCATGGAGAACATCGATATCTGTGCAGTAACAGAAACCTAGTTCAAGGCTCCCGAGATCACCCCAGCACTACCAGGTTATACCTCATACCATGCTTTTCGGCCCCAAAACTTGGACCGAACCACAAAAGGAGGGGGAGTATCAATATTCGTCAAGGATACCCATACCTCCAGGTTGATGGCACAGCACAAAGCATCAGAGACTATCCATGTGCAACTAACAGTGGGTAAAACTGCCTTCCAGTTTATAGCCTGCTACAGACCACCCTTCCAAACCCAGGAACCCCACTTGGCCTTCCTGAGAACACTGGAAAATATGAAGGTCTCTCCAAACACCATTATATTGGGCGACTTCAACTACCCAAACATAAACTGGGAACATTACTCTAGCTCCAACACCCTAGCCCAAAGGTTCCTAGAATTTATAAACTCAAATGCTATGGAACAACTTGTTACCACTCCCACAAGAGGGGAAAACATACTGGACCTGATCATCACCAACATGGGGACTCTATGCTCCAGACCAGAAGTGTATCCCTCACTGGTAAGATCAGACCATAAACTAATCTCACTGGATATTCACATGCCGACCCCACCCCCTGCCCAGAAAACCACAGTGAAAAACTTCCCTGAAGCAAATTTTACACTCCTCAAAACTGAGGTGGAATCCTTCAAAGCCCCCGAGTCTGTGGAAAATACGGCCCAGACCACAGAATCGTTTATAAATGCATTCAATGAACACCTTCAGGAATACATGGATCATGCAATCCCAAATAAAACCAAGACCCAATCCTCCAAAGGCAGACATCCTGTCTGGTGGACCCCAGCCATAAACAAACTATACAATAGAAGGAGGACGCTACTACATGATAGAGCAAAATCCCAAAAAGGGAAGGCATCTCTGATCAGTATTATCAAAAAACTACGGGCACTCATAAAATCGCCTAAGGCCAGCTTTGAGAGAAAAATTGCACAGGACACTAAGGATAATCACAAGGCTTTCTTTAGTTATGTTAGGAACCTGGGTGGGAATTCCCAGATATGCTCAAAATTAGTCCAAAATGACAAAAAATACATCAAACCCACAGACATTGCCAACATCCTAGCTGACAGATTCAGCACAAACTTCTCCCCTCCCACCAAAGGGCAAATATCTATCCCAGCAGAGTGCTGCCCCCCTGACATCTCAGATGCTCAGGTAGGAGCCGCCCTCTCCAAAGCAAAAAACACAGCATCAATGGGACCAGATGGTGTCCCGGGCTGCATCCTACATGAACTCCAAGAAGAGCTAAACCCAAACATAAAAGTACTGTTCAATCTCAGCCTTACTACAGGATATGTACCCAGAGAGTGGTGTACAGCAACAGTGGTCCCTCTCCACAAAGGTGGTTCCTCAACGTATCCTGGAAACTATCGCCCCATAAGCCTGACTAGCTTGGTCTGCAAAGCTATGGAAAGGATCATCATGGACCTCATAAATAAAGATATTGGGGACCTACAGACACTGGATCCTACCCAGTTCGGCTTTGTTAAGGGCAGATCCTGCCTCTTAAACCTGGTTGATTTCTTTGAAACAGTCACCAAGGCCATTGACAAGGGGAAGGTGGTCCACACAGCCTACCTGGACCTCGCAAAAGCCTTTGATACAATACCCCACTCGGGCATTATAGATAAGTTCACCAGCTTAAATATAAACAACTATGTCACTAGATGGGTTGCAAACTGGCTCAAGGACAGAACCCACATGGTTAGAATTGCTGGAGCCATGTCAGACTCCAAACCAGTTACAAGTGGCATCCCACAAGGCTCAGTCCTGGGACCTCTCTTGTTCGGTATATATTTCTCGGAGGTACAGGCCAACATGGAAGGACTGTGGCTGACCAAGTTCACAGATGACTGCAAACTGGGTGCCATAATCAACTCTCCAGCCAACACAAGCATCCTCCAAAAGGGCCTCACAGAAACAGACAACTGGTGCCAGAGCCATGGCCTCAAGCTAAATGCCAAAAAGTGTATAGTCATCCCCTTTGGCAAAAACAAAGTGCCCACAAATTACCACATAGGTGGTAATCCATTAAGTACAGAAGAAGTACTTAGAGACCTGGGGACCCAAGTTGATAGCAATCTCTCATTTGAAAACCACGTGGCCAAAGTGGTTAGAAAAACATTTTATATAGCCCACCTAATCATGAAGGGATTCACATCTAGATCAGGGGAGGTCATCGTGCCTCTTTACTCATCCCTCATCAGGCCCATAATTGAGTACAATGCCCCTTTTGAGATGTACCTTACCAGACACCTGCAGCAACTGGAAAGACCCCAAAAGTACCTCACCAAGAGGATCAAAGGGCTCAAACAGATGCAATATGCTGCCCGGTTAAAGAAACTCCAGCTCTACTCATTGGCATACTGCCTGCTCAGAGGCGATCTGTGCCTGACGTATAAAGCCATGTCTAACCCGGAATTAATGGACATGCAGCACCTCAGAAAATCCAAATCCCATCGAGCTACGGGCTCAAGAGACTTGTACCTCAGCACTGAAATAAATAGGACATGCTGGAGGGGCAGATTCATAACCCAGAGGCTCCCTTCACTCTGGAATAAAATCCCAGTCCAGCTTAGGCAGAGTACCTCACTGACTCTCTTCAAGAGGAATCTTGATGAGTGGATGGGAGATCGTAGGTTTACCCCGGGTATCACTTCTGTGTCACTGTTAGACAGAGGCACAGTATACTAACCTCGAAAAAGGACATAGCAAAATTAATTTAAAATGGGTGGCGAAAGCCAAACACACTCTGGCTAGGCTTATAAATGCCCTAGGGCAGATAGCCTAGTATGAACCTATGAACCTATGATATCCAGATAAATTTCTGAATGCCTGTGCTCTTTTGCATTGTGATACATGTCATGAGTGGAAGAAACCAATGTAGTTGCAAATATATTTTTTTTGCCTTAGTTACAGTGAGGTACCAACGTGTTGTACTATCGTTTTGCAGATAACAAGACACCGAGAGGTAAAATAGCTCTCAATTAAAATGACACAGTGTAGCGCATGTATGTGTAGTTTGACTTTACTGCATGCCAGAAGTATTTTATACAGCATGATAATAATGCCAAGTGAACTTGTGCATGCTGTACAGTGAGTGCATTTATATCATAAATTGTACAACCAGGAGTTCCTTAATACACTTACAAAAATTAATAATGCACAGCCAGGAATTCCTTAATGCACATACAGAAATTAACAATGCACATTCTGTAATTCCTTAACACACTTACAAAAATTAATTGTAAACAGCTTTAGAGAAGAAAATGTGATTGGGGCTATAATTTATACAAAAGATAATAAAAAGCTACATGACACTGCTTAGTTAAGTTAAATTTAGATATTTCATTTAATGCACAATCAGCTGTACACCTACTTTATTCTATATTAACATGCTCTATGCATGTCTGTGTTTGCATATTTATCCTGTCCACTCTTTACTCTCTGTTTCTCAAGCAGCTATTAAAACATATAGCTTCCTTGCCTATTGTGATATACTGGAAAGGCTTTGCTACCCAACTTTAGAGTTAAAAGCGTGGGCAGATTGTAAGTCAATAGTATATCCAGCCTCAGATCATTACAGAATGCTTTACCTAATGCAAATACAATCTAAAAATCTAAAATCTGAAAATACTATGGTATAGTAAAGTGAACTAAAATTAAATCCTTTGGTGTCAGACATTTGTTATTAAGTATGTCTTTGGCTTTAGTATTATCGGAGATCATTTTTCACATGGACAAGACACTGATTCTGAAATATCTTATTTCGAATGCAATCATCATTTTTAAGCAAATTTTTAATATACAAAGGTACACACTGAAACTGGATAGTGTTAAATCAGATATATCAAAAGGTGTGTTTTGAGTATCAGATTATAGTGCATGACTTATTTAATCAAATTGGTACAACAATGATGTTTATTGTAATATAGTAACAACACTTATTGTAATATAGTTTCAACAGCCAACTTTTTGTTGCATGTTTAGTTAGAGGGTGCATGATTTAGTCTTACTAGTCTGACATTCATTAATTTCTTTATACGATCATATGAAAGTTGATATGGTTAAAGGGTTCTAATATTTGCATTTGTGATTTCTTAAGCCATGCTAAGAAAATATTTTTCAGCATTTATTACAACACAGAAAAACAAATGCTAAGCAGTATTTGCAGAACAGTTTTATTTATGAAAATATTTATATCAGACTGATTTTACTAAAGTGCTTTAGCACATTCATCCATTAACAAGAAAACAGAACCAGGAAAATCAAAGCAAGAGTGATCATATTAATTTTCTTTTAACTATTTCAGATCTAGCCCGAGTGGAAAATTTCCCCTGCTGACATCTTGCATGGTATTCATTAATGAATGAGAACAGCCTCACAACTTCTTATGCTAATGAGCACTCTTCCTGCCTGTTTGGGATTCATACACTCTTTTGGCTTCTCAACACTGTGTGCAGAGGTGCTATAAAAGGTAAATTCATGCTTTTTTATCTAGTTTGCAATGGGCAAAGGTGCTTGTGTGGCCACTAGCCTAGCTATTTCTTAGTGTAAGCTACCTGTTTTTGTCAGGCCAAAACTGTGCATGCCTAGTGGCACTCTCTGGCCAAGAAGGTGCAGATATGAACAAAGATTAACTCATTATAACTTTCCCGAACAAGAAATTCTTGATAGATAGAGCAGATAGGGATATTGTAAGGCCTTCATTAAGTTTGAATAGCCCACAGACAGGAAATGGGGAGATGACTGGTTCTCCTATACTTGTGGATGTTAAGGTATGCATAGCTCTCACTATGCTTGCCATGGGAATCTTCCAGAGACAGACTGGAGACATGCTCAGTTATGCCTTGAGGATATTTCAGCAGTTCCTTGATCTACTCTTGGCATGTGTGGGTTAGTATATTTATCTGCCAACGTCACATCAGGACTGAGCCAGAACCATGCATGCCTGCTATGGGATGTACCATTTCCCTGAAATGCTTAGTGCAATAGACTACACCCAACCATTACGGCCCCATCATGACCACTGGGTTAGTGGTACCAAAGAAGGAAGGGCTACTATTCCGTCAATGGCCAGGTCATGTGTATGGTGCATGTAAGTATATCATCAATTTGTCAGCCAGCATCTGGCAGTGCCCACAATTGTCACATATGGCATGCAAGGTCACTTTACTGCCTCCTCCTGGATGATAGGTTGCCCCATGGTCACCTTATTGGTAAGGGAAACTTTTAACTGCAGTTATGTCTATAGGTATAGTTTTGAACATGTATTGCTTACTACTAAACCATCCTTCCCTTCTTGCATCCCACCCCACCTTTTTTCTTGTCTTTTTCCAGGTGATGCAGGCTACCACTCGAGCAATGGCTCTCCACTCTGTAATCCTAGGGGAGCTGTTGAGGAAAGCTACAGTATTACTTGTCCCAGGCACAGATTGTCATTGAATGAATGTTTAGCCTGCTGAAAGCCAGTTTCTGTTGCCTAGATGAGTCTGAGGATGCCTTTCAGCATGAACCAGCTACTGCATGCAGGACATTTACTGCATGTTGCATTCTGCACAACATGATCGTGAGCTGGTCTGGTAGTGAAATGCCCCGTTATGACAGTGCAGCATCCACTATTGGTCCTTCCACCAGTGACAACAGTGTTGGTGGCCAACCAGCAGCAGTAGTACATAACCCATATGGCAGACTAGTGCATGAAACATGGCTAAACTGAGAAAGAGGCAGCATCTAGACTACAACTATGGACCATATAATTCATAGGTTCATAGGTTCATAGGTTCATACTAGGCTATCTGCCCTAGGGCATTTATAAGCCTAGCCAGAGTGTGTGTGTGGCTTTCACCACCCCTTAGGATGAGAATACTATACCCATTGGTTTGCTGTGCCTCTGTCCAGCAGTGACACAGAGATGATTCCCGGGGTAAACCTACGATCTCCCATCCACTCGTCAAGATTTCTCTTGAACAGAGTCAGTGAGGGGCTCTGCCTCACATGGACTGGGATTCTGTTCCATAGTGTAGGGAGTCTCTGGATGATGAATCTGTCCCTCCAGCACGTCCTATTTATATCCGTGTTGAGGTTTAAGTCTCTTGCTCTCGTGGCTCTGGTGGATTTGGATTTTTTGAGGCGGAGCATGTCCATTAATTCCGGGTTGGACATTGCCTTGTATGTCAGGCACAGATCACCTCTGAGCAGGCGGTATGCAACTGAATAGAGCTGGAGTTTCTTCAGTCAGGCAGCGTATGACATATGTTTGAGCCTTTATCCTTTTGGTGAGGAACTTTTGGGGTCTTTCCAACTGCTGCAGGTGTCGGGTAAGGTACATTCTGAATGGGCGTTGTACTCAATCATTGGTCTGATAAGTGAAGAGTGCAGGGTACAATGACCTCTCCTGATCTGGATGTGAATCCCTTCATGATCAGGTGGGCAATGTAGAAGGTCTTCCTAACCACTTTGGCAATGTGAGTGTCAAAAGAGGTTACTGTCAACTTGGGTCCCCAGGTCCCTGATAACTTCTTCCATGTTTAATGGATTACCACCTATGTGGTAATTAGGGGTTACCTTGTTTTTCCCAAAGGGTATGACTATACATTTTTTGGCATTTAGCTTAAGGCCATGGCTTTGGCACCAGTTATCCATTTCTATGAGACCTCTCTGGAGGATGTCTGTATCTGATGGAGTGTCAATTATGGTGCCCAGTTTGCAGTCATCTGCAAATTTTGTCAGCCACAATCCTCCTATGTTTGCCTGCACTTCAGAAAAATAAATGCCGAACAAGAGGGGGCCCAGGACTGAGCCCTGTGGGACACCGCTCGTGACTGGCTTAGAGTCTGACATGGCACCAGCAACTCTAACCCTGTGGGTTCTGTCCTTGAGCCAGTTTGCAACCCATCTTGTGACATATGGGTTTACATCTAAGCTGGTGAGCTTTTCTATGATGCCCGAGTGGGGTATTGTGTCGAATGCTTTTGCTAGGTCAAGGTAGGCTGTGTGAACTGCCTTACCCTCATCAATGGCCTTAGTGACTGTTTCAAAAAAGTCGACCAAGTTCAAGAGGCAGGATCTGCCCTTGACAAAGCCAAATTGGGTAGGATCCAGTGTCTGTAGGTCCCCAATGTCTTTATTTATGAGTTCCATTATGATCCTCTCCATAGCCTTGCAGACAAGGCTCATCAAGCTTATGGGGCGGTAATTTCCAGGGTCTGTAGAAGCACCGCCTTTGTGGAGTGGGACCACAGTTGCCATCGCCATTCTTTGGGTACGTATCCTGTAGTAAGGCTAAGATTAAACAGCAGCCTTATGTGTGGGTTTAGTTCCTCATTGAGTTCATGTAGTACACAGCTGGGGACACCGTCCGGTCCCATTGATGCTGTGTTTTTTGCTTTAGAGAGAGCAGCTCTCACCTGGGCATCTGAGATGTTTGGGAGGCTAGACTCTGGTGGGATAGATATTTCTCCTTTTGGGGGGGGAGGGAAGAAATTTGCACTGAACCTGTCTGCCAGTATGTTGGCAATGTCTGTGGGTTCAGTGATTTTTGTATCATTTTGGACTAATTCTGAGCATATCTGGGAGTTTCCACCCAGGTTTCTAACATAGCTAAAGAAGGCCTTATGATTGTCTTTTGTGTCTTTAGCGATTTTTCTCTCAAAGTTGGCCTTGGATGATTTTATGAGTGATGGTAGTTTTTGCTAGTATTGATCAGAGATGCCTTCCCTTTTAGGGATTTTGCTCTGTCATGTAGTAGCTTTCTCCTCTTGTTGTAGAGTTTGTTTATGGCTGGGGTCCACCAGACCGGGCACCTGCCTTTGGTGGAAAGGGTCTTGATTTTATTAGGGATTGCTTGATCCATACATTCCTGGAGGTGCTCGTAGAAGGCATTTGTAAGGGTTTCAGCAGCGTGGGTTGTGGTTTCCACTGGCTCGGGGGCCTTGAAGGATACCACTCCAGTCTTAAGAAGTGTGAAGTTTGCTTTTGAGAAGTTCTTCACTGTGGTCTTTTTTGCTGGGGTTGGGGGCAGGATGTGGATCTCCAGTGAGATTAATTTATGGTCTGATCTCACCAATGAGGGATATACTTCCGGTGTGGTGCATTTTGTCCCCATGTTTGTGATGATCAGGTCTAGTATATTTTCTCCTCTTGTGGGAATGGTGACTAGTTGTTCCATAGCATTTGAGTTTATGAACTCCAGGAACCTTTGGGCTAGGGTGTTGGGGCTTGAGTAATGTTCCCAGTCTATGTTTGGGTAGTTGAAGTCACCCAATATGATGGTGTTTGGAGAGACATTCATACTCTCCAGTGTCTTCAGGAAGGCTGTGTGGGTTTCCTGAGTTTGAGAGGGTGGTCTGTAGCATGCTGCAAACTGTAGGGCAGTTTTACCTATGGTTAATTGCACCTGGATGGTCTCCGATGCTTCGTGCATTGCCACTAACCTGGAGGTGTGGGTATCCTTTATGAATATGGATACTCCCCCTCCTTTTGTGGTTCGGTCCGGATTTTGGGGCCGGAGCATGATATGAGGTATAACCTGATAGTGCTGGGGTGCTCTCAGGAGCCTTGAACCAGGTTTCAGTCACAGCACAGACATCGATGTTCTCCATACTGAGGAGGGCTTCGAGGGCATGCATCTTGAGGTTTAGACTTCTGGCATTGAGCAGTATTACCCTTAGTTTTTTCCATTTTTGTTTTCTAGGGTGGTAGGTTTATCATTTGAGCCTTGCCTAAAAAGGCACTATGGGGTGGCAAGAGCCTTTGCCAATATCCGGAAGCCCAGGGTGACAGGTGCAAGCCGTCCCTTGCGGCAGCGTGGCTTGTCAAGCATGTCATCCCAGGCAGACAGACATTGGATCCCCTTAGAATGACACCAGTAATTAAGCCAATTATTAAAGCTGATCATTTTGTCTCTGTATTGTGGCATCATTCTTGGTGAGGGTAGGATACTGCTCAGGGTCAGGGTCATACCGGCCTGGGCTACATAATCTGAGAACTCCTCTATGTCTCTTTTCATGTAGTCCAGGGAGGTACGTCTCAGGTCGTTCACACCGGCATGGACAATGACTAAGTCATACTTGTACTTGCTGTGGAGTGACCTGAGTGCTTGTGTTATGTGGCGGATTCTAGCACCCGACAGGCAGCTTACTGTGATCTTTTCCTTGTTCAGTCTGGTGAGTGGGACGTCAGTGTGTCTGACTATGGAGTCACCTATAACAAGTGCGTCTGGCATTGTGTTTGGCCTTAAGGGCTGTGACTGTTTAGCACACTGACTTTGAGAACTATGTGTTGCATGTCTTATGTCTTGAGGTGGCAGTTGCTTGGGTGTCTGCTTTGGAGGCCTCTGTAGTTTTGGTAGATTTTTGAGCAGTGCCTCCGAGTATGTCTTTGTGTGTTTATGTGTTTGTTTTGCAGTTGTGATAGTTCTATGTGAAACTGGGTTTGTGGTGTGCGTGGTTTCCTTCTCCTCCTGTCTGGTCTTGCCAGTCCTGAGTTGAGAGAGCTCAGCCTCCAGTTTGGCTGTATAATTGCATCTCTCACATGTATTTGTGTTTTGTGGGAGAAGGAGTGGGTTGTCTGTGTACATGAGGCAATTGTAACATTGCCTCAAGATGCCCAGATTCACCAGCTGAACAGGAGAGGATGCTAGCAACTGACCCTTCGACATGCTAGAAAAAGTGAAAAAGTTTGCTGCGTAACTGAGTCAGAAGGGACCTATAGGAAAATGGGTACTCAAGGGGATTCTAGGCTAATGTAGTACTTTGTTTAGTATATAAGTACTTTATTTATATAAAAATGCTTTAGGAGCAAGTGCTGAGCTTTTGAGATAGAGAATAGACTGTTTAGATTGCAAGTAGAGAAGTTCTAAGGGAAAAATTGAAGAGCAGACTTTACGGAGCCAGAAATAGTTTAACCTTGTTTAACCTGGTGCTCTATGGGCAACTCCACGCTAAATCACGGAAAAGCGTGCTAAAGCGGGCTTTATAGCAGGGGGTTGAAAAGAGCTAGGAATTAACCCAAAATGGCCAATAGACTACAAGTTTCTGGCTGGAACCACTGCTCTAGGGACAAATAGGCTGCTCAGTGCTCCCCACTCCCACTGGTGAACAAAGAAGCTTCCCTTTATCCAAATAAGGATACAGAATAGCACAGGAACCAAGCCAAAGCCCAGAGATCAGCAAACTCTGAAGACTGGACTATTCTAATTCAGTAAGGCGGGAAAACAAGATATTTTTTTGCAGAAAACAGAGGAAAAACAGACAGTAAATGCTATAAATGCTTTTAAACGGCTAGCACTTGAGTGTGTTAGCCTACAGGTAAAATTAAGCAACAAATAACTTTTTTAAAGGTGCAAAACAGTTAATCAACACAAAAACAGTTTAAATAGAATGCAGAGCTGTATAAACAGGCGAAAATGCAGTCGCTAAGCAGTAAATAATCAAAAAGCCAGAAAAAATACTTAAATCAGGAAAAAGTCACTCTTTTGCTCTCTGCTGCTTGTAGAACTCTGCAGGACACCACGAGGAGCGGTGCTGAGTTGAATACAAGCAAAAAAGCGCGCTAAAGCGGGCTTTATTACAGGGGGCTGAAAAGAGCTAGGAATTGACCCAAAATGGCCAATAGACTACAAGTTTCTGGCTGGAACCACTCCTCTAGTGACAAATAGGCTGCTCAGTGCTCCCCACTCCCACTGGTGAACAAAGAAGCTTCCTTTTATCCAAATAAGGATATGGAATAGCACAGGAACCAAGACAAAGCCCAAAGATCAGCAAACTCTGAAGACTGGACTATTCTAGTTCAGTAAGGCGGGAAAACAAGATTTTTTTTTTTTTTGTCGTTTTTGCAGAAAACAGAGGAAAAACAGACAGTAAATGCTATAAATGCTTTTAAACGGCTAGCGCACTTGAGTGTGTTAGCCTACAGGTAAAATTAAGCAACAAATAACTTTTTAAAAGTGCAAAACAGTTAATCAAGACAAAAACAGTTTAAATAGAATGCAGAGCTGTATAAACAGGTGAAAATGCAGTCGCTAAGCAGTAAATAATCAAAAAGCAGAAAAAAATACTTAAATCAGGAAAAAGTCACTCTTTTGCTCTCTGCTGCTTGTAGAACTCTGCAGGACACCACGAGGAGCTGTGCTGAGTTGAATACAAGCAAAAAAGCACGCTAAAGTGGGCTTTATAGCAAGGGGGTTGAAAAGAGCTAGGAATTGACCTAAAATGGCCAATAGACTACAAGTTTCTGGCTGGTACCACTCCTCTAGGGACAAATAGGCTGCTCAGTGCTCTCCACTCCCACTGGTGAACAAAGAAACTTCCTTTTATCCAAATAAGGATATGGAATAGCACAGGAACCAAGACAAAGCCCAGAGATCAGCAAACTCTGAAGACTGGACTATTCTAGTTCAGTAAGGCGGGAAAACAAGATTTTTTTGTTTTTTTGTTTTTGTCTTTTTTGCAGAAAACAGAGGAAAAACAGACAGTAAATGCTATAAATGCTTTTAAACGGCTAGCACACTTTAGTTTGTTAGCCTACAGGTAAAATTAAGCAACAAATAACTTTTTAAAAGTGCAAAACAGTTAATCAACACAAAAACAGTTTAAATAGAATGCAGAGCTGTATAAATAGGCGAAAATGCAGTCGCTAAGTAGTAAATAATCAAAAAGACAGAAAAAAATACTTAAATCAGTTATAGCAAATACAGTTATAACAAATGCTCTGAAATATACTGTATATTTCCAAAATGTTTGAGAAGGACAGTCAGAACACAAGAAGGTTCAGGCGAAAGAGAAAAAAAAAAAAAAAAAGTTTTGTTTTACTTTTTAAAAGGGAAAAAGGAGGAACAGAAGGCCTTATCAAATGTTCTCTCTGTATTAGGCAGAATGAGCTAATGACACTAGACTGGGAGGTGTGTCACAGTAGGGGCGGGCAACTGCAAAGCCACCAAGGATTTGTGAAGATACTGAATAGACAAAGTGCTTTATATATATTAAATTTTAAAAACAGTAATCTGTAAAAATAATTAAAAAAAATCAAGATACTTATATTTTGAGCTCAGTTGCGGTCAACAACTTCTCCAGTCTGCACTGTGTGTAAAGACAGAAACCCTATCAAAGTTAGGGCTTAAAAACCAGAACAGCTTCTTTTTTTTTTTTTTTACAAGAACACAAAAGAACCAGCCCCCACTGGCCAAAAGATAATTACACAGAGGAAATGTTTCAGTTTATACAATAGCCTACAGACAGCAAGCACTAGAGAGACAAATGAAAGTTTTTAAACAGATAAGGATTTGTGAAGATACTGAATAGACAAAGTGCTTTATATATATTAAATTTTAAAAACAGTAATCTGTAAAAATAATTAAAAAAATCAAGATACTTATATTTTGAGCTCAGTTGAGGTGAAAAACAACTTCTCCAGTCTGCACTGTGTGTAAAGACAGAAACCCTATCAAAGTTAGGGCTTAAAAACCAGAACAGCTTCTTTTTTTTTTTACAAGAACACAAAAGAACCAGCCCCCACTAGCCAAAAGATAATTACACAGAGGAAATGTTTCAGTTTATACAATAGCCTACAGACAGCAAGCACTAGAGAGACAAATGAAAGTTTTTAAACAGATAAGGATTTGTGAAGATGCTGAATAGACAAAGTGCTTTATATATATTAAATTTTAAAAACAGTAATCTGTAAAAATAACCAAAAAAAATCAAGATACTTATATTTTGAGCTCAGTTGCGGTCAACAACTTCTCCAGTCTGCACTGTGTGTAAAGACAGAAACCCTATCAAAGTTAGGGCTTAAAACCAGAACAGCTTCTTTTTTTTTTTTTTACAAGAACACAAAAGAACCAGCCCCCACTAGCCAAAAGATAATTACACAGAGGAAATGTTTCAGTTTATACAATAGCCTACAGACAGCAAGCACTAGAGAGACAAATGAAAGTTTTTAAACAGATAAGGATTTGTGAAGATACTGAATAGACAAAGTGCTTTATATATATTAAATTTTAAAAACAGTAATCTGTAAAAATAATAAAAAAAAATCAAGATACTTATATTTTGAGCTCAGTTGCGGTCAACAACTTCTCCAGTCTGCACTGTGTGTAAAGACAGAAACCCTATCAAAGTTAGGGCTTAAAACCAGAACAGCTTCTTTTTTTTTTTTACAAGAACACAAAAGAACCAGCCCCCACTAGCCAAAAGATAATTACACAGAGGAAATGTTTCAGTTTATACAATAGCCTACAGACAGCAAGCACTAGAGAGACAAATGAAAGTTTTTAAACAGATAAGGATTTGTGAAGATACTGAATAGACAAAGTGCTTTATATATATTAAATTTTAAAAACAGTAATCTGTAAAAATAATCAAAAAAAATCAAGATACTTATATTTTGAGCTCAGTTGCGGTCAACAACTTCTCCAGTCTGCACTGTGTGTAAAGACAGAAACCCTATCAAAGTTAGGGCTTAAAAACCAGAACAGCTTCTTTTTTTTTTTTTTTTTTTTACAAGAACACAAAAGAACCAGCCCCCACTAGCCAAAAGATAATTACACAGAGGAAATGTTTCAGTTTACACAATAGCCTACAGACAGCAAGCACTAGAGAGACAAATGAAAGTTTTTAAACAGATAAGGATTTGTGAAGATACTGAATAGACAAAGTGCTTTATATATATTAAATTTTAAAAACAGTAATCTGTAAAAATAATAAAAAAATCAAGATACTTATATTTTGAGCTCAGTTGCGGTCAACAACTTCTCCAGTCTGCACTGTGTGTAAAGACAGAAACCCTATCAAAGTTAGGGCTTAAAAACCAGAACAGATTCTTTTTTCTTTTTTTTTTTTACAAGAACACAAAAGAACCAGCCCCCACTAACCAAAAGATAATTACACAGAGGAAATGTTTCAGTTTACACAATAGCCTACAGACAGCAAGCACTAGAGAGACAAATGAAAGTTTTTAAACAGATAAGGATTTGTGAAGATACTGAATAGACAAAGTGCTTTATATATATTAAATTTTAAAAACAGTAATCTGTAAAAATAATCAAAAAAAAATCAAGATACTTATATTTTGAGCTCAGTTGCGGTCAACAACTTCTCCAGTCTGCACTGTAATTCAGGTTAGCGTTACCTTTATGTAAAATGTGCATAGAGTATAACCGATGCATGCTGTGTATATGTGTATGCTATGCTCTGTGGTGCAAGACCTACTGTCAATGTACATTAGACATTCTTTATTATATCTGAAAAAAATATTTTTTAAGAACACTCATCTGCTTTATAGAAGACAGCTGGTACAGAGGTTAAGGTTGCAAGCTGTAGTTCCTGTTATACAAGGTTTAATTCCTTCAGCCCTTATTTGACTAATTTGTAACCTTGAGCAAGTCACTTAACCAGACATTGCTCCCAAGTGGCCCCTGAAAATGGGCAGTGTGTTCAGTGGGCCTACATGATTAACAAATTAGGTCATTATGTATCTGTTTTGTGTAGTGTCTGACCATTCATAACATTTGCAGTGAGTTTCACTGGCAAAATGTTGAATATAACTACAGAATGAACAAACATTTAGCGCTGTACTTTAAAAACAAGAAAAAAAATCTGAAATCCACTGTGTCAGTCCCTCAGACCTACACTTTATTACACACAAAGTGAGCTGTTTCATCTGTTCACATTCAGACTTCAACATATTCTGATTACTAGATAAAACTCAGCTCATAAAATAGTAAAACAAATGACATTATTGAAAGACATCCAATGCTGTACCTTCTTTAAAATCAGTTCTTGTACTTGGCCTTAAGTCTTTGTTTATGTAAAATGCATTTAAAATGAATATGGTCCTTCAAGCCTGCTGAATTTGTGGCATTTAATCTGATTTACCACTCATATTCCTTGATGTCTAACATGTTCTTAGCATCTCTGCCCTGAATATTGTGTTCTATGGCATCTAATACATAAAAATAAACGTGTTAAAACTCATGAATCATAAAGTGTGTCTGTACAAGGCATTGTTACCATTCTCTGTAATTGCAAGGCACTGTTCTTATATTCTTCATCTCAATGTCCTAATAGTCCTTCAGACATAAAATGTATGGCATGTCAGCATCATAAATGGCATTACAAGTATTACACGTGTAATATTTCGGTGCAGCATAACTTATTCCTGTATTCAAACAGAAAAAGAAGGACTTTTTACTATAAATCTGCACTGATTGCACATATTGCATGACTATGTTCCTTTTATTCTTAAATCTCTTCTTTCTGTCTCCCTTTTCAGTCTTTGAAGTATATTTTTAATGTGGTAACACCTTATTATATAACAACGGGTGCTGCACCCACCACTTTATCTTCTCCAGGATCACCAGCCAAAATCCACCAGGTAACAGTCACTATATCATGAATTGCTGGAGTGTCAAGTGCATAAATTAATACTAAAACTAAATGTTGTTTGCGTCATTAACACCCATTGCACAGGGTTGAGCATCGTATTCGTCTTTGCCGGTCAGTGGTTTAAATTGATGGTTTTTTTTCCTTTTCTATGTCACTGGCCATCTTCTCAGTAACACTTACATGTTAATGTCTTTCACTCCTCACCATCTAACCTCTTACTATGTTATACTTCTGATGGGTAGGGTGCATACTGCCATAATGTAAGTAGGTATTACTAGCAACGGCTTTCCTTGCAACTGTGGTAAATAACCTCTCATAGACAGACATTTCACAAGTTTAATATCCAAGAATACTGTACTGTAACTGTTTATAGTGAAAATAAAATTCAGGAATTTAGATGTTTTATTCAAGCATTCCTGGAAGCTTACTAGTAAATTATTATCACCACTCCAGAAAAATGTCATCAATAAAATGCACACACTTTTACAAAACACAGAAAATAAAAACATTGCCATAAACACAGAAGTTCTTCCAGTGTGCCAGCACAATATTAGCAAAACTGAGGACCATTTCAGCCCCTATGGCCACCCCTCAAATTTGCTAGTAAAATTCTTATTAAAAATGAATTAATTGTGTTTCACAACTATCTTCAAACATGAAGGGATAAAGTCAACTTCTCTGTCACTAAATGTCCAGTTTTCAAGCAAATATTCCTTAAACCAAACAAGACCAGTGTCAATGGGAGTAACTGTATACAGACTGTGAATAACAGCTGTTACTAAATCTTGACCTCCTACTTAAACTTGCTAATGCAGTCAGTAGAATTTAATATGAAAGACTTCTTCCAACAGGTTTCAATTTATATTCAACAAATATAACAAAAGGTTGTGTTTTAGAACCCGCGGCTGACATTGTCAGTCCAAGGGCGGATTGTTGCAGCCATAATGAAGTTTGGGTATAACATATCATTCCTAATCTGGGGTAAGGTTACAGTCAAAAAGTCCATCAGTTTTACATCTGCATACTCTTTTACTACAATGTAAAAATTTGTCAATTTCTTTGTACCCAACATTACTTGTTCCTTTATCCACTTGCACTGTGTCGGCACAGCAACTATCTTTTACCAAGGACCTTGTGATAATGGTGTTAGCACTAGTGGTTCGTGTCTGTGTGATGGTTTATGCACAATGTAGAACTGACACTTTAACATGAGGTTAGCAATATCTTGGTTGATGTTTGGAAACCACACTGATATTTTGGTTCATTCTCAGCATTTGGTGAAACCATGATGACATTTGTGTATTTGTTATAGCTCATTAATTTTAGATATATTACGATTGTCTTCATATAAAAATAACCCATTATACTCAGATGACTGTCTTCTGACTATATTGCACTTATGAATGAGCTGTTTTGCTTGTGTACAACAATTTGTCTATCCATGCACATAGATTCATAGGTATATACTAAACAATCACTCTGCAGACTATTACATGCCTAGCTAACAACCAGACAGTGAACAAAGGTAAGAATCAAACCTGTACCTTGTGTCAGTGAGGTAAACACCTTATCCATTGAGACAACCCCTACGTTGCAACTCTTGATAATTTTGCAGCAGCTTGTTTAAACTTCTGTAGTCTTTTAACAGTTACAGGTCTTGTCATCCTTATGCTGTGCATGTAGTCAGTGTCACTTTTAGTGGTTGAGAATAGTTGGTCATATATAGGATTTCTGGATAACATATCTAAGAAAATATTTTTTTCTAGGCAGATGGATTGCATTGCCATTGCACCTTCTTAGGCTTAATAACAGTCTCTGGCACTTTGGTATAAGTCATGTGAATTGATTAGTGGAGCTAATGGTTTGTTGTCAGGCTGGAGTTGGAAACTCCTGAATCATAATAGGTATCTGGAGAAATTCTCACATGCCCACACACTTGGCAGGCACTCTTTTTCAATCTGCAAATATCTTTTTTCAGCATTAGTTAGCATTCTAGAAACAATAAAAAACAGGGTTTATGTGTTTCTACACCCCTAGAAGGGTATTTCTACAATACTATACAACCTGGAGGGCATTATTGCACTTGGAGAATATTTTTTCTTTAAAATTGTTGTGTTTCACTTATTTATATTTTTATTACTATATTATTTTTTAATATATTTTTGATGTAAAACAGTTACTCCGCCTAAGGTTTTAGTTACTGTAGTATATGTAAATGGTGTTGGAGGAAGCATTTTACATCCAAAATATATCATTTAAAATATATATCTAGACATTGACTTTACCTTTCTTTTTAATTCCCTTACTCCAAAAATGTATGGTTCACTGCCAGTCATTGGGGATTAAAGTCACTAAATAATGACATACATTTAACATTCAGACTTTATTTCCTTCAGAAAATTCACATAAACACAAATCCTGTTATTTAAGTTACTTTGTAATTTTATAAGGACAACATTTAAAATATGTAACAAAAGGAAATACTGCTAAATAATCCGGTAAACGCTTTGTCCCAACTAAAAGAAGTATAGGTTCATAGGTTCATACTAGGCTATCTGCCCTAGGGCATTTATAAGCCTAGCCAGAGTGTGTGTGGCTTTCACCACCCCTTAGGATGAGAATACTATACCCATTAGTTTGCTGTGCCTCTGTCCAGCAGTGATACAGAGATGATTCCTGGGGTAAACCTACGATCTCCCATCCACTCGTCAAGATTTCTCTTGAACAGAGTCAGTGAGGGGCTCTGCCTCACATGGACTGGGATTCTGTTCCATAGTGTAGGGAGTCTCTGGGTGATGAATCTGTCCCTCCAGCACATCCGTATATAACACAAAAGTCATAAGCGTGGGACAAAGCGAAGCAGAACAAAACGTATAAAATCACAGTAACAGTCACAAGCGAGGGTAAACCAAATAATCCAAAAAATTCCAGTGTAGATCGAATAAAATTTATTCAAGGGTGTCCAGACATAAAAGTAAGCGCTTTTGCTTGGTAAGCTTCATCAGACAATAAAAATAATTCACCCATAACAAATAGATATATATATCACATTTCAAATATGAAAGAACCAATCAATGAGATTCATCAATAAAACCTTAAAGACATATAGGTACAAATAATACAAATGTAATAAATGACTATCTATATAGTATAAAAAATGTAACACAAAAAGCACATAGAAATTTTTACACATAAAAATAATAATTCAAATCTATAATCACTTACTTATTATTTCTACGTCTCCTAAGAAGGGGCTTAATAGAAGCCCTTTCATTTAACCCCTTCCCTTTATCTGCCTTTAATCTAATGATCCACTGGCTTTCTATAGTCTCAGTGTAATTCCTAATATCACCTTCACGTACATTAGGATGGATAACAGTAAGAGCCCTAAATAAAAAATTATGTGTGTCACCACATCGAGCAACATGCTTGGCTAATGCATTATTTTCAGAGCCTTTCCTAATATGGTAGGTATGCTCACGTATTCTATCTTTAAATAACATATTTGTTTTTCCAACATAGAAGCTTGAGCAGGCTTGACAAACGGCCAAGTAAACTAAATGTAAAGTCATGCAATTAGCTGAGGCAGTAGTTTTAAATATCCTATTAAAATCAGGATGTAAAAATTCATCACTGATATCTATAAAATGGCAAAAATTACATTTACCACAGGGTACTGTATGCTTCTGTCCAGTTGTCAAATTCATATCATTGGGATAGCAAAGTAGTCTTTTTAGATTCTTTTTATTTCTATATAAAAAAGACGGTTGCTTGCCCACTACCTTTTTTATATTATCATCTGTTTGTAAGACTGACCAATGTTTACTAATTATCCTTCTGATTTCCATATGGTCAGTAGTATAAAAAGAGGGAAATTTAACAAAAGAGTTGGTAATTACTGGATCAGCAAGTGTATTAGTAACGACTGGACCAAAATAAGGTGCAGCCATACCAGAACGTAAGGTAGAAATATTATATAACTGGTCATCTACTTCAGGTTCTCTATATCCTCTATCTAACAGATTCATCTTAACTCTCACTAATTCACCTACAAAACCTGGGTCCATCAAATTCATCCTAGAGGAACTTATCCCTTGACCCTTGATAATGTTCTTAAAAACATACAGGGGATGCATGATAGATCTTAATAATAATGTGTTAACATAGCATGGTTTTCTATATATCCCAGTATTAATTAACCCACAGGGTAGTTTCTATATGAAGAGATCAAGAAAATCTATCTTATGTGTCGAGTATTTCATAGTGAATTTAAGAAATTCAGTGAGACCATTCATGGTGACAAACAATGTATCCAATTATTGTATGTCCCCATCCCATAGTAAAAACAAATCATCAACAAAACGTCGATAAAACTTCACGTGTTGTTTAAAGTCAGCTAATTGGAACAGGGTAGCTTCTTCCCATTGTGCCAAAAACATATTTGCATAGCTATTGACACAAGGGGTACCCATGGCAACCCCACCCTGTTGTTTATATATCTTATTTTGAAACATGAATAAATTGCTCTCTAACACTAGTTCCAAAAAATGAGCTACAAGATCTCTCTTTACTTCAGGATAATCACTATGAGTTCTCAAATACTGAAGCACATATAATATACCTAAATCATTCGGTATAACGGTGAATAGAGACGGAACATCAAGAGTTACAAAAATTATTTCATTGATGTTAGCCAAGTCTCTTAAACATTCATACAAATTCACCAAAAACAGCTTCTAATCTTTCAAAACAAAATCGTTGGAATTTAAAACAGGTCTCAGATGTTTCTCTACATAGATAGATAAATACTCCGTGATCCATTCCCCTCCGGCGACTATCAGCCTCACGGGTGGGTTACTTACATCCTTATGGATCTTCGGTAACCCATGTATCAAAGGAATCAGGGGAGTTTTAACTAACAAATAATCAAATAACTCTTTATCAATAATATTGCCTCGGTGTATGTCGATGAAGGTATTGGTGACATCAGCCATAATATCATGCACATCCCCAATATTAATCTCTTTATAAAACTCCCAATAAGTTGTTCATGGCTCCTATATAATGTACTGTGTCCATGACAACTATTCTACCCCCCCTTGTCCGCTGGTCTAAGTATAACAGTAGACTCAGCTTGTAGGTGTTTTAAGCATTGTCTTTCCTTAAAAGTAATATTATCTTTCTTAACTCTCATTCTATGCTTCCTATCTTTATTTACAGTATTGTAATACTTATAAAATTCATCTTCAGGGAGTTTTGAATAAGTGTCAATCAGAGGATGATTCAAGGGAACAAATGAACTCAAATTCCTAAAATTAAAGGATGATGGAGTCTGTATACACTTCTTGGAATCCTGTTCACCATATAAAATTCTTAGCATCACATTTCTACAATATATCTTTAAATCAGTAATAGAATCAGTGAGATTACTGTAGCTAGTAGGAATAAAATTGAGACCTTTGCTCAATAAATTAATTTCATCAACTGAAAGTACATAATGAGAAATATTACAAACTAGTGACTGGTACCCTTTCCCCACATCTTTTTGATGGTCTGGCTGGGCAGGAATTCCTCTGAGAGCTTCCTTACGTGACACTACTGATTTTAAGCTAGGCCATGTCTTTATGTGGCCTAGACGTGGTGAGAATGTGAATTTAAATGCAGGGAATAATAAAGGTCCTTCTAAGGATCAATTGAAAGAAATATCTGGCAATGTTGAGCTTAATACTGTGAAAACTGTAAGATGCATGAATGATGTTATACACCATGATGTATGTAATGAAGCTTTATCTATAAGCAATTCTAATGATAATATTACATCTTCTGATAAACAGAGTGACAGAACTAAAACAAGCCATACATCCACTGCATCTAGGGAGCCACTTAATATGTCTGATTTAGCTGAAGCTGAGACCACTCCTATATTAGGAGGGGTTAATTTATATCCAGATGTTCAAATTACTAAGAACTTAGCTCCTCATAATTCCACATTATTTGAGCCAGTAGTTAGACCTAAAGTTACTAATAAGTCTTCCGTGTGCCAGCCTGAATCAATAGAAGGCATTCCTTTTCCATTGCCTGTACGACTGGAGAGAGGTACCAGACGAACACACTCTATGAGCCGTGGTCGGCAGAAAAGGAAGCTCTCAGAGGAATTCAGACCATCAAAAGATGTTGTAATATTTCTCATTATGTACTTTCAGTTGATGAAATTAATTTATTGAGCAAGTCTACAGTAATCTCACTGATTCTATTACTGATTTAAAGATATATTGTAGAAATGTGATGCTAAGAATGTTATATGGTGAACAGGATTCCAAGAAGTGTATACAGACTCCATCATCCTTTAATTTTAGGAATTTGAGTTCATTTGTTCCCTTGAATCATCCTCTGATTGACGCTTATTTTAAACTCACTGAAGATGAATTTTATAAGTATTATGATACTGTAAATAAAGATAGGAAGCATAGAATGAGAGTTAAGAAAGATAATCTTACTTTTAAGGAAAGACAATGCTTAAAACACCTACAAGCTGAGTCTACTGTTATACTTAGACCAGCGGACAAGGGGTAGAATAGTTGTCATGGACACAGTACATTATATAGGAGCCATGAACAACTTATTGGGAGACAAGTTTTATAAAGAGATTAATATTGGGGATGTGCATGATATTATGGCTCATGTCACCAATACCTTCATTGACATACACCGAGGCAATATTATTGATAAAGAGTTATTTGATTATTTGTTAGTTAAAACTCCCCTGATTCCTTTGATACATGGATTACCGAAGATCCATAAGGATGTAAGTACCCCACCCATGAGGCCGATAGTAGCCGGAGGGGGATGGATCACGGAGTATTTATCTATCTATGTAGAGAAACATCTGAGACCTGTTTTAAATTCCAACAGTTTTGTTTTGAAAGATTCAAAGCAGTTTTTGGTGAATTTGTATGAATGTTTAAGAGACTTGGTTAACATCAATGAAATAATTTTTGTAACTCTTGATGTTCAGTCTCTATTCACCGTTATACCGAATGATTTAGGTATATTATATGTGCTTGAGTATTTGAGAACTCATAGTGATTATCCTGAAGTAAAGAGAAATCTTGTAGCCCATTTTTTGGAATAGTGTTAGAGAACAATTTATTCATGTTTCAAAATAAGATATATAAACAACAGGATGGGGTAGCCATGGGTACCCCTTGTGCCAATAGCTATGCAAATATGGGAATGGGAAGAAGCTACCCTGTTCCAATTAGCTGACTTTAAACAACACATGAAGTTTTATCAACATTTTATCGATGATTTGTTTTTACTATGGGATGGAGACATACAACAATTGGATACATTGTTTGCCACCCTTAATGGTCTCACTGAATTTCTTAAATTCACCATGAAATACTCGACACATAAGATATATTTTCTTGATCTCTTCATAGAGAAATTACCCTGTGGGTTAATTAATACTGGGATATATAGAAAACCATGCTATGTTAACACATTATTATTAAGATCTAGCATGCATCCCCAGATGTTTTTAAGAACATTATCAAGGGTCAAGGGATACGTTCCTCTAGGATGAATTCGATGGACCCAGGTTTTGTAGATGAATTAGTGAGAGTTAAGATGAATCTGTTAGATAGAGGATATAGAGAACCTGAAGTAGATGACCAGTTATATAATATTTCTACTTTACGTTCTGGTATGGCTGCACCTTATTTTGGTCCAGTCGTTACTAATACTCTTGCTGATCCAGTAATTACCAACTCTTTTGTTAAATTTCCCTCTTTTTATACTACTGACCATATGGAAATCAGAAGGATAATTAGTAAACATTGGTCAGTCTTACAAACAGATGATAATATAAAAAAGGTAGTGGGTGAGCAACCGTCTTTTTTATATAGAAATAAAAAGAATCTAAAAAGACTACTTTGCTATCCCAATGATATGAATTTGACAACTGGACAGAAGCATACAGTACCCTGTGGTAAATGTAATTTTTGCCCTTTTATAGATATCAGTGATGAATTTTTACATCCTGATTTTAATAGGATATTTAAAACTACTGCCTCAGCTAATTGCATGACTTTACATTTAGTTTACTTGGCCGTTTGTCAAGCCTGCTCAAGCTTCTATGTTGGAAAAACAAATAGGTTATTTAAAGATAGAATACGTGAGCATACCTACCATATTAGGAAAGGCTCTGAAAATAATGCATTAGCCAAGCATGTTGCTCGATGTGGTGACACACATATTTTTTTATTTAGGGCTCTTACTGTTATCCATCCTAATGTACGTGAAGGTGATATTAGGAATTACACTGAGACTATAGAAAGCCAGTGGATCATTAGATTAAAGGCAGATAAAGGGAAGGGGTTAAATAAAAGGGCTTCTATTAAGCCCCTTCTTAGGAGACGTAGAAATAATAAGTGTGTGATTATAGATTTGAATTATTATTTTTATGTGTAAAAATTTCTATGTGCTTTTTGTGTTACATTTTTTATACTATATAGATAGTTATTTATTACATTTGTATTATTTGTACCTATATGTCTTTAAGGTTTTATTGATGAATCTCATTGATTGGTTCTTTCATATTTGAAATGTGATATATATATCTATCTGTTATGGGTGAATTATTTTTATTGTCTGATGAAGCTTACCAAGCGAAAGCGCTTACTTTTATGTCTGGACACCCTTGAATAAATTTTATTCGATCTACACTGGAATTTTTTGGATTATTTGGTTTACCTTCACTTGTGACTGTTACTGTGATTTTATACGTTTTGTTCTGCTTTGCTTTGTCCCACGCTTATGACTTTTGTGTAACATTTAAAATATGTTCCTATTTTAAGTTTTTATTCCCCCTTCATTTTAGGCTTTATCCAGCTATTTTAACTAAAAGGTTGAAAGGTACACAAACCTCTTTACTGCAGCTACTACCAGTGCTCGATTGCTCCCACTCTTCACTCTCTATCTCTCCATATCTCACTCATACACACCTCACTTTCATGCAAGCAAGCTCACATATGCTCACACACAGACAAAAACAAACACACACACATGTATATATATATATATATATATATATATATATATATATATATATACACACATAGACACACGCCCACTTTTTTCAGTCCTGCTTAATGAGTGCAAAATAACAGCATGATCCATCTCGCTCTCACTCACATGCACCATACAATCATGCACACAGACATACAGGCATAAATACACACACACACACACACACACACACACACACACACACACACACACACATACACACACACACACACACACACACACACACACACACACACATTTCTTTTTTAATTTTCTTCTTTTTTTATATTTTACACTTGCTAAACAGCAGAAGTGCAGCTTGGCGAGCATAAAATAATGGTGGCCGTTTGGTTATTTTAAGTCCAAACTCCATGGCAGCTTGATATGGCAGGCTCGATTTTCAGGAGGTGTCACCTATAGATTAACACCTTGCTGGAGAACATTCATTCTCCAGTCAGGGTGCTATCTACAAGCTGCCCATTCTCTAAATAGCTGTTAGCTACTTCCAGGAATAGAATGTAGGTAAATAGCAGTCTTTTGTAATTCTAAAGGAATTGACAGATGATCCCCACACTGTCATACTGAGGTGTGAAAATTCTCACTTCAGTATATGATCCTTGCTATATCATGCACATGTGACATCTACTACTGGAAAAGACTCCAAAGTAAGTCAGTCTGCTACTTCCCAATGCCTTAAGTGGGAAGTTTTTTTTTTTCCTCATGAATGATGCAGAATTAAAAAGTGCTTTACAGATTATATAATTATTTCTGTCATGATCACCTCCCTTCTTTTCTATTTTGTATTTACTTATACTTTGTTAACCAGGAAAGTCGACTGGTCCCAGGACCCTTTTCAGCCACAACTCAGGCACCAATGGCAAACATAATAATAAGTAATAAATGCACTTAGCAATACAAAGAAAAAATATGCCTGGTCGACTTCTTTGAGTCAGTCACCAGAGCTGTGGATGAAGGTAAGTTGGTTCATACAGCCTACCTTGATCTGGCCAAGGCCTTTGATACCATTCCCCACTCAGGAATCTTAGGAAAACTCACCAAGCTAGGCATCAACCCCTATATCACTAGGTGGGTTGCAAACTGGCTCACAGATAGAACCCACAGTGTAAAAGTAGCTGACTCCAAGTCAGACTGCCGAACAGTCATGAGTGGAGTCCCACAGGGTTCAGTACTGGGTCCTCTACTGTTTGGTATCTACTTCTCTAAAGTCCAGGCCAACACAAATGGACTCTGGCTGACAATGTTCACAGATGATTGCAAGTTGGAAGCTATTATTAACTCCCCAAGTGATGCTGACATCCTACAGAAAGACCTCACTGAGACCAACGACTGGTTTCAGAACCATGGCCTTAAGCTCAATGCCAAAAAATATGTCATCATCCCCTTTGGGAAAAACTCAGTTCCCATGAATTACCACATTGATGGTAGTCCACTGAACACAGAAGGTGTTAGAAGAGATCTGAGAACAAAGATTGACAGCAGCCTCTCTTTTGACCACCACATTGTCACTGTGGTCAGAAAGTCCTTCTATGTGGCACATGTCATTACTAAGGGTTTTGCATCCAGGAAGAAAGAGGTCATTGTCTCCCTCTACTCTTCACTCATTAGGCCAATCATTGAGTACAATGCCCCATGTGGCATGTACCTCACTAGACACCTGCAACAACTAAAGAGGCCACAAAAGTACCTCACAAAGACGATCCTATGCCTTAAACACTTGTCCTATATGGACAGACTCAAAAAACTCCAACTATTCTTTCTCTCATATCACCTACTTAGAAGTGATCTCTGCTTGATTTACAAAGCCATGTCTGACCCAGCTCTGTTAGAAATGCTACATCTAAAGAAATCCCAATCCATCCAAACCACATGCTCCAGAGACCTCAACCTCATTACCACAATCAACAGAACAAGCTGGAGGGACAGGTTCATAACCCAGAGACTGCCCATGCTATAGAATAGACTTTCCATACATGTCAAACAGAGCACCTCACTAGCACTCTTCAGGAGAAATCTTGATAAGTAGATGGGAAATTGAAAATTCACCCCGGGGATAACTCCAGTGGCTCTACTCGACAGAGGCACTGGGAACTAAGGTCGGGTGGCACGATGCCAGGGTAATTCCATGGGCTAGGCTTGTAAAGGCTCCAGGGCCATTAGCCTAGTACACACCTATGAACCTATGAAATCACTTCATCATGAAGATGACAAAACCACCAGTGGCAGAGATAAAGAAATGGGCAAAATATCCTTCTTCCCTATATACACCACAGTACTGATTAACACAAGAAAGCCTGCTATTTCTGGTACACACCGATGCTTGTAGATGCCATTAACTCTGTATTATATACAAATACAGAAACTCACTTTTGGCTGTTCCATGAAAAAACAGTACAACCTATGTTGTGCAGTACATCAACTGCTCAAAATGGGTCTCATACATTAGCACATGGCAACACATATTTCACTGTCTTGTGATCCAGCCATTATTACCTGCACAGCTGATAGGGAACTTACCACGGAGATTAGGCTGAAGACTTTTAAGCTCACTGGAGAGAAAGCACAGGAGTTGAAGGAAATATGGCTGTAACACTTCAGGAAGAAGAGCAAATAGTTGGACTTGAAAAATGACAGTGCCTCAAAACAACTGGATGAAGAAAACCCCACCTTACCTATAATATGCCAGCCACGAAAGAAGAGGAAAGGTGCATCCCAGATGACTGGAGAATAAGCATTCTGCTGTCAGTGTGCAAGAACAAAGGGGACATTCACAACTGTGGGCAGTACAGAGATATCCCACTCCTATCATGCTCCATGAAAAGCTCTGGAGAGGGTTACTTATAAACAAATATGCAGAGTACAGAAAATAAGATGTGATATAAGCAGTTTGGATTCAGCTCAGGATGCAGCACAACTGACCAGATGTTTGCAGTGAGAGCTGAGAAGAAGCTAAAGCTGAGAAAAAAAGTCCAAATGGACATCCCGTGACTTTGATAAAAGCATACGACAAGATCCCAAGAAAGATAATTTGGGCAGTGCTGAGATGGTTTGAAGTCCAAGAAACACTGGTATAATTAGTACAGGCTGTATACAAGGACCTGATTTCACAAGACTAAATAGTGTTTGCACTCACAGTGGCTTTCCCAATGGAAGTCGAAAGTTAATGTGCATCGGGGTTTTCTGAACCCACTGCTGTTCATACTGGTGATGGTCTACATTAGCAAATTGGTCAAAGGAGACAGATCAGCAAAACTGCTGTATACAGACAATGTGGCATTACAGACAGAGTCTAAACAAGAACTTCAGCAAATGAAGGGGAATGGAATGGAAAACTGAAAGCACATGGAAGGAAACTGAATAAAGGTAATGCAGTTGTAATGGCAGCAAATGGGGGAAATGAAAGAAGCTGAAAATTTAGATGGAAATGAAAATAGTAGAACATGCGTATAGCTTCCAGTATCTTGGAGGGGTGGTTGAGGAGAAGGGAAGTCTAAATGAAGAGGTCAAAACTAGAATGAAAGGGTTTGCATCCAAATGCCATAGAGTGATAGGGGTAATGTGTAACAGAAGAATGCCAAAGAAGTTTAAAAGTAAGGTGTACAAAACAGTGGTGTGATAAGTACTGCTGTAAGGTACACAAACCTGGGCAGACACAGCAGATCAGCTGAGGAAGTTAGAGGTGATGGAGGTGAAGTGCCTGAGATGGGTGGTAGTATGCATACTATAGAACAGATGAAGAAATGAGGACATCAGACCGGAAGCCTGAGTGACTTCAATTGCAGAGAAGGCCAAAGAGAACAGATTATGGTGGTTCATGAAAGCAGAAGACAGTCTGATGAAAAAGGTTTGGGACATATTGAAAGAAGACGAAGGACGTTGAGTAGGATGACGACAATTATATAATACACATGCACATGCAAACTCCCCATCTGTGTGTGTGTATACATGCACACACACACACACACACACACACACACACACACACACACACACACACACACACACACACACACACACACACACACACACACACACACACACACACACACACACACACACACACACACACACACACACACACACACACACACACACACACACATGCATATTCATATGTCAGTGCATGTGTGTCCACGTACAAGAATATCTATTGCTCTAGTTTCTATATAGGTATAATGGAGAAAGCCTTGACAATAAGATTATATCAACATTACTAAGATAGTAAGAAGAAAAATTAATATAATGCCCTGTATAGACAAATTAAAGAAAACAGTGGCTACACTTTTAAATTCTGTATAGTCTGTGATGTGAAAATTGATGAAAAATGGAGACCCTGGAAGGATTAGAGATTAATGAACTTAAGTGGCAGTCTAGAACAAATGTGACTGGTCCATTTGGTTTGAACAAAATGGTGTTTATTAGTAGTATACTAAGATGGAAAGCAGCTTTAAAAAAGGATGTAAATGGAGTGACATTATTTTTAAATATTTTATGAAGCATGTTTTATAAATTTCAGTTTAAACATATTGTTTTAAGAACCCATGGGAAGTGCAATACATGTGCATATATACATTTATATTTATTTTAGCTTATTTATGTGTACTTGTCATTTCTTGTGCTTGAAGCCATTTTATATTAATTTAACCTGGAGGTCAAGTGACCTGGGATTTTCATTAGAATCAGCAGCAGTATGTTAATGTATATGCTGATTTTAGGAAAATCCATCAATCAAATGTGATGGGGAGGGGTTTATTGTATAAAAGGAAAGTTAGGGTGGTTTTATGTATTCTGAAGAAGCCCCATTTACCAGGGATGAAAGCACCTAATGTGTTTTATTTGATACAGCATTTTGGATTAATAAACATGTGGATTGGTTCGCTCTCAACGATCCAGTGGTGTTTCTTCAATACATAGAAATATTGAGATGTTGGGGCAGAAGCCTTCATTTCCTGACTACTTTCTTATCTATAATACCTTCTTCCACTGCTAATTCTAAAAAGGCATATATCTCTCTTATAAAATTATTTGTGGGATCTTTTGGCATTTTATTGTAAAACCTCTCATTCCTAAGCTGTCTCAGTGCTAAATTTTTATAAGCCAAACTATTCCATACTACTATACTGTCCCCTTATCTTCACTAGTAATTTTTTTTACCTTTACTTAAAGCTTTTAAACCATCTTTTTAATTCTTTGACAAATTATCATATTTAAATCTGAGCGTAGACTCACTGCAAGGGGGGGTTAGCATAATGGTTAAGGTGTTTACCTTATAAACACAAGGTAAAGAGTTTGATTCAATATTTTGGAAAGACTGGTTAGACTTAAAAATGCCCCCTGGTGTTGTTAGCCTTGTAATCACACATGAACCAGTGCTTTAGTAGAAGGCTGTAGGTTCTATTCTCACAACAGGTAGATTTATTGCTGACAGTACAGTGCAGCATAAAAGGGGAGTACACTCCTGTGTGTGTCATCCTTAGGATGAGATGCCTAGTAACTATGAGACAGTTGTCGGTTTGCCGGCCATTCCCTATAAACCTTCTCCTCTAGCATGATGAAATGAGACAATGTTCTGTATGCTGTTGACTTAGAAAGCCATGGGATTGAATCTGTAATTATCTACACATTATGCATGATTGGGATTTTATCTTTACAGTGATGACTGCATTGTGGCTCAAGGTGTTAATGCAGTAAGATTGGAGTGACACCAGAGGTAATGCCATGTTCAAATCCAGACTAAAGATAGTTTAGTGGAGAGGTTAGCATAATGATTAACAACTTTACCACACAGATGCAAGGTACAGGGTTTGATTCTGGCACTTGGTTATTGGCTAGGCTTGTTATAGTCTGTCGACTGATAGTCTAGTATGAACTATGAACTTCTTTTACAAAAGATGACACTATGTTATTGTAGGGAGGGAGCAAAGGTGTATTTTTTAAAATGGAAATGACCTGGTACATCGTGATCTGCATCACCCAAAGTTCTATGAAATGCTTTTTCAAAAGATGGCACTATGTTATTGTACGGGGGGACAAAGGTTGATTTCTTAAAATGGAAACTACTAGACACATCCTGATCTGCATTGCTCAAAGTTTTGTTCTTGAAAAGTAATTTAATATTGAGTTTAGAGCAAAAGGATTTTACATCATTAACCGGGTGAAATTCAGACAATATAAAAGAAGGTGCAATCCCCAAACCTTTGTTTAATACCTTTAGCTGAGTGGAAGGCAAGGTATAATTAGAAATGTTGTGTACCAAGCATTTAGCATCGTAGATTATGTTTTATTCATTAGTTGCTGGTATAATGTCATTATCTTTCCTCTTATTTTGGTGACGTCTTGCCACATTTTTGAAAAGGGATTGTTGTTTTATCCGCAGCAACATTAGTCCTCTTGTTACTAGGAGAAAAGTCTAATTGTCATAGTCTATATCAGTAGCTGTGAAAGGGTCATCTGTTTTATCATTATTGAATGAACCCACTGCCTTTAGAATGGACTTGGGACTGGAGCAGCTACCTCTTTTCCTCTTATAATGTTTTACTTTTATTGTTCACCCTTTGTTCTCACAAGCAAAACATACCGCTCTTTTTTCCTTTTTGCCACCAGAAAAAATGTCTATTTTCTTTATAATCATTAACATTTCTATTATGTTTGCTAAGTTTTTATTATTTTCAAGTCTTTTTCCAAGTTATTTAGTCCATTAATGTAACTTTCAACTCTGCCTACTCTGATAACTGCTGTCATTTTTAAACTTCAGTGCCATTGACAATATGTCATCCCCTTTAGTTGGTGTGGCCACAATCTGTCTTTCATATAGGTTAATAAAGGTTTCAACAAAAAGGACAGAGGCATTCTGTTGAATAGAATGCCAGTGTTTTCAACATATTTCATCTGCTTCCCTCACAGTAGGTTTTAAGATAACTCTTAAACCTATCGGTGTTATAGAAGCCATTGTATATGCTTTCTGTAGTTTCTGGTGCCAAACAATACTGCATAATTTAGCTGAAAGATATTTAAACACCTGTTCAATATTATAAGTAGAATCAGTACCTGTATCAATATTTTCCTGTATCCCTCTTACATTTAGGTCAAGCATAATCCAATTCTCATCTATGCTAGTGGTCAGAGTGGAAACAAAATTCTGTAAATCCATTTTGATAACGGCCCAAGTATGAAGTAAACATATACACAATATATACCAACACTTTAGCAACTTTATACAATATATCATCACACAATTCTGTTGAGGGCAAATGGCTTATTACAAACTCTTTTCGGTTTACCACACCATTTAAGCAGCAAGCTTTCCAGACTACTGCATAAATGGTGTTTGCCATGTAATCCATCCATCCATCCATCCATCCATCCATCCATCCATCCATCCATCCATCCATCCATTTTTCTGTCTGAAGCTGGACATCTAGATGTCCTTAACACTTGATCATGATAGGCAGGAAAAAAGAACATTTTCTCTCTCAATTTGTTCTGTCATTTCCAGAGTAATGAAAAAAATCTTAAGTGCATCAGGTAGACAGAAACTGCACATTATTATTGCCACCGTTTGCTGGTATAACTATGGTATGCTGCATCTAAGATAGAATCATGCCCTTTGAAAAACCTGCCCTTGATAAAATATTAAGAGGAAGTTAATAAAAAAACTGTTATCAGTGCTATGTAGACCCAGATGGGAAGAAGAAGTAACAGTTTTTCATTCTGACCATATTTTTCAGATAAAGTGGAATTTTTATGGGCCCACAGATGCTTAGTTAAAGTTCATAGGTAGTTTCAGGGCATGCAGTCCAGAAGACCATTGAAGATGATACCCCGATTACCCAAATGCTCAAAAGCACACGCTCCTATGTTTAAATGACTTACTCAACATTACACAGTAGGCAAATGGTGACTAAGAGAATTAAACCTTGTGCCAGAGGAGGCAGATCGTTAATAACTTGTAAACTTAATCCTCTTTGCCAGCTGCAAAACTCACACTGGGCTTCTTTGAACCTTTCTCTAAAAACATGTAATCCTATATGAACCTTTTTAGTAATATGAAGGGATGAGCTTCTGCAGGAATATGCAATAAAAATACCTGGCTTGACATAAGCAATTTGTTTACAATATGATTAATAATACATATTGCTTAGGCTAGGCTAGGCCACGTGGCATCTGTGGAATTTTTATACAGAGGACACTGAAATGATTTAGCAGCTTCTGCTGTTTGAAGGATTTACATTGTTAGCTATTCTTTGACAGTGCAAACCTTATTGTATTAATGTGTGCATTCACAACTTCAGCCTTCAAAATCTCTGACTAGCAGTGCTTCCTGCCTGTATTATTGTTTGGTTCTATTGTCTATCTCTTGACATTATCAGCTTGGATGCTTGGAAATAATAAGCTGCTGCACAGTTGTATTTTTGGCACTAAAGAAGATCATTCATCTGATCTGACTCTAGACGTTAATATGCTTTATTCAAACTGCCTACCATATTTACTTGTCTAGTGTGCATAGTTAGTTATTTAGTAACTGAGGTCAGTGTTTTTAAGCATTGAGACATCCCATCTTCATCACACATATTGTTATGCTTATTCCCTGGTATTTCAGCCACTTTGTCCAATCTGCAGCACACCTGGAAAAAAAAAAAAAAGCAAACATCATAAGTAATGGAATCTTTTTTTCTCCTTAAATAACAGGAGGTTGTATTCTATCTAGTATGTATTTGTACACAGTCTTTGTGATGCATGTGTACCTGGGCAGCACTTCCACCTGTTTCTTAAAAGTTAGTCAGCTGCATATTTTTCTCACAACTAGTTAAGACTTAAGAAGTGCTTTGTGTAGTTGCCCTAATGCAGTGAATCTCTCTCCTACTATGAAAAGAAATAACTAAGCTTTTTTTCCATTTAGAATCACCTCAGACAGCTCCATACGGCAGCAAACAGGTCTTCATAGTAGTAGGAGTAATGGTTTTGGACTATGTATAACTCTGGCTTATAGTTATGGAACAGTCTTTGCAACTACATTGACCCATGGATTCAGAAAGGCTTACTATGAATGTGAAGTCATAACAACTCCATTTTCTCTGTTCCAGCAAGACTTTCTGATTCTTATGTTGCTCTGTTGCTGAGGTTTCCCACTACTGGGAGACTCAGTATGGCAGGTGGGCTCACTGGCAGAGCTGCATGCTAATGTGGCAAACCAGTGGATTAGCTAATGCTAATTAGTTTTGTTCTCTCCCCTGGAAATGCTAGAAGAGCCTGATTTATGCTGCCAAGTCATTCAGAGAATTGTTTGTCTGTAAAAATTATCAGTGTTGGAGGAAAAAAGTTAATGATGTCAAAAGATAGCAATCGTCCTTTCAGTTTCAAGGAAGCAATCATTGTGCAGGAAAGTTCAGTGAAGACATTGCAGGTAGAGGGGTGTTAGTGTGTGCGTGTGTGTATGGATGGATGGATGCATGTCTGTAGGTGCATGAATGAAGCTAGATGAATGTATATGTGTGTGTGTATGTGAGTGTTTGTCTGGGTCTGGGTGTCTGGATGCATCTGGCTGGTCATACTGGTAGCATTTAGGTAGGGAACTGAGAGTTCACATTTGTATGTATATGTGTGCTTGTTGGAGCATGTGTGAGGGTGAAAGGATGAGTATTTCCATTAGCGTGATTGACTCTCGGGTTGCTTATTTGTTCATGGAAGATGTGTTATTGTGTGCGCATGCACATGTTTGTGTGTCTGTATGAATGTCTGGTAGTATGTGTGCACGTGTTCATGGGTGTCTGAATATGTCTGTGTGAGAGTGTAGGGGGTTGCCTTTGCAAATGTGATGCATGGGCCACCAGGAAACGTGCTACCTTAGTTAGGGTTGACAGTGTTAGTGTTAAACAATGGTGATTCAGACATATGCTAATGGGCCAGTAATGAAGTCTTTCTCAATGCAGCCATAGCTGTATTGGAATCAGATTTCCACAGGTGGTTATGTGTAAATCAGAAAGATTAGCAAGCAAAATTAGAGACAATTCTATGCGTACATCTCAGCTTCTTAGAGCAATAAACTGGGACAAAGCCACAAATAATGGGGGGGGGGGCGCAAAGGTCCAAAATAGGGATACTTTTTAAATATTTCTCTTAAAACTTAGAAAGTAGATAGAATAACAGGTTTAATTTGAATCTGAAGTCTGAAACAAAATTGCCTGCCATTATTTTCTGACTTCAGTTCTCGATGATTTGCCAGTTATTTGCCAGAAAACCATTATTTTATAAGAAACAGACCAAAAAATATGAGGCAAAATTCTGGACATTCTGTGGAAATATGGACATTTGAGAGGTATGTTCACATTGTGTAAATGAATGTGGTAGTTTAGGGACGTTTAAATGCTTTGATTATAATTACTACAAATATATTAACAGTGGAAGTGTGGCAATACATTTGAATAATTAGAAAATACAAATCCTAGGGAGATTTAACTATACATCTGAATATGTTGTCTATGCAGCATGTTGTTCCTTGTGTCAAACTACTCTGTGACTGCCACAGTATACAGCAAATCTTGAGACTTGGCAACTTCTCTGCATTCCTTGTGGAAATATGTGTTCTTATCCTGACTTATGCTTCATTAGCATTTAAAATACTGCCAGTATACATGCTTATAGATGACTGCACAAAATATTTCATGGCATTCTTGCTTGCAAATGGCCAGACAGAAATGCTTTCTTGACAGAACGTAAATGGTTCATCACCTCCTCTGAGATATGCATTTTACCTTTAGGGAGCTTTGACATTTTTTAGCATTTACTTTTTTGCAAAACAAATACTATTTGTACCTTTCCAGACATTTTTATCACCTTCAGTGTCTGGTAGCATATTAATATATATGTGTGCAATATAACAACAGTTCTGGTTTGGGTCTACTGAAGAAAAATATCAAAAGTGGCAGTATTAGTAAATGTAACTTTATATCTTGTGGGCCCCTTCATCACTGCTCCTTAATCAACAGAAGGTGAATAGCTGTGACACAAAATCATTAACTCATTGTACTACCTTCTCCATTCAATCCCTTCATGACAGTAGCCCAGGTCTTTGCAGCCATTTAATCTTTACTTGTTTATTTACTTAATTCTATGTCAACACTGCTCTTTTTCAGCAGAGGCCCAGGAAAAAAACTTCTAAGCAAATTGTTACAATGAAAATACAACATCTGACATTTCTGTTTATAGCTTGCATGTATCATTTTAGAAGCATAAATTATAAGTGTACATATAAATATAACAACTACTTTAACATATGGCTGAATCACACAATATTGATAAAAACAGAGAAAATATAATATAGCTGTGTAAGATGAACTTACCATAGCAGTATATGTTCAAATGATCACTGCTACAGTAGCCTTAACTGTATGGTTTATATCTTGTGAAGAATGTAACAGCCAACCAGCTTCCAAAGCTACAGAACGCCTTCCATGCACTCAAACTGTCAAGCAGCTCGAGCTGAGCTGACTAAAAGACAATTTTGGATAAGATGTCCTTCAGAGCTTTCCTACCAGCAGACAGAGGGAGGCTAAGCCTTGATGGATGATGCTAGGAATAGCAAAAAATAAATGTCCACACCCTGGCATAAAAATCACACAAAAAAAGGGGGTTGGAGAGAGGGAGCAGCTACTGCAACAGTCAACATTTGAACATATACTGTTATGGTAAGTTTAACACAGATAACTGTACTATGGTCATTGTATTTATCACTGCTGCAAGTAGCTTTAGCTATAATAGGTAGATTACCTTAGCTAACTACATCTGGGAGGTAGAAGGAGAAGAGTCAATTAGCCCCTGTGGAATGGTCCTAGCAAAGACTGAAATGTACTTATAGAAGATGATTTGCAAATGTACCTACAGATGACCAAGTAGCAGATTCTGGAATACTTCTAGAATCCAATCCTTTCCAAAAAGGCATAGAAAAAGCTAAATCCCTGGTAGTGTGAGTCTTGACCCTGCCTGGAATAGTTTTGTTATGGTGAGTATAGCAACAGATAATAGCTTTAGACAACCATTTGGAAATAGTCTGTTTTGACACAGGTTTTCTCTTCTTTTTACCTTCATGAGAAATGAACAATTAATCAGATTTGAACAATTTAGTTCTGTCAAGATAATACCTGTGTTGTCTGTGGACATCCAAGGTATGGAGTATCCTTTCTCTCACATTTTTAGGTTCAGAAAAGAAAATGTTGAGCTGGATAGTTTGGCTTAAACTAAACGGATACCACTTTAAGCATAAAAGAAGGATTAGCTCTCAAAGAAACTCTGTCTATGAAAAATGAGATAGGGTTGACTTGCCAAGAGCTTGCTATTCAGATACCCCTTTTGCAGAGGTCAGAGCATCAGTAAAACTCTTTTCCATGTTAAGAACCTCAAGTCGGTCAGTCAGATTAACTGGTTCAAATGGTGCATGTGTTAGCCTCTCTAACACAAAATTAATATCCCAAGGAGAGGCTACCAGTTTTCATAGAGGCCTCTTATGCAAAACCCCTTTCAAGAACATTTTGTCATGAGACTGCACTGGAAGAGGAGGATGCATGGGCAAACATGCTGAAATGTCCCATAAATTAACCTTGAAAGCGGAATAAGAAAGGCCATAGGATAGTAACTGAGAACAAATACTGTAGAAACAGAGAATAAGTAGTCCTAAGTGGGTGCTGAGTATGTTGTTGGCACCGACCAGAAAACCTTTTATATTTGCTAATATATGATTTTCTAGTAGCAGGTTGTCTTGCTTCCGTCAGTACCTGCTGCTGCCTGTTCTCAGTAAACAGGTGCCAGAAAGCAAATAAGACCGTATCCTAGGCAGTCAATTGAAGAGGATTAATTTTTGGGTGTATCAAACACTTCTGTTCTTGTGCTAGTAGATCCAGTCTGTGAAGCTTGTAGTAATTAGCCCTGGCCATTTCCAAAAGAAGGGAGAACCATGGTTACCTGGGCCAGCAGCGAGTCCCTACAATGACCTTGGGGCATTCCTTCTGAATCTTCAGAAGCACCCTGGATATTACTGGAAAGAGTTTAAATGAATACAGGAACATTCCTGTGCAAGGAAAAGAAAATACATCTGTCTTCCAAGTCTTCTTGCATGGAGTCCTGGAATAGAATTTTGCCAGTTGATTGCTCAGAGAGGAGGAAAATAGACCCACTTGAGGAATTCTCCACAGATGAATCAAATCTTGCAAGACCTCCTCATCCACTTTGCATTTCTGAGAGTCTGCCTGGTCCTGCTCATCTTGTCTGTCAGTCAATTTTGCTCTTAGAGAATGTAGGATGCCAGTAGAGTTAGACTGCTGTGAAGCTATATCCCAAGCTAGCATGACTAGTCTGCTGAGGGGGTAGGTACTTGCTTTTTTATGAACCACATGACTATGGCATTGAGTGTAATAACTTGAAGAGGTCCTCCTGCACTTTTATCCCTCCTCAAACTCCTCCCCAAGAAGCGACCAAATAATTTGTGGTGACTGGCTGCTTTGCAGCAGGGAATGAAAAAGTGACACCTGGATTTAAGGATATCTGCTGTGTCCACCAAAAGATTTCTCTTCTGACAAACCCCAGCAATGGGATTTGAAAATATAAAGGTTGTTGATGGTATGACCAAAGAGATTTCAGATATCAGTCTATTTTTCTCATGAGGAGTCTTGCCATGAGTATCATGAGAATCATAGATGCCATGAGACCCAACATCCTGATGTATTCCCCTGCAATGACCACAGTCTGAGTGGAAAACCTTAGAAATAGATCTAAATAAAGGTCTATTTTTTCCTGTGGAAGAAAAGCTCTTTGAAGTGAGGTGTCTAGTTGACATCCCAGAACACGATCCTGTGTGAAGGAGTCAAGAAAGCCTATTGAATGTTCTCTTGGAATCCCTGCCTGTGTAAGAGATCTCTCACTCAAGAGACAAAGATTCCTGACACTTTGAAAAAGTCTCTGCACAGATAAGCAAGTCCTCTAAATATTGAAAAATGTGGATACCCTGTAGCTATAACTGGGGCTAGAAACTTTGTGAGCATTCTTGGTACAGTGGATAGAACAAAATGTAAAGCAGAGAACTGATAATGTAATCGAGACACACAAAACCTTAAGAAATGTCTGAAGTCTGGATGAATAGTGATGTGATGATAAGCATCTTTTAAGTCTATTATTGCTAGGAAATATGAAAGAGGAGGAAGAGGTAACAGGTTGTGAAGTGACATCATTATGAATGTGGGCACCATTACAAACAGGTTTAGGAAAGAAAGATCCAGAACTGATCTCAAAGTATTTTCTTTCTTTGGCACTAGGAACTTTCTTGAATAAAAAAAACTTCCTCACCTGGATAGGGGTAAATGGTTTTATCACCCTTTAGGACAGCATATGATGAAGAACAGGTGGAAACAAAAGAGTCTGAAATGAGGGATGAAGAATGACACCCTGGAAAGGAGTAATTTTCTCCTACTGCCATCTGTAATCCTGAAGAATGATTTTCAGAACCCATTTGTCTGAAATAATATGTTGCAAAAAAGAAAAATGGAGATTTATACTTTCTGGAAGAAAAAAGGGGCCAGGGGTGGAGTGGCAAGGTCTTTTGAATAGTCATTCTGACTTGCTGGACTTTCCTTGGTTTTGGGAGGTTTGAGACTTCATTTTTTTTGGAACCCTGTTGACATTTCGTCTTAAATGTCTATTTACCTGAATTTACCTGAATTTTATTGAGACTGTTAATTCTGTTTTTTGCCAAATTTGGATGAGGAGATAAAAAATCCCACAAACAATTTGAAAAAGGAGACCTGAAAAATCTTAGAGATTCTCTGGATCAGTTTGATCCTTTCATAGGTTCATAGGTTCATAGGTTCATACTAGGCTATCTGCCCTAGGGCATTTATAAGCCTAGCCAGAGTGCGTTTGCCTTTCGCCACCCATTTTAAATTAATTTTGCTATGCCCTTTTTTGAGGCTAGTATACTGTGCCTCTGTCTAACAGTGACACAGAAGTGATACCCGGGGTAAACCTATGATCCCCCATCCACTCATCAAGATTCCTCTTGAAGAGAGTCAATGAGGGACTCTGCCTAACCTGGACTGGGATTTTATTACAGAGTGAAGGGAGCCTCTGGGTTATGAATCTGTCCCTCCAGTATGTCCTATTTATTTCAGTGCTGAGGTTCAAGTCTCTCAAGCGCGTAGCTCGATGGGATTTGGATTTTCTGAAGTGCAGCATGTCCATTAATTCCGGGTTGGACATGGGTTTATACGACAGGCACAGATCACCTCTGAGCAGGCAGTATGCCACTGAATAGAGCTGGAGTTTCTTTAACCGGGCAGCATATGGCATCTGTTTGAGCCCTTTGATCCTCTTGGTGAGGTACTTTTGGGGTCTTTCCAGTTAATGCAGGTGTCTGGTAAGGTACATCCCAAAAGGGGCATTGTACTCAATTATGGGCCTGATGAGGGATGAGTAAAGAGGCACGATGACCTCCCCTGATCTAGATGTGAATCCCTTCATGATTAGGTGGGCTATATAAAATGTTTTTCTAACCACTTTGGCCATGTGGTTGTCAAATGACAGATTGCTATCAACTTGGGTCCCCAGGTCCCTAATTACTTCTTCCTTACTTAATTGATTACCACTTATGTGGTAATTTGTGGGCACTTTGTTTTTGCCAAAGGGGATGACTATACACTTTTTGGCGTTACGCTTGAGGCCATGGCTCTGGCACCAGTTGTCTGTTTCTATGAGGCCCTTTTGGAGGATGCTTGTGTCGGCTGGAGAGTCGATTATGGCACCCAGTTTGCAGTCATCTGAGAACTTGGTCAGCCACAGTCCTTCCGTGTTGACCTGTACCTCTGAGAAATATATACCGAACAAGAGAGGTCCCAGGACTGAGCCTTGTGGGACGCCACTTGTAACTGGTTTGGAGTCTGACATGGCTCCAACAATTCTAACCATGTGGGTTCTGTCCTTGAACCAGTTTGCAACCCATCTAGTGACATAGGGGTTTATATTTAAGCTGGTGAGCTTATCTATAATGCCCAAGTGGGGTATTGTATCGAAGGCTTTTGCGAGGTCCAGGTAGGCTGTGTGGACCACCTTCCCCTCGTCAATGGCCTTGGTGACTGTTTCAAAGAAATCGACCAGGTTTAAGAGACAGGATCTGCCCTTAACAAAGCCGAACTGGGTAGGATCCAGTGTCTGTAGGTCCCCAATATCTTTATTTATGAGGTCCATGATGATCCTTTCCATAGCTTTGCAGACCAAGCTAGTCAGGCTTATGGGGCGATAGTTTCCAGGATCCGTTGAGGCACCACCTTTGTGGAGAGGGACCACCGTTGCTGTACGCCACTCTTTGGGTACATATCCTGTAGTAAGGCTGAGATTGAACAGTAGTTTTATGTTTGGGTTTAGCTCTTCTTGGAGTTCATGTAGGACGCAGCCCGGAACACCGCCTGGTCCCATTGATGCTGTGTTTTTTGCTTTGGAGAGGGCGGCTCTTACCTGAGCATCTGAGATGTCAGGGGGGCAGCACTCTGCTGGGATAGATATTTGCCCTTTTGTGGGGGGGGAGAAGTTTGCGCTGAACCTGTCAGCTAGGATGTTGGCAATGTCTGTGGGTTTGGTGTATTTTTTGTCATTTTGGACTAATTCTGAGCATATCTGGGAATTCCCACCCAGGTTCCTAACATAACTAAAGAAAGCCTTGTGATTATCCTTAGTGTGCTGTGCAATTTTTCTCTCGAAGCTGGGCTTAGACGATTTTATGAGTGCCCATAGTTTTTTGCTAATACTGATCAGAGATGCCTTCCCTTTTTGGGATTTTGCTCTATCATGTAGTAGCTTCTTCCTTCTATTGTATAGTTTGTTTTTGGCTGGGTTCCACCAAACAGGACGTCTGCCCTTGGAGGATTGGGTCTTGGTTTTAATTGGGATTGCATGATCCATGCATTCCTGAAGGTGTTCATAGAATGCGTTTATAAAGGAGTCTGCGGTCTGGGCCATATTTTCCACAGGCCTGGGGGCTTTGAAGGATTCCACCTCGGTTTTGAGGAGTGTGAAATTTGCTTTAGAGAAGTTTTTCACTGTGGTTTTCTGGGCAGGGGGTGGGGTTGGGATGTGAATATCCAGTGAGATTAGTTTATGGTCTGATCTTACCAGTGAGGGATACACTTCTGGTCTGGAGCATAGAGTCCCCATGTTGGTGATGATCAGGTCCAGTATGTTTTCCCCTCTTGTGGGAGTGGTAACAAGGTGTTCCATAGCATTTGAGTTTATAAATTCTAGGAACCTTTGGGCTAGGGTGTTGGAGCTAGAGTAATGCTCCCAGTCTATGTTTGGGTAGTTGAAGTCGCCCAATATAATGGTGTTTGGAGAGACCTTCATATTTTCCAGTGTTCTCAGGAAGGCCTAGTGGAGTTCCTGGGTTTGGGAGGGTGGTCTGTAGCAGGCTATAAACTGGAAGGCAGTTTTACCCACTGTTAGTTGCACATGGATAGTCTCTGATGCTTCGTGCTGTGCCACCAATCTGGAGGTGTGGGTATCTTTGATGAATATTGATACTCCCCCTTCTTTTATGGTTCGGTCCAAGTTTTGGGGCTGAAAATCATGGTATGAGGTATAACCTGATAGTGCTGGGGTGCTCTCGGGAGCCTTGAACCAGGTTTCTGTTACTGCACAGATATCGATGTTCTCCATGCTAAGGAGAGTTTTGAGTGCATGCATCTTGAGGTTCTGGCGTTGAGTAGCATTACTCTTAGTTTCTTATCCCTTGTGATACCTATAGAGGTGGGTTTGTTTTTTGAGCCTTGCCTAAAAAAGGCACTATGGGGGTAGCAAGTGCCTTTGCCAATATCCGAAAGCCCAGGGGTGATAGGTGCAAGCCATCCCTACCAAAGCATCGTGGCTTGTCGAGCATGTCATCCCAGGCTGACAGGCATTGGATCCCCTTTGAATGACACCAATACTTAAGCCAATTGTTGAAATTGATCATCTTGTCTTCATATTGTGGCATCATTCTTGGTGAAGGTAAGATGCTACTCAAGGTCAGGGTCATACCAGCCTGGGCTACATGCTCAGAGAGCTCCTCTATGTCTCTTTTCATGTAGTCCAGGGAGGTACGTCTCAGGTCATTCACACCAGCATGGACAATGACTGAGTCATATTTGTACTTGCCTTGGAGTGACCTGAGTGCTTGTGTTATGTGGCGGATCCTAGTGCCCGACAGGCAGCTCACCATGACCTTCTCCTTGTTCAGCCTGGTGAGCGGGACGTCAGTGTGCCTGACGATAGAGTCACCTATTACAAGTGTATCAGGTGTGTTGTTTAGTCTTAAGGGCTGTGACTGTTTGGCACACTGGCTTTGTGAGCTATGTGTTGCACGTGTTTTGTTTTGGGGCAGCGGTTGCTTGGGTGTCTGCTTTGGAGGTCTCTGCTGCTTGGCAGATTTTTATTTAGAGCCTCCGAGTATGTTTTTGTGTGTTTATGTGTTTGGTTTGCTGCCATGGTAGGTCTATGTGAGACTGGAATTGTAGTGAGTGTGGTTTCCTTTACCTCCTGACTGGTTACACCAGTACTGAGTTGAGAGAGCTTAGCCACCAGTTTGGCTATATGGTTGCATCTCTCACATGTGTTGGAATTTGTTGGGAGGAGGAGAGAGTTGTCTGTGTACATGAGGCAGTTGTAACATTGCCTCAAGATTCCCAGATTCACCAGCTGGACCGGAGAGGAGATTGACAACTGACCTTTGGACATGCTAGAATAGTATTGGGAATTCCTTTATAATTGAAAAAAAAGGGCCAGTGGGGAACAAGGTACTCAAGGGGAGTTTGTGAGGGTGTAGTGCTTTTAATTTTTTAGCACTGACCTATATAATTGCTTTAGTGAGAAAGTGCCAGGTAACTTAAATGCAATGTGCAAAAACGACAAACAGTAACTTTCATTCAAGTGAAACAAGGAAATAAGTACAGTAAGCAATGCAGATATCACTAGGGATCCATAGAAGCGCTGAAAAGCCGCGTTTTAGGCGGAATTAGCGTTTCAGGGAAATAACAAGCAAACAAACAACAAGCATACAAACAAAGCTAGATTCAGCAGGCCTGAATCTAGTCTATGCTACAGCAAACAAGGTGTACCAATTTCAGTAAGAAACCGGTCAAATATGCAGGCACTATAAGCCTTTAACCAGAAATTCCCAGCTCAGAAGGGCAGAGTCCAGCCTCTCCTCCCACAAGAGTGCAGAACACGAACCTTCTTAATGTAAAATAACTGGCCTGAAGCTCAAGTGCTTAAACCAGAACTAATACACTTTTAGAATAACAGACACTGAGCCCTCAATCAGCAGTTCCCAACTTAGAAGGATGTAAGCTACCTGTCCTGCCACCACAGTGCAGGCCACAAACCTTCCTAATGTAAAACAACTGGTCTGAAGCCCAAGTGCTTAATCCAAAAGACTTAGAATGATAGCTAAACTTTAATCAAGTTACTACCAAGCAGTAATAAATACAATTGAATACTTTAAAGAATGCCTGGATTAGTGCTCAAGTTATACAAACAAAGCTAGATTCAGCAGGCCTGGATCTAGTCTATGCTACAGCAAACAAGGTGTATCAATTTCAGTAAGAAGCAGTTCAAATATGCAGGCACTATAAGCCTTTAACCAAAAATTCCCAGCTCAGAAGGGCAGAGTCCAGCCTCTCCTCCCACAAGAGTGCAGACCACGAACCCTCTTTATGTAAAATAACTGGCCTGAAGCCCAAGTGCTTAAACCAGAATTAATACACTTTTAGAATAACAGACACTGAGCCCTTAATCAGCAGTTCCCAACTTAGAAGGATGTAAGCTACTGGTCCTGCCACCACAGTGCAGGCCACAAACCTCCCTAATGTAAAACAACTGGTCTGAAGCCCAAGTGCTTAATCCAAAAGACTTAGAATGATAGCTACACTTTAATCAAGTTACTACCAAGCAGTAATAAATACAATTGAATACTTTAAAGAATGCCTGGATTAGTGCTCAAGTTATACAAACAAAGCTAGATTCAGCAGGCCTGGATCTAGTCTTTGCTACAGCAAACAAGGTGTACCAGTTTCAGTAAGAAGCAGTTCAAATATGCATCACACTTTTTGATTATCTCTGCAGGAGAGTGGCCAAACATTAAATCTCTATCCAAGTGAGAATTTAAAATCTCATTTTAACATCATCTGGGAGGTTCTGAGAATGCAGCCATGACAACTTACTCAAAACACTACAAGTGCCATATCTCTAGAAGAAGACTCGAGTCTCTCACACACACACACACACACACACACACACACACACACACACACACACACACACACACACACACACACACTGAAAACACTGAGTAGTGAACTCTGCAACAGAAAAAACATAGTTATTTCAAGCAGATTTTTCCTTACAAGAAGAAAACGCAGATAAAACATTCCTCATAGTTTTACAATTTGTCATAATAAACTTTAACATATGAGCCTGACAATTCAAAATTCTGAAAATCAAAGTTGCAAAAGTATAAACTTTTTCCCGTACGTATTGATAATATTAACATCCTTATCAAAAAGAGTAAGATTGGAATTAACTAAGTGCTTAGCAGCAGTGGAATCAATGAGGGCTATAGCTGCTGTCTCGGAGTTGGGAATAGTGTTAAAAATATAAAATACTGAGGAACTTCATACATCTTATCTGCCTTTTTAGGGGTAATTGGTTGAATATCAGGAAACTTACAGGCAGTAACACACACATCCTCTAAAGCAGACAGAACAGCAGGAATGAGTGTAAGTTCTGGATATTTCTTCTGTAACAGCTCATAGTATTTTCTGGGGGACTGAGAAATCTCAATATTCTCTGACTGAAAACATTGGCCAGAAATAATTTTACAAGAAGAATCAACAGCCTAAATTAAACCCTAAGGTGGACCTAATAAACTACTCCTATCCAAAGAAATTTGAGGAGAACTAGATACATGCTCAATTTTCTTTTCTTTTTGTCAGGAAAAATGAGGCCAGCCGTGTTACTAATGGCAGCAGCTGCTTCCCCAGGAATGGGCACAGCATTCTGACACAACAGGGAAACCTTCCCTGTTCCCTCTCCCAAGACCAACAAGAGTGGCTCTCCCTTGCCCACTGTTGGACCCCTACAGCCACAGAGGACATAGCTAACCGCCAGTCCATAGTGACTTTAGGTGTTACACCAGGGGGATCCGGGGAAAAAGATGAGTAGTGTGAGGTACAACAAATGGCCACAGCAGAGTCACCCAGTTGCAGCTGAAGCAAATTGTTAGCCTGCTGTTGTGTCAAAGGTTGGTTGCTTATTTTTTCTTTTTGTAGCTGGAAAAAGAACTGACCATGGGACCAGTAGTATGTTCTATGGTCAAGCTGAAAACAGTGCCTGTTAACCAAGGAAGACCAGTGAACTATACCAGTCCGAAAAAGTTACTTTTTTGACAAAAAAAAAAAAAACAGTAAAAAGCACTTTAAAACATCATGCTAGCTCCACAAAAGAAAAATAAACAGCTTCTCCACAGAAAAAATGTTTTTTAGTTATTTTACACTACTTTTAAAGTGACAGGAAAAAACAAGTGCCTCGTTTAAAAGTATGTTATAGTACAGTCCATTATAACAAAACAGTCCTAGCTTTAAAATAACTTTCTTGAAGAGGAAAACAATAAAATACCAACAAAACTAAGACAATGTATTTTTTTTCTCCAAAGGGAACTTATTTCCCAAGCAAAGGAAAGCACAAACTGATTGTTGATCCTCAAATGCCTCAGAGGTGTGTACAGGTTGGTGGCAGTAAAGCTCTTGCGCCCAAACATGTCTTTTAGTAAGCTCAGCTTGAGCTGCTTGTCAGTTTAGGTGCATGGAAGGTGCCCTGAAGCTTTGGCAGATGGCTGGCTGTTATATCCTTGGCAGACTATAACCCATACCGCTAAGACTAATGCAGCAGTGATCAATATGTTGAACATCACAGATGTTTACATTGAAGAAAAATAACTTTTGATTCCTAAAACTACATTTTGCAAAGGAAGTCTTGTACTTACCTTTATCTACAGTTTTCTTCAGTATACCAAGTGTATTGAAAGGTTCTGGGATTCTTCAAGAATGATTAGTGTGAGGTCAATACGAGGGTGCAGTATATAAGCACTATAGGGAATAGACAGAATAGTAATAAGAAGATAAGAAACAGGGAGCAGTATAGTTAGTCTGCTAACATTTTTTGGCACTTCAAGTCAAGCACTGATAGTGTCAGTATCTCTATACTTTAAGCATTGCTTTGACATGGATACTCTAATGGAATATCTTAGGTTGTGCCCCTCGGAAAAGAGGGAGAAGATGAGTTTCTTTGTTTTAAATGTTTCCGTTTCTCTGACTCTATGTGGCATTGGAAGCTGCATATACAGAGACTAGGGTGTGGGAGAGCACCCCCACATGTTGTAGTGTTTTCTACATTTTTATATTTCAGTTTATTAAGGCTGCATTACTGTAAACTTTACATGTTTCAGTTGTATCTGTCTCAGCTAAGTTAGATATGATACTTCATTATAGATCTGTCATCGTAACCGAAGGCCGAAAACTAGAGAGAAGAGTTTAGATAATGTCACAATCACAAGACCAGTTGTTGTGCAAATGTGGCTGCAATACAGATCTAAAGTGGATTTACTGTGGCTTTTGACAGAGGCACACAGAGGGAAGTTATTGCATAGTTTTTTGACTTAGACTGAAACGGTTGTGGCACCATTTTAGGTGTGAGACTTTTGGAGTTTTAATCAGATATTGATTAGATGATTGCAAAGTGAGAGTAAGGTGGACCAGATAGCAGCATGGTGCAATGTTGAACCTTTTCAGGATTATAAAGGAGGTTACAGAGGCTTCATTAAGTGATCCCTCATCAGTTGTTGATGAAAGGTGAACCATTGTAGCTGAAGTTGAAGTGACAAGTCATAATGAAAAGATGACGTGTGAGCAGCTACAAATTCAGTAGCTCTCTAGTGGGCTAGTTGCAGTTTTAAGGTTTCAGGGGTGCTTGAGATTGTAAGGAAGAATGTAACATGGAAGAGACTTAAGCATAACAGGATTCTGAGTGTAGACAGATGTGTAGGGTATGACATGAGGGATCTTGCAGAGTAAGAACAGTCCTAGTTTTTGGTAAGTTTTTAAGATGACCAAGATAGTGTTTAAGAGTAGAGTCTGTGACATCACCAAGCAATATTATGGATGATACTACTTTGATGAGGTTGTTGTCTATGGCCTAGTTTTGGATGTGGGATAGATTTATATGGGCTGCTGTATTAAGGGTGAATAATGTGCCATTTTCTTTCCTGAATTACAGGTTGCAAAAGTGGAGACAGTGTTTTGTGTTTGAGAAGGCTTGCTGAAGGAGGGTAGGGACTTGTATTATATCACTACCTGCATAGAAAAGGGATGAATAATCATCTGGATATTGCATGAGGTTAGATGGTCTACAATGGGAGCATATGTCATTTATGAATATATTAAACATTAGAACCTAAAATATTTAATTTGTCACTAAAATAGTTGACGGAGAGAGGACAATTTTCATTTTTCCACCTTACTGATTAGAAGTGGTCAACAAGGTAACTGTGGAAGTATGAGATAGACTGCTGGTATAGCCTGTACCAACTGGATCATTAGCAGGATGTTCAATAAGCAAGATAGATACTGTAGATGGTCTTTCAGCTTCCATGAGGTCCTTACTCTTTCTAATTCCAGAAAGAACTGCACACATGGTATGCACTTCCTATTGCTAGGTACTAACACATTTAATAATTTAGTAATATATGTAATCCCTATCTGCCCCACAGGCCAGACTACATCCCCCTTTTTTCATATTTAGAAAATACAGCTATTACATAAGCATTTTATGTGGTGGTGTGAATTATATTACATTGATCCTTTAAATTATCTTTGACTTTAGGCTAAACATATCAGAAACTCATTTAAATCATATAATATGTTTTTTTCTCTTCAGTAAATGTAATTTTGTAGTCTTTAGTATTATGATTAACTTACAAATTATCTATACATCTGTCTGTTTTTTTTCAACAATCTTCCAGATATAAAACATTTGACTGGACTACTCAGTCATGACATTTGTCACATTTGATCTTCCATTAGGGATAGTTCTTGCCAGAGTCCAGCTTTACTTGAAACATGACTAGAAGCTGACGTATAGCTAGCTACTCTGATGCCCAGTGCTGTGCCATGAGTTGGCACCCCCTCACACTCTCAACTTTAAGTTGAAGAGCAAAAAAATCTCTTCTGTTCATTTTAAACTGTAGCAAATGCAAACTGCTTGTTATTTGATGCCATGCATGGTTCAGTTCTAACAGCAGATACAGTATTGCACTGATCTACCAGTCACATCCCTTAACACACTGCGCCCATCGCCCAACACTAGTTACACTTCTGACTTTAAGAACCTTTCTCTGCAACTCTTTATTGTCACATTTATTAAAGTCTCTTATTTTATTTTATTTATTTTTACTTAATTTACCTATTTCATTTTTACAACACTATTGGTTGTAGCTATTCTGGTTTCTCACCTTCCTGGAACTTTGAAACACTTGTCTCATACACGTACAGCATTTTTCAGATAATACACCTGTATGAAAATATACAAATGTTTATGGTTCCTCCTATACAGCTTTCCACATTCTTCATGAATTGTATACAGTCTTGGTTTATGTTTTATCAACTACCTAGGTTCATAGATTCATAGGTAAGTTGTAGGCTCACTGCCATTGCAGACCATTTAAACCTATCCCAGTTGATGTTAGATTTACCTTAACCATTCCATGGTCAATCATTATATATTATTCCTAGTGTTAAAAACTGGAGTTGTACCATAGATAATTTGAGGGGACCCATGCATGGGATAACGCCTTTTAGAGCTGCCTCTGTCCATTAGTAGTACAGAGGGCAGTCCTGGGGTAAATTTCTGTTTCCCATCCATAGATCCAAGTTGCATTTGAATATTGACAGGGATGAGCTTTGTTTTGGTTTCCTATTACATCCTTGAAGATGCACTTACCCGAATACATAAACATCTCGACACATCTCCATCGAACCACGTAAACAGCGATCATCCTGAAGCGCAAAATCCGAAACAACAAATCGTCATGGTTGGCCCTTCCATGGTATAGCTCCGTAAGGTAAGTGTGCGATAGTTATGGACCTTAGGGTTAGGGTGTGGGTTAAGGTAAGTGCATAGATGGTAATGTATGTGAGATTTAGTGTAGGGTTAGATGTAGGGTTTTGTTACATGTATGTGTGTGGATTATTTATTTTGTTTTGGTATAGCTTGTTAAGGTAAATGTGTGATAGTTACAGACCTTAGGGTTAGGGTGCGGGTTAAGGTAAGTGCATAGATGGTGGTATATGTAAGATGTAGTGTAGGTTAGAAGTAGGGTTTAGTTTACGGTTAGAAGTAGGGTTTTGGTTGGTGTATGTATGTATGTGTTTGTTTAGTTTGTTTGGGTAGGTAGTATGTAGCGGGCGGATGGGTGGGACAAGTATGACGGTTCGAGCTTTTGAATTTTGCAGTTTAGGGCATTCAGTGTATTTGCGGTTCGCGGAATATGTGTTGGCGTTTTTGTATTTGCTTATTAGGGCTTTCAATCTTGCAATATAGACCCCTTTCTTTTATGTGGATGGTGAGTTTCTTCCAGAGCAGCTTTAATCACTGCAAGATAAACCCGTCCCCTACAAACTGTTCAGTCGATTTTGCAGAAGAGGTTTAGATCCCTAGATCAAGTATTTATAATGCCATTTCAATTGCTAATGTGCAGTAAATCCATTAGTACTGAGTGGGAGAATGCCTTGTATGCCAGAAACAGGTCTCCTCTTAGCAGTCTGTAAAATACTGAGATTAGTGAAAGGGTATTCTAGACTAGACAGATACATGCCAAAGGGGGCATTATATGCAATGATTGGCCTAATGAGGGCTGAGTAAAGGGAGACAATGACATCCCTAAATCTAGACATACTCCCTTTGTTTATTAGCTGTGCAATGTACAAGGACTTTCTTATGACAATGAACACATGTCGGTTAAAAGTTAGATCACCGTCCACATAAATTCCCAATTCTGAACAACTGGGTCAACTTTTATGGCCGTATTGTCAATGTAGTAGTTCCCTGGTGTAGATGACTTCCCAAAGGATACAATAATGCATTTTTTGGCATTTAATTTTTATATATAATTTTGGCAAGAGTTATTTATTTGGGACACACCTTCCTGTGGTATGGCTTAGTCATTTGTGGATTCAGTTACTGCTAATAGCTTGCAGCCATCTGCAAGCTTAGTCAGCTACAGTCCTTTAGTACTAGCTTTTACTTCAGAGAAACAGATGCCTAACAGGAGAGGCCCTGGTACAGAAACCTGGGGGACTCCACTGATGACAGGACTTTTAATGGAGGTAACTTCCCCTATTTTTGATTTCCTGCATTCTATCTTGAAAAAAACAGTTAGCAATGCATTGGGTAACATAGGGGTTTCCTCCCAGTTTATTTAACTTTTCTACTATTCCTGAGTAGGGATTATGTCAAAAGCTTTGGCCAGGTCATGGTATGTGGTATGTATCATTTTACCTTCATCTATTGCTTTAGTGACCTGTGGGGTATCTAATGCTAACAACAAATCACATTGTTCTTTTATTACTGTGTTCACAAAATATAGTCTCTTAATAAAAAACATACTTGAGAAGTACTGATCAATTCTAGTTGATGAACCTAAATGAAAATATTTTCAAAAAAACAAGAATTATATATTGGAGGGGAACTAATCTCAAAGCTTTGTTCGAAAAAGCATCAAAACAGACTACTGTTAAAGGCATGAAAATTTGTGGGGGTTGCAATTATTGTAAGCTTATTATCACTACACAACAACTATGGGTCAACCAACATGTAATTAATATTAATGGCCTGTATACTTGCAACTCCATAGGGTGGTATATTGTGCTACCCATAATTCATGCCCATACTTTTATATTGGGAAAACTGAGAGAAAACCGTGTGAAAGAATTTATGACCACAATTATGATGTCAAGAAAAAGAAACTGACAAATGTATTAGCTAATCACATTAATAAAAATCCTACACATGACTTTAAATGTTGTATTTTTGAGCAAATACAGGTACATGATAGACATGGTCCATGGCAATTACATCTTGAGTGGCGTGAGGTATAATTGCAACTCAAGTTAAATTCTTACAATTGGCCTGGTTTAAATGGTCAACTCTGTATTAACTGCCTGTTGAGGTTAAAAGCATTAGAAAGATAGCTATGATTTTTAAAATTAACCAGGTGGACAATTTGATCAGTTTTATTTTCTGGTGTAGGATGCTGCTATGGTATTAAATACATGGTTACAAAACATTTTTTGAAACAATAATTTCATAACACATACATATATATTTTATATTATTTATTTCCATATAAATATCCATACATATTTTTCATGCATTTTTAAATATCGGTTCATACTATTTATTCAAGTATTGCATGCATTTTATTTAATTTAAAAAAAAAATGTACTTCAAAACTTGAAGAGCTGTTACACTTGGTTTGATTTGTTAGTATGTGTGTATTATTAAAACTTGTTACTGTGTATTTTTTTAACCTGTAAGTCTTTTAAGTTTATTTTTAAAATAATTACTTGACTTTGGAAACTATGCTTGGGGGCTTGGCTAGCACATTACTGTGTATAGCAATTCTGATTGGTTTAAGTCAGTATAAAGGGAAGTGCAAAGGATTATCTGATGAAGTTTCAAACACTGAGAGGAAAGTGCTCATGTTTTATGTTTTTAATCATTTGGTTTATATTAGTTTGCTTAATAAATTAAACCTTGTCTGGAGGAGTTTGCTGTGTGGTCAAGTCTGCTGTGTTTTTATATCAATATCAATACATCTCAACGATTCATTTGCTTTTTGTTTTGTCAGAGGTAACTGCATTACTACCCAATGAGACTTTAATTCTTCTTCCAGCAATTTTCATGCTTCTCTGGTAAATATGATGCTTTGCTCAATATATCAGCTATCGATAGTTCATTGTCTGGTCGATATATCACTTCAGATCATACTCCTCTATATTAAGGGGGTATGTTGTACAATCTTGGAAGTGGCTTGTGCAAATATTTTCTGAATATGCTTTGCTGGGGATGTGGTTTGTTTCCACCTGACCTCTTTCCATGGACTTACTAATTGAATTTCTAATGACCACACACTTGCTAACAGTTTGTTTTTATCTAAACACATTTATTTTACAATGTTATTAATACTGTTAGCCCATAGGCAACCAGTCTATTATCTTATATGATCACAGCTCCAATGTTATTTTCATTGGCATCTCCATGTTACACAGTTGGCTTACCTTACTCATGTCATTGTATTTTAGTATTGGTGTTTCTGTAGCCAGTTTCAGTGGCATTTCAATGTAATTTTTGTGGTCAAATCTCCATTCTATCTACATCTTACTCTAACAACTACTTTAGAGGCTTAGTTATCTTGCAAGATTTTAGTGTGGACTTTGCAAGATATTGCACCATTCATAGGCATCTTTGTAATGCTTGATTGCATTCTGGAGATGGTATCTGAACAACTGCTCTCATGTTTTCTGTATTGTGTTTCATTCTCTCTAGCAGTAAACTATGACCCATTTATTTCAGCTATATCACACATTTCACATTTTCTCTTACGTGACTTGAAATTGTACTGTCTCAAACTATTTAACAGCTGTAGTGAAGTCTTACTATATTCTTATATTTGATAGTGCATTGACAGATCCTAATTATACTTGAAACATATTTCAAACCTTCACTTATTTGAATAACAGCTCTTCAGAATAACCCTGGAGATAATAAAATGCAAAACAGAAGTCTAATTATTCGATATCTTGTTAATGATGCATTAAATGCAAACAGATTGGAGCTTACTTCATCTAATTTGCCAGAATCCATGATTTGCATATTATATTAAAAACAACTTACATTTGACATTGTTGATAGTATATGTTCAGTTATAATTATAGGATGTTTTATTTTAGTCAGTCCATTCAGAACTTGTAGATCAGTACAAATGTAAATCTTGACATAGTTCACACGAGTAACCATACTATTTACTCATTCCCTAGACTCTTGTTTCCTAATGATACCTAAGTTTCCATTTCACTTAGTTCTTGTTTATTTATCTGAAAGCAACAGTCATTGAAGAATACATATACCCTGGAATAGCATAAAAATTTATTCTTATATGATATTCTCCTGGATAACATCTTAGGCCAGTAAATAAATCACAACAGTTGTGAATAATAATTGCCATGTCTCTATGCAGTGTTTAAGATGACATTTCCAGAATATGTACAGGAACGCAGTATCCCTTTTGCTTTCACTTTAAATTTATTTTATTATTTCATCATTCTCAGAAGTCAAATAACCAAAATGGTAGGAGAACTAGTTTATTTACATGCTATGACATGACTCATAATACACTCGGCACACGTGCAGTCTATATTAAACATTTCATTTTAACTCTCAATATTTCTTGCCAAAAGTCAGACTTACACTCCTGTCACAATGTTTATGATACATTTTCAGATTTCTTCAAGTTAACTCTTTTCACTTTGAATGCACTTCAATGAAAATGAAGTAATTTGTTGTCGGGTTTCTATCCAACAACACAGAACTTGTTGTGCATACATCTATCTTTCCTTTTCACATCTTTGAATAAAGACTCTTATCACAACTTGTACAAAATGAATTAAACCTAGAACATTTCTTCTTGTGCTTATAGCAAAAGCTAGGACACTAAGTTTGAAATTTAACTGCACCATGCTTCCTACGTATCTTGTGCATCTCTTTTTCTTTTTCATTATCAGTGATGTTATAACAGAATCTCGCTTAACTTAAACTTAATTCTATTTATTTTCAAAACCAATTAACAACAAATAAAATGTAGAACTTGAAACTACAGTAATTGAAAGAAGCAGCAACAATTCAACAATTAGACATTAAACATCACAGCAGTAAGTTTATAAATTTCTTGTAAGATCATACCACCCAACAGCAATGTGTGTCATCTACTTTAGGAAAAAAATAGCAAAAACAGATTGTAAAGCCAGAGATTTCTGCTTTAGCAAAAACAATGCAACAAGACAGTAAAACTTATTTGTATTTCCTCGACGTATATATATCCAGAAACTGGTGCCAGATAGGTGGGACCCTGTAGGGTAAACACTCCCTTTTGAAAGAATACATGATGTGTTTTGTTTTTTTTTTTTGGAGTAAAAAAAGCTTCAAAGTAATGAACTGAAGGTGCTACTCTAGTCCTCCAATGTTTGACACAAAGCTGACTAGGACCCAGTAATCCTCAAGCATGGATGAATATATATTCTTGTAACCTAGTTGACATCCAAAAATCCAAAATTCCCATCCTGTTACTGTTTCTATGCCATATGTCTCAAGTAATCTCTTTATAAAATAATCCAAAGCTGTTGTAATTGTTGGGCAATTACAAGATATATGGAGTTTGTCAGCTCTAACATGATCACATCTTCAGCATCTATTACTTGGTGATAGACCTGATCTCTCTCCACTTCCTTCTGGGAGTCAGGTATAATCAGAAATGAAGTCTGATTTGTTGGTCATAAAGTTTAGACCAATGCTTTAAATTTATCTCGGGCCTTCTAGATCTGACTCTATTTCATCTTGGGACAATCTGTTTTCATCCTGAAGCTTTCATCTGGTCTGAACCAAGAATTTTAGGGCTGTTGCTTTGGTGCTCCAAAGCTCTTTTTAAAATCACGCTCACCCCACCTATTTTGAAACTTCTCCAATTATTCGATCTGTAGACCTTTGTGTCACATTCTGGCATAGAGATATGGCTAAACCACACCTGCATAATTTGTATAATGTAAACAAGTCCAGGTCCTCTAGCACAAACTTCTCAAAAGAAGTGGTACTGGAGGCAATATTGATTTCATGGCTGCACTCATTTGGCTAACTATTGTTGCCTTCTGGTTTTATTCAAAATCTTTTTAATTGCTGGATGATGCAATATCACATCCGTGGGACCTTTGCCCCAGTTTTTCCCACAAATGCATATACATTCTTCACAAAATAAATGACTCCACCCTTGGGGAATGATGACCTTCTAACAACTTTACATCTCTAATCCTGTCCAGATGTAATTGACCTTTATGTCATAAGAGGTAATTAAGTTGGAAAACAATTGCATAGCTAGCCAAATGGGGACTACTTATCCCCCACCCTAAAATTTGCAAATAACTTTAAGTAATTTTTGCCATTTTATTTGATTCTCATTTTGTCTTAGACACGTCTACTGCATCAGTCAATTCCCTTAGTCATGCTTAGAACTTCACTCATTCTTCATACATCCATATACGTCTGATAAGGTTGTATCTGCTTTTAATAGAACTCCTTCCTTTCCAATAATTACGCATAAAAACAAATGATTCCATGCCTTGTTAAAGAACTGTGTAACTCGTTAAATTCATAGTCTTTGTCCCAATTCTTAATCATTAGCATAATCATCTGTAGACTTTGTTAAAATTGGCAACTTTGGAAAAAAATACATAGCAAATAAAAAAACAAATTCCTTCCAGGGATCACTATAATTCTTAAACATCTTTCCAATTGCTTCTAGCTTGTCTTTCTCCTTTCTTGAAAGGTAAAAGTGTTAGGTGCCTAGAAGGTTTCATCCCCAGTTACATGGGGAAACATGGCACACTGTACCTTCCAAAGCTTCAAAACTATTTTACTTGCAATGAAGAATAAACTGGATTTCTAGATCCAAGTCTTCCAGTTTACTGCTAAACTGGTTGCAGCTGAACCATTTTCTGGTTGCACATTGTATTTCTACACTTCTAAAAAATGAAGAACACTAAAAAGCAAATATATTTTCTCACTTCTGACATAATACAACACTTAGATGCTCATCAGGATGTTAAGTAAAGAGCCCAGGTATTCTGTATATGATTCCAGTTTCTATAATCTGACTGTTTCAAGAAAGAATAATATTATCTGATATGCACTTTGTATACATAGAGATTAACTTATATTGCATAGCCAACATGTAACAAAAGTTCTATGTGGAGGTTATGGCTTATGAAAGATGTTATACAGGTCAAAGAACAGAGCACCTACTACAAAACTTTCATCACTGTTGTTTCTAATCTAGTCACAACGTTGCAGAAGGGCTTCTGTGTTGCAATTAGCTGAAAATGTGTTGGAAAGGTAACAAATATTATTGTGGTTAAATACTGGGCCATTTGTAACTGAGCACATTTTTCTAGAATTTTGTTAAAGGGAAAAGAAGTGCAATTAGAGTGTGTGAAAAGAGGTGGAAGTGCCTTCTATGTACGATTATGACTTTTTCACAGTTAGGTGATATAAAAGATTTATAGAGAATGGTTTGTTAAACTGGAAATTTTTGAAGGCTCAGCCATTAGTGGCAATCTACAAATATTAAAGGAGGAAGTTGTCTTCCAAAAAATGTAGTTGCTTTAAGTTTTTGTTGAGTATTTCTAAGAGTTGTGACACCTGGTTGTAAAGTTAAATAGTTTTAACTTGAACTGGGTGCAGGGTTGTTGTACTTCACTCTAGAGAGAAAACCCAAATATAAGCTTTGTGTTAATAAAGAAGCAGCTGAAATTAGAGGTAATATTTATATTTGGGCCTTGAGGAAACAGAGAGAGCTGATTGGTCTTTTAATTCTTGAATGTTAAAGAGAAAGTATTCCAAAGAAGCTTGGGGTCAACAGAGAGAGCTGATTGGTCTTTTAATTCTTGAATGTTAAAGAGAAAGTATTCCAAAGAAGCTTGGGGTCAACAGAGAGAGCTGATTGGTCTTTTCATTCTTGAATGTTAAAGAGAAAGTATTCCAAAGAAGCTTGGTGTCATGTTGATTAGTAAGCTGTTGGTTCTTGAAGTATATCCAATATGTGTTTTTTTAAGGCTGAGCATATATTTATTTTATTTAATTCATTTGTTAGGCAGGTAAACCCACTGGATACACGTCTCTTTCAGGAGCCAGCCTAGAGTACTGTCAGGTTATATGGCTTCCTCAGTCACACAGAGGACAAATGAAGGTGGAAAAGATCTATCCCTGGACTCTTGACTACAGGGAACAGTTCATTACTAACTTAGAGCTTTAATATTCTACACTAACTTTTGGACTTTAACCTTATTGTAAAGCTCTTCATATTTTTTGCAGATGGTCCTTATGTTATAACTTTCATATTATAACTTTAATTTCCTTTTTATTCCAAGGGAGGTTATAGACATTCATTCTTCTGCATCCATACCTCTCAACTGTGATTTTTGCAGAATGTCCAGTTTTGGCCTATTTTTGATCTGTTACTCATTCACTTTCTGGCAAATTATTGCCAAATCCTTAAGTACTGAAATCAGAAAATAATGACAGACATTTGAGATTCAGACTTATACCTTTCAGAAAATGTATGCTAATGCAAAACCTGTTATTCTATCACCTTTCTAAGTTTGTAAGAACAATATTTAAAAAAGTGTCCCTATTTTTGGGCCTTTGTTCCCCCATTATGTATGGCTTTGTCCAGATTTATTGCTATAAGAGGTTGAGAGCTATGCCTGCATCAACTGAAGGTGATGTTGCATAAGATGGAAAGGACTGCTTGGGTTAAAGTGCAAAAACTGCTGTGCCAGTAGATAGATAGAAAAGGCAGAAGCAATCAATTTACCTAAGTATGAAAATGACTTTAATGCTTTTTTTTATAAATGGATTCAGTCTTTCTAGTGAATGACTGCTACTAGATTCTGTATACTTACTTTGGGTCTATGGAAAATAATCAACAGACAGTTCAGTTACGATCACAGTACTAAGGAATCTTTTTTTTATTTGGTGAGACCATCTAGTCCAAGATGTGTTCTCTATATGAAACCTTATTTCTTCTGGTTATAGATCATGTACAGTATGCAAAACCATAAAGTTGGGCATGTGGATATATAGCTTTCACGCATTAACATTTCCTAAAATTATGAATTGTGACTTGTATGTTAGTTGATAAGTTGAATATATTGTCTGCAGTTTCTTTCCTAGAGTCTGGAAGAATATGCGTTATACATATTGTAAGATTTTTGTCTGTGTTTACCTTGATAATGAATAAAAAAAACATTTTGTTTTACAGAGTGAAGGATTTGAGAAAATGAATGGGTAAACAGAGAATGTGAAAATAATATGGCTAACCTGTCTGTAGATTTATATATGCAATCTTTTTGAAGCATATTGTAATGTATTGTGATATATTTTTCTCTCTTATTTGAAGTAACAGCCAGATTTCAGTTGCTGACAAAAGTATGGGTATGTAGGAGGGGACCAATGGATATAGAAATGTAGTTTTGTTGGAAAGGCTGTATGTGTTTAAGTGGGTAGTTGTAAGTTCTACACAATGACTCCAGATAAAGTCCGTAAGACATACAAGAGTTGTGTTCTGTGTAGCTCAGGGCATGGATCTAGGCATATGTCACTACAGTTAAAGATGTATTATTTTGTTTTGTGTTTATCTTATGTAGTTGTAGACCTTGTCTTTGCACTGTGCAGGTGAACAAGGAGTCACACAGTAATTTGAATTTAGGTACAGTAAGTCATTTGAAGGGATGAGTGGCATGTCACTGAAATGATATGAAGAACTATCTATGAGTAGAGCAGTGAGTAATATTAATCAGAGGGTACCTGTGTGTGAATGGGTATAAGGACATATATAAATATTAGAGCAAAGGAAGAAAATGATAGCTGAAGAAGATAACAAATCCAAGAGTGAGTAGAGATAATTAGACCAGTGTTATAAATATGTAATGGAGAGTTTGTGATTTGTATAGACAAAATAAAGTTTCAGACACTTTGAATAAAGAAAACAGTATAACAGTGGGGGTTATCTGTGATAAGGGAAGGCAGGTATATGTCATGTTAATGATGATGGCAGTGTGCTAGGTATATAGCATGATAATGATGGTGATGATGATGTCAGTGTACTAAGTATATGTCATGATAATGATGGTGATGATGATGGTAGTGTGCTAGATATATGTCATGATAATGATGGTGATGATGATGATGATGATGTCAGTGTGCTAGGTATATGTCATGATAATGATGGTAACGATGGCAGTGTGCTAGGTATATGTCATGATAGTGATGATGATGATGATAATGATGACAGTGTGCTAGGTATATGTCATGATAAACCTTTGATGACAATGGCAGTGTGCTAGAGATGATTTGAATAACTTTAGATGTTTGATACCTTAATTTTGTCTGGCTGTGAGATTGTACTACATGCTGTCTTTAAGTAGAATGATAGAGATGCACATATTGTTTGGGGAACAAGACTTGTTCACAAACTATTACTGATTGAGACATTTATGTGCGATCGCTAGTATGGAACTGCTGGGCTTTTATCCAGAAGGTTGAATTAATGATGTACCATGGATTTCTTCTTTCCCCATGGTGGAATGTCAAAGTTAGTAATATAAGTATCATTGTAATGGGATGCAGCTCCCTACAGTAGGGGTGTAGAGGCCTTGCCTCCCTCCAAAAATGTTTTTCAATTTCCAAATGATGTTTACATCCACGTGCTTTCATACATTTGGACTGGAATTGTGCGAGGCAGTTACAAATGACTAAGCTGCTTGTCAGGGAGTTAGTGTTTCTTTAAGTGGGTGGCTGTTGCAGTTAAGAATGTTGGAATAACAAAATAAAAGACATTAATCAAGGGCTGGGTGAGAATGGAGTTAGTTAAAAAAGGTAGACTTGCAGTGCTGGATCCTGTTGACAAATCAGGTAAGGAATGCGGAAATTAAAGATTTACACTATTCTACGCAGATGAGCAGGTATACAGATGTGAATGTAGTACATGTTTTGTAATTACATACAGTATACTGATTTTGCAGTATGTCTCTAATACTGCATTGTATTTCTGTTATGGCCATTATACAGTTTTTGATTTTCTGCAAATAGATAATAATGCCAGATATTAGACTTTCATACTTAATGCATGTTGATACAAAACTAGCTACTCTATTCATTTGTTAACAAATTAGAGCAATATTTAAAAACTAACCTTGCTTTAGGTCCTTTTCCTCCATTATTTTTGGCTTTAATCCTGATTCTTTTTTCACCTCTCCACCCTCCCTTATTTTATCCATCCAGACTAGTGCCTCCATCCATCACCAGGTCTACCTGCTCCTTCTTTTCCCCCCAAATTTCTTCAATGAGCAAGGGTAATCATTTATCATAAGGGCATCCTGGTAAGGCATTGCCAGCAACTGTTTTGGTTTGCTCAGGGGGCTAAGACCATTCCCTTATTTCCCCAGCTCTCACCCTGTGTTTGTCTGCACATCCAAGCACTACTGTGGACCACATTTCCCCTTAGAGAGCATTTCTGACAAATGTCCTCCCCAATGGGCACACCTATCCCTCTATGCCAATGGTTCATATTCCAGAGCTGCCAATTATTTTGTATTGGCTATAAACTGATTGCTCTCTCTTATAATTTGACCTGCATCAGTGATCTTAAGTGTGCCCTGGGGAGGCATTTTCAGCAACTGCTTTGGTTTGATAAGGGGGTTATTACCATTACCTTTATTTCCACTAACCCTCACCCCATGTTTGTCTGCACAACCAAGCACTACTGTGGACCACATTTCCCCTCAGAGAGCATTTCTGACAAATGGCCTCCCCTGAGGAGCACACCCGTCCCTCCCTGCCAGTGTCTCAGACTCCAGAGCCACTAATTCCTTTGTTTTGGCTATAAACTGATTAATCTCTCTTATATTTTGATAAATACTCTCCTTAATTTGTTAGAACTACCCCATCAACTAACATATACACAGATTCTTACCTCCTACTAAACTATCTAGAATCCAGCTGCTTGTCCAGCACTAAATAACATTCTACACAATTATGTTCCCAGTTGGTCATTATGATCCAGTGACCAAAAACTCCTTTCTGTCTACAAACCGATTAAATCAACTTGGCATTGTCTGTACTCTTACCGTGTTGCTAAGGCCTGGAACTCCTTATCTCTATCCTTCAGGTCAATACCCTCCCTCCCTTTCTTCAAAACCATTCTGAAAGACGTCATAGTCAAAAGTTATCTTTGTTCTTGATCAACACCTGGATGCACTATATCCCTAAATGTGAACAAACTTACATCATCTTACTCTCCCTTCACTCACTTTCTTACCTTCTATCCATTTCTGTCTCCTGGCTTCCTCTCTAAATATAACAAAAGTTACTTTTCTCTCACTTCATATTGCAGTTCCTGTTTGTATTATTATATTTATTAATTTATCTATAAAATGGCTACAATTTCTCTAACTACTAAATTGTTATCATATAACTTGAATGTATTCTTAACCAATGTTTTCATATTATGTCTAATTTTGTAGAATTATTTAAACTGTAGTTTTTTGCATTATTTTTTTAAAGACTGTAAAACTATTGTTCTTAAAATGTTTTTTAATACTTTGCAGTTTTTCCTCCCTGGGGCACCGCTGAAAATTGATTCCTACTCAGTCAGACTTTCCTGGTAATCAAATATCAATAAATAAATTGAACCTGAGTTACTTGGGCTGTGGTTATGGCTTTATCCCTTTATGCCATGGTGCTTGCTTTGGGACCGTTGCCTGCTGCAGCTATTGTGCATGAGTCATACTGCACATTCCCACAGTGCAGTGTGACTTGGGAGCAGCAATTAGCAGGAATACAAAGGTCAAGGATTCCCATTATGCCAATATTTGGTACTTAGAGTCAGGTAATTTGAGTTTTATATTCCAAACTACACATGCTTTGGGTGGGGGAACAATACAACCTTAGTAACTAATAAGCACTGTGGGAGAAGCACAGGTCATCACCTCAATTTTATATTAAGCAAGAATGTCCCATCTAGAAGAGGAACTTCAGACAGACTATATATACCAAATAAGTCATACTGTAAATAATTGCAAGGCAGCTAGACTTATGGTGCATACACTGGTTTGGATTACAAACATTTGCTATGCATTTTGCAGTCTGAGTATTATTTATTTATTTGTTTTATTTTTTTAACATTTGTTTACCAGGAAAGTTCGACTTGGAACAAAGCCAATTTTCAGCAGAGGCCCCAGGAGAAACACTCCAGGTGTATGTCTTTGTAGCCTTTCAAAGCGAGTTGGAATTGTTAGCATCTATGATAAGCAAATGCTTTATGGCAGGAAAAGTGTGAATCAAGTAGGTACACAAAAATGTGATGTTCTGTTTTTGGGCATACACACATTTTTTTTCATTTCCCTGAAACAGTTTGCCATCATAGTGTGGGCAGTGATGAGTGTGACTGGATGTGTTCCAGACTAACAAACACTAGTACAATATATGGTTAAACCCAACACCAAAGAAAATGCCCAAATCGCAAGAGCATTCTGCAGACTACAGGATACTTGGAAAAACAGTACCAAATACAAACCACAAGCATTCCATAACAATAAGGGAAAAACGTGCAGTAAACAGATCTCACACTAGTGATCACTAGTGATAGATGAAGCTCAGACTCTTGTGGATGTAGTTCACTGTACTTCCTTATACTATAGAGATAAAACTCTTTTCTGCTGGAAGAAGTGTGAGTATCTTATGGTTTTGAACAATATGCAACACTGCCCATTATTATAATAAATTATCATCACCACAATTTATGACATGTATAGCTTCAGTTTTTTTTTTGAAAATAATCCTGAGTCTTTACTAAACATATTTGTGTATAATGCTAGCATCTCATTTTCTAAAAGACTGTTGGCATAAGTAAATACTGATGATTTTTTCTGCCTCTGAAGTAATTGTATCATGTAACATTTCAAACACAATCCGATGGCAGCTTCTTGCTTTGTATGATGCAGAAAGAGCCTATTTCTTATCTGAGTCAACAAGAATATGATGCCTTTCTTTGGATGGCTAAAGACGCTCTGTGTCTGCAAAAAAATCCTTTTTGCAATGTGTTTGTCAGTGAAGAATTTTTCACCACAAGCTGATAGTGTGTTTTAACTATAGCATTTGGGTCAAATTACTAAACATTAGTCCTGACACGGTTTAAAATTCCATGATACATTTCAAGTCCTTGATGGAGTGACTTAAAAAAATAACCATTCTTCAAACTCTTTTTCAGCGTCTTCTAAAAGGTATTCAGCTTTATTATTATTCTCAGGATCAAAACTACAAAATTGTGTTTTAATGCGAATGTTGAAATGTTCCTGTTTTTGCTGCTATTGCTGTTATCTATATCACCATGACAACATGAAAGTGATAAGGAACAGAAAGAGTGGATTATGCAATGTTCAGTCATATAGCTGTCTGTCCATCAACAAAAAATATGGTGATACACTGAAACACAGTACATCACTTACTTACTGAGATAAACAGGAATTGTCAAGGTATCAGGTATGCTCTGATTAATAACATCACAGAGGTGAAGGACAACAGTACCTGAGAAAAATATCTGGCTGTGGGAATAATGTTTACACATCATGCTCCTGTCAGCACATTAAACTCTAGGCTAGACACAAATAACAGTGTGTGTAAATTACTAGCTAACATATATACACTCACATTTTGGTAGTTACCTCTTTCATCGTCATCATAAACCATTTATTTTCTTCTTAAGAGTGACTTGTGTCAGACTGCAGTCCAGGAACTGCAGCCATATGGTGACACTTAATTCTGACCCTTATCAATCTGATAAGTACTATGTAATGTAACTTATCAGTCCTGATGTTTGTAATGTGTTACACTTGCTGTCATGGATTAATTTGTTTCTATACTTTGCAACATATGGTGCCTAATCTTGTGTAAATGTCTCATACTGTGAATGTGCCAGATCACACACTGTTGCTCAGCAGGCGGACTTGTTAAGTACAAGCTATCCCTATCTTTATCAGAGTTACTATTGTTTGACAGAACTTCCCATTGTTTTTACTCACCAAATGCCTTTTAACAAATATTACTGCTGACAGTCAGCAACATATTCTCTTACACCATCTGTTTCTCTAAATCTGTAATGCTGTACTACAGTGTTTGGTGTGTGCCCCTCTCTTTCATTTTTTTAAATGTTATTTATTTGTTAATTAGGTAAGCCCAACAAGACATAAGTCCAAAAGCACATAAAATAGACCACCAAGCACCATCTGAGAGTTATCATTTATCACTTTCATCTTTAGTGCAAGACATCTTCACAGAAACTACAAAAGATGGAGAGTATGCGTTAGCCTTCTCTGACCATTATTTTACTCATGCCAAATGTACTTATCATTTGTACATACTTATTTTGGTTATTTCAGTGTTGTGTCTGTTACATTTATTAATTCAGTTCCTTTTCTTTTCAGAATTCTGAGCTTGTTTTACCATCGTCTCATTTACAAAGGACGCTGTGTTCATTATTTCAGTACAAAATTTATAACACATTGCACTACAGAAGTCTTCTGAATTTTCTGTAATATTGTTAATGTTCAGATTGTTGACTTGATGACTTAGGATGCCTGAGAAGTAAATCTGTTTTTATTAGTTTACTATCAAAATATTGAAAGCCCTAACCACGAATGTTCACATCCCCGAACTGGAACAACGAAAACCGTCAAGCCAACTGCTCAGAATGTCGATTCATTTGGAAGACAAGATTCAACATTCAACAGTAACTGGACCTCTCACCAACTGGAAAATACACCTGCGTGAAGGCATACATATTGCTATTATTTTGCAGGGGGGCAAGCCCCCCTGCACCCCCCAGCTCTGCTAATTATATATTCTAACTCCAAGATCACACTTCAGTGAGGAAAAGGGTAATTTTCCCAATCCCCACTGTTGTGCAATCCAATTCAAAACACTGATGCTCAAAACTGCAAGCACAAGCTATGTGTTGATGTTCTGGAGTCAAAAGGATTTGCTTTTGCAGTTTTGCCTTTTTGCACCTTTCTGTTCGACATTATGAAAACAGTAAGGTGTGTTTCATTATTTTGATAGTAAACCATTTGTCTTCTCAATCATAGTGATGACTAAATATTTATATTAGCACTTGCTTGAACATGTCTATACAACACCCCTACATTGCTAGTTTAATTTCTCCAAGTCTTTTGGGTTTCTAATACCATGACAAGGATGGACCCCATTCCTAAGTTAGGATACAATTAGAATTCATGAAACTAGTATTGTTTCAGTCTTTGATGTTAGACAAGTGAGCACTTCTCTGCACCTGCAATGTACCCAGAATTGTCTCCTCCTGTAATTCATAACAGAGTTGCAAGTATTGGTGGTAAGTACAATTGTAAATTCTTTTTTTTTTAATTAGACCCATTGCTCCTACTTCTATTGGAACTGTCTGGGTATCTTTCTTTCAAATTGCTCTCATTTCTGCCTACAAATCCTGATATTTTATGACTTTCTCTCTGTACACGAGACACTGTAATCATTGGGTGTAGCAATTTCAATGATCTATGCTACTTTTCTCTTTTTTTCATGGACTATATGCTTTTTTCACATCTTTTTTTTTAATTGTTGGTAATGGATGATCCCATATAATATACACATGCTGTATAATGCTTTGTTGTTCATGTTTCCAATGCTTCTCAGTTACTTCTATACTGTAGTGTTTGCACAATCCTCAGTGCAACAGTTTTGCCATATTATTGTGCCTTTCTGTATGTAGACCATCTTCCATGAGTGTGTCACACCCAGCCACAAAATGTGCTTCTGGTTCCAGTTCTGTTTTACAGGACCTGCATTTGTCTCTTTCTCTCACCTTTTCTATGGAATTTGTAAACCAACATGTACATGGTCCACTATCCTGAGCCACCATTATTAGCCTTTCACAATTTGGTTTCAGTTTGCCTCTTCTTAACCACTCCTGTATCAAATCTTGGTCAACATGAAGTTATTCCAGGAAGTCTCATTACTTGTTGTATATTTAGACTTTTCCAGTTTTCTTCCCTTCTCATCTAATCTTTCTTTTTATATTCTTTTGTTTGTGTTTTTGGCACATTCAGTTGCTGTCTGATTTTTTTCCTACTTCTGATATGATTTCCATTCCTACTACTAAACTAATCAAAAATGTCATCTTAGGCTTCTCCTCATGTTTTAAAGCTTTTACTATGTTTAGCTCTGATGAAGTCAGTAGATATGTATGCAGTCCCACAATTGGAGATCTATACATATAATTTATTTCAATGAGGCATATACCCCCTTCAGAGCAAGGAATCTTGTTATACACTATATTTTACATATCATTTGATAAGCATGAAGCACTTTTCTAGATTTCATGTCCAATCAATCCAGTACTTTTTGGTAACAGTTGATCACCCCAAAACCATTACTTAGAACAAAAGAGCAAATTGATTTACAGCTTGGACTTTATTCCTAGATGTCAAGGCAGTTTTCAATATCAGTTTTAGTCTTCTGAAGTACTCCTTACTGAGCTTTATTCACATTCATTCATGTTTTATTTATGATCCTTCATCTATTCTCAAATATGTATACACTCCCTCCCTCCTGCTCAAGTTCTTTTATATTACATTCTTGTTGCAGGTTGATGTTTTCTTGGTGCTGCAGCCTTTCCATTTTAAATGTTGCTTTTGCACATTTATCAAGACTGAATATAATTTTTATATCATCTGAAAGCGTTTTAACCATTTGTAGTTGTGCTTTCAACTCCTCATCTGATGAATTATGCAATTTTAAGTCATCCATAAAAAGTAGATTAGAAATCTTTAAACAAGGTGTTTTCTGGAAGCCGAATTGTTACTATAGCCTAATTTGTTCAGTAAATGGTTTAATTATGAGTCAAAACAGCAGCAGTGAAAAAAATCACCCTGGAATAACCCCCCTTTGAATTTTTATCCCTGGGATAATAATTTGCCCTTTGTCATGGCTCAACTGCAAAGTGATTCACCACTGAATCATGATTAGTGTAATGTAACTGATTAATGCAGGGTGTATCTAATACATTTGTAAGCATTCTATTATTTGTGAACGTGGGATGATGTCAATTTTTTTTTGCAATCTAGCCATGCAATTCTAAAATTCTTCCCATTTTTACAATTCTGTATTACTTCACTTTACAATTTTTTACAGTTGTGTCCTGCGTGGTTACTTTTTCCCCTTTTTCAGAAAGTATGGTTTCTCATGAACCAGTGTGATTCGATCCAACAACATCCTCCTCCCAGGATGCTATGATTACAGGCATACGCCACACACATGGCTTATGGCTTTATTTATCAAAAATGATCAGTTGTTCCATATGCCTTTCTTTTGTTATACTTTTATTCTATTCCCATAATTGAGTGTTTTTCTAAATGACAATGAACTCTGCCTGCATGAGTTCCAGTATATAGTTTGTAAATTGTCATAAGGCAAGCTATTGGTCTAGTGCCCTTAGGATGGCTTGCAGGTTCACTCTTAAGGAGGAGTATCATTTTTTTACTGTTTTTAACCAGGTTGGTGTCTGTTCATTGTGAGCATATAAGTAATTGCTACTTAGGTTTAAATCTTTATGTAAAGATATTATGCATTTAGCTAGAAGTTAGAAACTGCATCTGGGCCTGGGGTTTTCAGGTTAGGAAGATTTTCTTAAATGTGTCTCATTTTCCTTGGCTGTTACTTTATCCTACTTCACATCCTCTACATTAATACTCCTTACTGTTTCCTTTAATTCATCTATCCATTCAGCATCTTTGTTATACTTAACAGAGTCTTCAAAATACTTCTCCAAAATATGCCTATTTCTTCTTTTTGGGTGGTATTTATATTCCTTTTGCTTTGTTTCCCAAGTCTCTATAAAATCTTTTTGGCTATCAATGACTTACTTATTTTGTGCCTTTCCTCTATATTTATCTGCATATCTTCTATGTTTTTTTGCCTATGCTTATATTTTTAGTTTATTATTGACAATAGTATGTCATAAATTTGGATCTGTTTTGAAACTATGCATTGATTTTGCCACATCTATCTTTTGAAGTATTTTTAATGGTGTTTCCTTTTCTAAATTATTCTAACAGTGATATGTCTTGCCTTAATTGCTTTATAGTTTTCTCTATTCAATGTTTACACGTGGTATTTTTCTTGCTGCCTTCCTTTCCTTTGTCACCCTGTGTTTTTGTGGTAACACTTTATCCATTATTAGTTTAGCTGCGCAGTAATATATTCTATTTATTTCTGTTGTATCACATGAATTTCTCTTAACAGCCCTATTTGCTATGTTCATCTGTTTTATCAGTCTTCTCCCATTTTGGGCCTTATATACTTTCTGTTGTCTGTTTCATCTTAATATGTCTATCCATCTCTTTTAAATCAAGCAGGTCTTCCCTTAAATCATTTTCTTCTGGATTGAGAGCATATTCTTTGATTCCTGCTTCCTGCAAGTAATCTACAGAAAGTTCCAGAAAATCTTCCTGTGACATAGCCCCTTGAAATGCACCCTGATTCATCTGCTGCTCCTTCATATGGGAATCCTTTGACCCATCACTCTACGATATCACCTGTGTCAGAGTTGCTACTGTTTCCTGCTTTTCCCTTGCTGTGCCACTTGAACTGGACTTTCACTCCAGTCTACTACAGAAGGTTCCAAATCATATGTGACACATCATCCTCAGGTGCCTCCTGCTCCACCTGCTGCTCCTTAATCTGGGGACCCATTATTCCATCATGTTGCAAGATTGCCTGCTCATAGGTTCATAGCTAAATACTAGGCTAGCTGCCCTTGTAGGCCATTTTATGCCTAGTCAATTTCCTTTTTTATGCTCTAAATACCTGTCCCATTTGGTTATATATTGGCCTTACCCATTCCATGGTCAATAATTATATAACCCCTAATAATAATAACAGAGTACAAAAGAATAATTCCAGATAAAATCACTTTAGCTAGCAGATCTGGAGACCGTCTGTGATACCCTCCATGTGGGAGGAATAAAGACACCTTGTTGAAGTTTCAAGTAGTTTATTCTGTTCAGTAGGTAGACCACAGTAGAATGGAGTGCATGATGCTCCCTGTAGTGTACCACCTGCATTGTATATGGACCACTAATTGTGTGATACAAGGAACCATGGAGTGATCGGTAGAGTGCTATATATCATGTAGTACCTGTACTACATATAAAACACTAGTCATGTGATATGAGTCACCATGTCTTTTGTCAGAATACAGTGGAATGACGTGTATCATGCTGCCTATAGTGCATCACCTGCACTGTATATGGAACATTAGCCATGGGATATGAGTCACCATGCTGATTCTCAGTGAAATGATGTGCACAGTTCTACTTGTTGACCAAAACCTTAACTGCATATGGAACCACTAGTCATATGATATGAGTCTCCATGTCTGTTCTCAGAATACAGTGGACACATTTGTAAGGTGCTGCCTTTGGTGCACCACCTGTATTGTATATGGAACACTAGTCATATGATATGAGTCAGCAATGGGATTCTCAGAACACAGTGGAATGGCATACATAGAGTTACCTGATGTGTACTACCTGGACAGCATATGGAAGATTAGTCATATGATATGAGTCACCACGCCTATTCTCAAAACAGTGTGAAATCATTAGCAAGGTGCTGCCAATGGCATACCAGCTATAGTGTATATGGAACACTTTTCATGTGATATGAGTCACCATGATGATTCTCAGAACACAGTGAAGTGGTACATACAGTGCTACCTGCTGCACACCCTGTGGTGCATATGGAACGTTAATCATGGGATATGAGTCACCATGCCTATTCTCAGGACATAGTGAAATAGTTTGTAAGGTGCAACCTGTGCCACACTACCTGATGAACTGCATTACGTATGGAACACTAGTCATGTGCTGCAAGTCACCATGCCTATTGTCAGAACAAAGTAAAAAAGAGTGAAATGTGTTGCCTGTATATTGCTGTATGACATTTTAGAAAGCTCAGTGATTTCCATACATTCATCTTATTGAATACCTACATGAAAAATACAGATGCCATTGCCTAAATAATAGTTTCATAGTTTAGTACTAGGCTAACTGCCTTTGTGGGCCATTTTAAGCCTAGCCAATTAACTCATGTGAGAGTCAAAGCCTGCACCTTGTCTCTGTAAGGTAAACACCTAAACCATTATGCCAACCTCCCACTGCCTAATAGATCCCCCTACCAAGTACTGAAGCCAGGACCCTCTGTACCCAAGTCAGACATACCACTAGGGCAAATCAGCTGTTAGCTTGATACTTTTAAGTACCAGATATGCAAAGATACACAACAGTAAGTGTTACTATATATCATCCATGTATCTTATTGGCCATACCAATCATATTAGTCTGCAAACCACTTTACATTCTATAAATGTGTCAGTTATATATTTATACATACAGTTCCAAATGATGTGTATGCAACTACCTAGCATATTTTGTTCATGCTAATACTTACACTGATAAATATATAGTTCAATCATTTAATGTGTATAGATCAAAGTTAATATTTTGTATGTCTGCTGTGGTTTATTATGTTACTTATAACTTAGCCTGGGTCCTGGATGAAAATGGCCAGTGGACCAGAGCACCAACCCAGTTTAAGAAAGTGAAATAAATAAATGAGTCCTCACTGAAAGACTTGCTCCTAATTATTAATTCTAACAAGGTACTTAACCAACCCTTCATATTTTACGTCAGATGCTCTCTGCTATGTAATATTCCTTTTCTTATCTGTATCTTTGCTCCAGCAATAAGCAAAATAATTTTGATTAAAATCAGTATTGACATACAAGTTTTAATAAATATGTTCAAGCTCTTCTCTCACTCTCTTACTCGGGTTTATATCATAAGTTTGAAGTTTGAAAACTTCGAATCTCATATGATCGACATCATATGAGCAAAGTTTTCAAACATTGAATGTTACAACGGAGATTGCTGTAGGGAATATTTCCCTTCACTTCAATGTAGTGTGATCTCGGAGTTGGTATATTTAAGTAGCGGGGGAGAGGGTGCAGGGAAGCTTGCCCCTCTGCATAGAGCATTCAGTAGGTTTTTTTTATTTTTAGTTTGTTTATATTGTACATTTGAAGTTTGAAAACTTCACTCATATGGAGTTGATCATATGAGATTCAAAGTTTTCAGACTTCAAACATATAATATAGACCCTCTCACTCACATTGTCTCTGATTACAGTCTAGAAAGAACTAAAGCAAAACTAATATGTTTTCTTCTTCTTCTTGATGGTTTTTCGTCTGGCACTGCTTGCATTATCTTCTTTCTTTCTTCCTCTCTTTAGTATTTCTGGGTGCCTACTCCCTATAAGGAAAACATGTTACTCAGCACCCTTTACTCCTTTTTTCTTTCTATTTCAGTTGCTTCTCTTCCAATTTCTAAGGTTGTCATGTAGTGTATAATGTCATTAAAATCATAGGCTGTTATATGGCACTGATATTATACATATATATATATATATATATATATATATATATATATATATATATATATATATACATATATAAACCAGACATTTTGTCAGTTGACAATTCTTTTTTTACAGACTTTTTTTGGTATATTAATGAATTCAGTGAAAGAAAGACTAGTTTTACATTTCCAGTTCTATTTTTCTTGCTATAGCTAAAATGGACCAAAGGAGAAGCACGTGCATCCTAGGAACAGAATACAGAAATGAAGTATTAAATAAGATCAAGGAGCTAGAAATTATACAAGCTTGGGCAAAATTTCTAAATTCAACCCAAAAAGAAGTTTCTAATTTATAGTCCAAAATCATATGAAACCAATATGTGTTAGATACTTCATTACACCTCCAACAATTATTTTTTCCATAGTTATATATTCCTCCAGGTACACCGGTTTCCTCCCACATCCCAAAGATATGCATCTGGAGTGTTTCTTCTTGGGCATCCACTGAAAATAGGCTCTGTCCTAGTCAGACTTTTCTGATCAACAACTGTTTTATATATATATATATATATATATATATATATATATATATATATATATGTGTGTGTGTGTGTGTATGTATATATATATATATATATATATATATATATATATATGTGTGTGTGTGTGTGTGTGTGTGTGTGCGTGTGTATATATAGATACAGATAGATGGATATACATAGATATAGATATAGAGATAGATATAGATGATTTGTTGGTTTGTTTTATTTCACCAATACTTCTTTTTTTAAACTTTTTATTAATTTTAAAACAAAGAATATACAAAAATATTTAAGGACAACTAGAACAAAAACAAACTATTTACTGATGTGCACAACAAAATCAAACATAGACAACTGAATCATTAAAATTTATCAAGTAAATGATTTAACTTTGACCAAAATCTAAACTGGTGAGTAATATTCAAAGTTCTCATTTTGGCAGTTGACTATTCCTTTTTAAAGATATTTATTTGCTAAATTAATGAATTCAATGCAAGAAAGAATAGTTTTACATTTCCAGTTCTTTGTGACTCTTTTTCTTGCTATAGCTAAAATATACCAAAGTAGAGGCACCTACATCCTAGGAATGGAATCCAGAACTGGAGCATTAAATAAGATTAAGGAGTTAGAAATTATATGATTATCTGTCCATAAAGGTTGGGCAAATTTTTTTAATTCAACCCAAAAATGAGTTACTATTTTACAATCATATGAAACCAATCTGCAGTAGTGACTTCATTACACCTGCAACAATTAATTTTCGCATAGTTATATATTAAAGCTGCTTTATGTGGAGTTAAAAAAGCCCTGTGAAGAAATCTCCATGTATATATTTTCCAATAAAGAGAAAAAATAGATTTTCATGCAGATTTAAGAATTAAGCATTTATCTTCATCAGAAAAGGCCTTCTCGTTAATCTTAGTTGATTAATTCCAAAATAATTAAACTGTGCAAACCAATCTCTTTTCTCTTTATTTTATAAATTATTGATATATATGATTTATTTGAGTTATTATTGATTCTGAAAAAAAACTTTGAGTATCTTTGGAATATGTTTTGTTTGAAAAGCCATGGAGATTTTGATTTTACCACTAACATATTTTTACAAGTTTGTATAGTCAACCAATTATTATTTTCTAAACAATGACTTGCAAGAGGATAATCTGTATTATTTATTTCCAATTAAGAATTGATGCCAAAAGATTAAATTTGCATCTCTAAGGTCTAGCATTTTGTTTATATGAAAAGTTCCCAAACAACTCACAATATTTTATAGGGAACAATAAAAACAATAAATATTTTACTATATAAGTAGAATTCATGAATCTATTAAAATTGTTAAGGATGTAATCGGTGAAGGGAGAGAAATAGTATTTTTTCTCTTCATTTAAATATAAGTCTTTCAAGATTCAGTAAAATGTATTAATTCCAAATTTAGAAAAAAAATTCTATAACATAGATTTTATTATTTATTAATCTTTCATGAATGGATTTCTAAGTGGATTGGTAAGAGGAATTTAACCATAGAGATATTAAATTGAGAATTATGGATTTGGCATACAATTCAACATTTGGAAAACTTAACCCACCTTCTTGCCAACTTGTAACATGCCAGTCAAAGGGTATTCTTGGTTTATTGGGGAACCAGAGAAAATTAACAAGAGTAGAATTTATTTTCTTAAAGATATTTTGGGACGGACAATAATTAGTGATTGTAGATAGAAAAGTATGTTGGTATGGTTATCATTTTTATAAAAGTAAGTCTATCTTCCATTGTAAAAAATGTTCCAATTAATAATTATTTGATTTTATTTTAGTAGCAGTGTCTATTAAATTACTAAAATTTACTGCAATTGAGTTTTTTACAGTAGATTTAATAATTCCAAAATAATTAATTTGTGAATTGTCCCAAATAAAATTCTTATAGTTTCTTAAATAATTAGTAACTTTTTTATTAAGTAACGTTTCTGTTTTATCAGGATTAAACATTAAAACCGACACTTTTTTAAAGTAATTAATAGACTTAGTTAAATTTTGTATTAAAACTTCAGCATCACCACTTGCTATTAAAATGTCATCTGCAAATGATTCAGTTTTACAGGAATAACTTTCATCTATCAAGAAACCCTGAATTTCGCTATTAGATCTAATAAAGTTTGTGAAATGTTCAATTGTTAAAGCAAATAACAGAAGTGAGAAGGGACAATCCTGTTTTGTACCTTTTAATATTTTGAAAGAGCTAGAAAGCAAAGAACACATTTTAATAAAAAGAATGAGTTACTATATAGATTTGTTATACAGTTTATCTAGGTAAAAATTGTATTAAATACTTTGAACAAATAATTACAACTAATAGAATCAAAAGCCTAATTTATATCTAGACATATTATGTTTGCTTTTTTTTTTGCTTTTATTAGCCAGATCTATTACAGTATTAAGCCTAATTATGTTATTCTGAGCCTTTCTATGTAGTATAAAACCAGTCTGACATAATAAAGTTCAATCTTTTTGCAAGAATAGTCATGAATATTTTATAATCAATGTTTAATATTGAAATAGAATGGTAAGAAGAGCATACATTAGAATCTTTATTTTGTTTCAAGATAGGAGATATCAGGGAATATTTCTAGGAGGAGGGATGGCTGACATATGTTTAACTTGTTCAAAAACTTTTAATAGGATATTTAAAATATTCTGTGGGAATAATTTGCATAATTCTGGGATTATACCATCAAGGCCAGGGGCTTTATTTGGTTTAAGATTATTAATTTGATCTTTTAACTGTTTAAAAGAGAATGACTTATGAATTTTTGGATCATTGTTCTTTGGTAAATTTAAACCTTATATTGTCTTTCAAAAAGTCATCAGTTATGTTGCTGATTTCTTAGTCAGTTTCTTTGTTATTAATTTCTTCATAATATTTCATAAAGCATTTTAGTATGTCTTTTAAATCAGTCACTTTTATATTTTTATCACCTTGTTTTGAAATAATTCCTTTAATATGATTAGTATTTATTTTTTCTTAGATCTAACAGCCAACCTGTGTAAGCTTTTGGGGTTTATTGAGTAAGTTTTTTTTATTTTAATTTTTCCAGAGTTATTGATATTATATGGTGAAGTACGCCAAGATATTTCTGATTTAATATTTTCAACTCAGCATTTGCCGATTTGTCATATGGTTTTAAATTGGATTTCAATTTATCAATATTAGACTGCAAAGACATCAACACCTTATCGCACTCTTTTTTTACATATGTACCTATTTTTAATTCTTCCCAAGAGATAAGCTTTTAATGAACCCCAGAGAATTAATTCTGAAGCTTCTCCATTATTATTAATTTCAGTGCATTGATCTATTTCTTTCAGACACCATTCCTTACAGTCTTTTAATTTTACTATATAAGCAGGGATTCCCTGACAGTAAATCGAATTACTTGGCTTTAATGTTAATATAAATGTAATAACATTGTAGTCAGATAAATTACATAAAGTTATCGATACATCTTCAATTTTACTAAATAAACTACTAGAAGTAAAAACTGTATGAATGTTTACCTGGGTGCCAAATCTATAAGAATAATCTGTAAATTTAAGAGAGTAAGTTGATTTAATATCATAAGTATCTCTGAAATGTTGAGAATTAATAAAATGATCTATGTATTTAGCTACTGAGGATAGCTTAGGAACCTTATCCATAGTTGGTATCTTTAATAGAAAGAATATAGTTAAAATCTCCTGCAATAATCAATCCACCTTTTGTATATAAGGTTATAATATCCAAATATTTCTTAGCAACTTTGGCTCCAATTACAGGTATCCAGTAAGAATTCACAAAAGTGGTTTCAATCTTGCCTGAATGGTAGACAACAAGTTGTCCTATAGAAGAACAACCTATCTACCCTCCTACCTATTACCCTTGAAGTCCCCCAGAGCTCTATCTTAGGACCCCTCCTATTTTTGATCTTTATCAATGATCTGTGCAAGGTCACCCCAAATGCAACTTGTATTCAATATGCTGATGACTCAACTCTAATATGCTCAGCCACCTCCCCAACAAAGCTGCAGTCTTTATCCAAAACTGTTTTTAATACAGTTGAAAAGTGGCTCCTTAATGTCATCTTCTATTAAATCCTTATAAAATTAAGCTGCTGCTATTCTCCCCTACTTGCAGGTCTACCATACCAAGATTCACTATAAAATCGAACAATGGCACCATAATTTCCCCAAATCTCTCTTTACCAAACTCCTAGGTGTAATAGTAGACAATAACCTTAAGTTTGACTTGCACGTTAACCATACTATTAAAGCAGTAAATAAAAAACTTGGCTTACTATACAAGATTAAACCTTCCTAACTCCCCTAGCTAGGACTGCCATTACCCATACTCATCTAATCTCCACTCTCCTTTTTGCCTCCCCTTTATTAACAAACTTGAGTAAGACGGACCTGGACAAACTCTTGAGCTGCTATAATCACATTGCTTGATTTGCCACTGGGTCAGCCTATAGAAAACACCACTCTCTTAACCTCAAACAACTAGGGTGGCTGTAATTACCCAACCTACTACAGATCAACCAACTACTAGTCACCTTTAAGACCCTCTATCAGCCTGAAAATACACCAGTACTTAGAAACATTATCACCCCCTACCAGAACCTCAAAACCCTTTGATCATCCAACAACATGTTAGTCTATACTTTCAAAACTAACAACTCAGCCAGGGATTCTCTGTTTGCTAACTCTGTTGGTAAAATATGGAACTCACTTCCTGCCGACCTAACCTCTAATCTCTCTCTAGCTCAATTTAAGAAAAGTCTTATACGATACTTTAAAACACGATGGCTATGTCCCTGCTCTACTCCCAACTAACTCCTTCCCCCTCAACTGTGCCCATTAAGGACATTTTGTTACAAAATCCTACTAGTATGGTATTAATATATGTGACTGAGTGATGTGTTTTACTTTTTGAATGTAATTCTGTACAGAATCTGTAAAATACTGACATATATGTGTTGACTGAGTGATGTGTTTTATCCCTTATTGAATGTAAAACTATAAGGAATCTGTAAAATGTTGACTTATTGTAAATCTGAAATAGTTCTGTATTTATGACTGAAGTTTTTCTCCCTGGGCCTCTGCTGAAAATGGGCATGTATCCAGTTGGACTATCCCGGTCAACAAATGTAAAATAAATAAATAAATACATTTTGTCAATTTCTACTACTGCTAAACCCAACATGCCATTTTTATCTGAATCGGTATTTAATATTTTAGGCATAGATACTGAATTTCTCCAAAGAATGAGTGCCTCTCCTTTTTGATCTAAAATGAGAACTCGCAAGAACTGAATAATCTTTTAACATCAATCTATCTATATCTTCAGTTAACAAATGCAGTTCTTGTAAGAAAATTATGTCAGCTTTATGCAGTTTTAAATATTTGTTTAAGCTACTCCTCTTCAATGGATTATTAAGTCCATTGATGTTTAATGAGAAACAATTATATGTCAACATTCATAAAAACATGTAAATGCTCTTATTTAAGATGATTTAGCTTAAAATATAATAACCAAGAGGTCTATATCACTTTGTTGAATTACTAATGTGCGAATACCTATTCATCAAACCTTTTTTGTTGAAGCTGCTAATCACTAAATGCCATTTTAATTGAAACTTTAACTAGGGCAAACCAATGGTAGTTCAACCAAGTGACCATGAAAAAAATTACAAAATTTGAAACATACCCAAATGGAGGGTTACACCCCCTCACCACCCAATGTGGGGGGCTGTGCCCCCACACCCCCTAACTAAATATACCAACTCTGAGATTGCACTACAGTGGGAAAAAGGGCAAATTCCAGATGGTGGCCAACCATTGATTTGCCCTAGAAAAATGTGGGGTCTATATTAGAACACCGAACATTCAAAATGTCGAGTGTTCTAATATTGAACCCTAGCAATAGAAAAAAAAACATCGAACATTCAGAACAGCAAATTTTTTCCTAGGGAAAAAAATTGCTGTTCCAAAACACATACACACAACACAAGCACACCAAACAAACAGCAATCCACACACATATACCTAAACTCTAACACCTAACCCTACACTAAACTATACAAACACCTATCTATCCACTTACCTTAACCCAAACCCTAACCCTAAAGTCCGTCACTATCACACAGTCACCTCACCCGTGCCCTAACCGTAACTCACCTAACCCACGCTAACCCACATGTCCACACAATCGCACACCTACCTGACCCGCGCCCTAACCCTAACTCACCTAACCCGCCCTAACCCACACATCCACATAATCGCACACTTACCTGAACCTGACCCGTAACTTTCCACCAGAGCACTGAAAATATTGAAGCAACAGAAACAGACAACTGAATTCTTTCCCTTGGAAAGAATTCGGTTTCCTGTTAATTCGCTATTTTCAGCATTCGCTGAAAACAGATCGATATTAGAACACCCGACATTTCAAATGTTCGATGTTCTAATATAGACCCAAAAATGTGCCGTTCAATGATTAGCGGCTTTGATAAAATGAGGTTCAATGAAAACACATTAGATCATTAGTGTTTTGACAAAGTGATATAGACCCTAACCAAGTGCTAATTATCAATGTTATAGACAGATACAAAGAAAAAAAAAAACAAAAGGAAAATGTGAAACTTATATACATTCAAATCTCCCATCATGGAACAAAAACTCCCTAATTTGATGATATAGTCATACAAATCACATACCATCCAACCCATCCCAATGTCACTAAGCTAAACAGTTGCTATTACTTCTTCATTTAAAACAATATTATTAATTATAACTATTTAGAGCACACTCAAGTCATGTTAAAATGAAAAACAATATAAAGTATTAATTTGAGAAATATTAATATTTAAGATCATAGTGATATAAAGTTGGAAATGTTAATAATATGTAATGATATTATGTATTTTTGAATGCATCAAAAATATCCCAGTAATCATGCATTTCAAATTTCTGTATTTGATCAAGACATTATATATATACATTTCTTCTAATTAATTCTACTATAGAAAATACTATAAATAGCCTAGGAAATAAATGAAACTGACAGCACCTATAACACATTAACCTATAGACATTATAACACTAATACATGCCAAGATTACCTATCATAAAACTTTTTAAACTCATTTAATAACATGAGTGAAAAGGTGAAAGTAATAGTCTGAACATGGAAGTATAAATAAAAGGTGCTACAATTTAAATTTCAATATTTGTGTATATCGTATGTGCTTATATATGCATAGTATCTTTACATGGATGTGCATACATATAACGGTGTGTATGTGTTTGTAAATTATGAGTAGATGCTTTATATGTGTATTAACAGTTGAGAGTTAATATGTTCTATGTATTTATGCATGAGAGTAAATATACAGATGAGTGAATGTTTTTAAGTGAATGTTTGTTTGTATTATGTATGTTACCATCAGTACCTCTAATACTTGTAATATACATTTAATATCTAACTTCTATAGACAAAGCATTCTTTTATGATTATATTTAAGTATCGTGCACTTACAAATTTCCTTATAGTACTTTCCATTGCCATGTTCTAAAATGTGTGGATCAAGTTTTTGTATTCATCATTTCAATGTGAGATGAAAAATGCTTGAAATGATTTAAAAGTCAGTTTAGTACAAAATACAATTACATATTTCACTAACAAATGCAGAATATTTCAAAGGGTTAAATCTGCTCATTAATATTATTTTCCAATAATTAGCGAAGTATCTCTGAGTAATTAAGACAACAGATGTTGAGCAGATTGAGGTGTTTTAAGCATATTTTCCTCTAAACTGTTTCATATAGCACAGAAGAAAACATCTTATATTAAAGTATAAGTACAGTAATGTATATAAATGTTATATGCAAATTAATTTCTATATAGAAGTTAAATAAATATATTTCTCTCAGAGCAAGTTTATAATCATTGTTAATGGTTTCCAGTCAAATGTCTGTAAAAATCATTTTGTATGAAAGACAATTTTATAGCAACTAGTGTGCAGAAGTATGAACCATATGTTATCCCATATAAGATATGTTAACTTCCTGCATGCTTGTTTTCATTTGCATTTTAGTAATGACGTTTTCCCTGTGTTTAATCTTACAGTTTTGTTGCATTGCACAGCTCTTTTGTGCACCACATTGGGTGTTTGATTTCACAACTGCATTTCAAGGAAAGCATTGGGACAACTGTATATTGAAGTAATACTAAAAGATTATGGGGGTATTTAGTTTTTGTAGGCAGTTGGTTATACCTTATGTAAACGTATCTGTAGATCCCTTACTTATGAATAAACAAGTGTGGTCTGTGTAAATATATATTTCAGTTTGAGTGTGTTTTGACATGTGGATGCCATTATGTATATAACTTTGCAATGTACCATCATTTACTTAAGTATGGATGCTTAATCTGTATCTTAACTTTCAGATGAGTAATAGCTCTCTATAACAACATTTTAATACACTGCCAGATGTTATATATGGCATGTGTCATTCTCTGTTTACTATGCTATCAGCTTTATTCTGCTATGCATTTGTAAGCATTCTGTATTCCACCAACAGGCTTAATGCTTAACTACCTCTTTGTATTAAATCTCAGACCTTCCATTATCTGTGGATTACCCATGGTCTATATGTTTGTTATATTTTTATGAAATTATACCTTTAGGTGTGCCACTGTCTGTTGCAAGACACAGATCAGTTATTTTATTTATTAGATCTTATTTAATGAAACTATCTTTTCCTGTGAAGAATCTGTATTTTGAGGGAGCCCAGGTAGAAAATATCAGATAGTCCTTGAATGATGCAAAAGTTAGAACATGTCAGAAATATAACACATGACTACTAAACAATTTCATGGTTTGTGCTTGCATAAATGAAATGTGGATATGAAACAATATATCAGTTCATATTATATAACTGAACGATAGAAATAGCGAATGATCTATTATTGAACCCAAATGCACAAGACCACAAAATTTTGAAGCAACAGATCAGCAAATTTTTTCCGAGGGAAAAAATTCACTGATCCAAAAAAAAAATGTACAGGCAACATCGACCCCCCCACACCCCCCGATATGGGGTGATGTTCCCCCCACACTTCCCTACCTTAAATATACAAACTCCAAGATCACACCACAGTGAAGAAAACAGCAAAGTCAGGAGAACGGCTCAGTGAATTTTTTCCCCTGGGAAAAAAGTTTTGCTGATCCATTCCTTTGATATTCTGTGGTTTTGTGCATTTGGGTTCGATAAATGAGTGCTCACTATTTATAGCCTTCACTCATGTAATAGGAACCCCAATATATATTAGGTCAGTGACAATAATGGATCAGTTAAGGAAAGTAACCTTTTAAAATATCAGGACTCACAATGCCAAGTCCTGAAATGATTAGACTGAATGATCAAAAATCCAGTCTGACAGTGTGTAAAGATTTCTGTGTACAATCTAACAGGTGGCATGTTACATAACCAGAAAAACTATAGAAGAAATTCCATTACTATAACAGGTATGTCTTTGCTTATCAGAAGTATTCTGCATAGGAGTAACTGTCTAATTCATTATTATTAAAGCTATATTAGTTTTTTTAGCTTCTTTCTTGACACATTAAAACCAGTAATATTGTTTTAAGCAATCATTTTCTTCACTCTAAATGGCATATTCCTCAGTACTGAGATGATCTGCTGCATGAGTATATCATATTTACACTGTACCTAACTTTCACCGAACTATAATTAGGATAACCACAAGATGTCATTAACAGAGATTAGTACCAGGTGTCTTTAAGTCTGAAGATATCTTCTTCTTCTTCCCACTGCATTCTTCTTTCCTTTTCTTCTTTTCATTATTCCACTTTTTAAAAGATAATGAGCATAAAAACTACAACAGAGATTAGTACAAGGTGTCTTTACGTCTGCAAATATCTTCTTTTTCTTCTTCCACTGCATTCTTATTTCCTTTTCTTCTTCTCATTATTCCACTTTTTAAAAGATAATGAGCATAAAAACTACATGGATATATTTTAAAATTAAACAGATTCATTTTAAATGTTCAATTTTTGTGTTTTTTCTGCTCGTTTTAACATTCTAAAATTTCACTTCCTGTAAATGAGGGTTAAAGTTTAAAATGCATTTCCTGCTGCACAGGTAGCTCGAACATGGAATCTAGACTGTTATAAGTTGAAAAACATCTCGAGGTATGTGGAAAAAACATTCTAAAGCAATTTAACTAATACTAAGTGGGAAAAGGGACTGAAAAGAAGCAGTTACTGTAAAAAAAACAATCAATAGTATCTCTAATTCTTTAAATAAGAGCCCAAATAATAAACAAACACCACACAAGTTAAACCTATTAAAAGAAAATTAAATCATGTATATAAATATTTTTCATGCAGCCAAAACCACTCAGTACAACACCCACTGACATAGATAACGCTTATCACATAACCCACATTCACCAGATAGAAAACCAAAAATAAAAAAAACAAATTACTTGACATTACATATAGAAAGTATATACAAAGTGGATTACTTAAACATGTTAATATACACCCCCCATATGCACACTACTTTCTATGTTACAAAATAATGTTTGAGAGGATTTAAATAAAATAATGATACTTGTAAGTAATGGTAATATTAATATCTCTCTCTCTCTCTCTCTCTCTCTATATATATATATATATATATATATAAAACACTATCTCAGATACTGTCAATACACACACACCCACCATATACACACTACTCTCTATGTATAAAAATAATGTTAGAGAGAATTAAAATAAAATAATAAAGGGACTTGTAAGCAGTAGTAATAACAATATATACAGTATGCACTATTTCAGATACTATAGAAAAGGTATTTTGATAGGGAATTTTTTTAGTTTGTTTTACCTTCTATTTGATGATGAACTGTTATAGATGACAAAACTGAATACCTCTAGAAAAGCTATTTAGGCAAAATAGAAAATGAGAACAACATTACTTTTCTTTAATTTCTTTTTGCTATTTTTGTTCTTCAAAGACCAGCTATTTATTGTTGCTTGTCTCTTTAAGCTGACAAGAGTCCTACCCATATTTTCTAATTGATCAAAACATTTATTTTTCTGAGAAAAGTCCTGCATCTTCTAGAGAATTAAAAGTCTTCTGACCTTCTGGTAAAAAGATCCTAATTCTGGCTGGAAAAAATTAGTTGAGCTTTAATGTTTAGCTTCTTTAAGTATTTTATGAATGGAATACATGCTTTCCTTTTGGCCATAACAGATGCAGTATAGTCATTGTCAAACCTGATAGTTTTGTTATTTATTTTATTGGAGAATTAGCCCAAGCTGTCTTCAGTACCAGGTCCTTGTCTTGGCTGGTGAGAAATTTTACAATAATAGTAGATCTGGGACCAAATGATTTTTCTTCAAAAAAGAAGTCAAAAGAGATCTAGCGACTCTTTCAATAATACAAGAGAGAGTTTCTGGTAGATTTAGAATTTTAGGCATCCTGTCAGTTAAAAAAAACAGCATATTGTCTCCTTCTTCCTTTTCTGGTATTCCATATATCCTAATATTATTTCTTCTAGGATCTACTTTCTAGGTCATCTAGTTTTTCCATAAGCAAAGCATTTTGTTTTAACCGGAATCCTGTGTGATTCTCATGCTCTGCCATTCTGCAATCCAGATCATTTAATATGTCTTCAATTGCTGAGATCTAAACAGATTGTTGTTTTATGATATCTTTTAACATTTCTATTTGTTTCTTGGAAACTTCTTTTATATTGTCCATTTTGATATCAAGTTTATCAAATTTAACAGAAAGCTCCTGGATACTGCCTATTATAGACTATAGTTCCTTTTTCACTGAGTTGCCTTGTGAGTTCACTTTTGAGTGGCCCATTCTGTCACAAACATTCAATAAAATGTCTGACAGGAAAAAAACAAAGAAAAATCATAACAACTTGATTTTTCTTTCAAATAGTTGTCCAAGTTTTTTTAAAGACTCAAAATGTATAAGAAAAATACGTTTTTGTTAAGTTTGTATAATAAAATCCTGTCAGAAAAAAAGAAAATAAAGCAGAGCTAAGACTTTGTGCTTAGCAGTTTGCCATTTTGACCATGCCACCCCTCTCAGCAATACCTCTTTTTCCACCATCTCTCTTTCTTTATGAATTCAGGGCTGGAGTCAGGACAAGTACAGATCCATGTAGTAGAATATAACTAGTCTACATTCATGGCCACTGGAGAGTCCTGATGTAGGTCACAGTAAGGGAATTTGAAGGTAACCAGACTAGAGGTCCACCAGTGGATAATGGCCAGTGCAGTACACCAGACAAACCTCCCTACAGTATACCAATAAGGAATAAAACCTAGCAAGAATCATACACATTCTATTGGCAGAGTGACAGCTTATGTCTGGTGGCAAAAGTTATTTACATGGGTTTAAGATGTGTTTTTTTATATAAATCAGAAGTTGGGTAGAGCAGAATTATGATATGCAGTGTGGGAGTCTAGGAGGATGGGTAAGGTAATCCAGATACTACCAAAACTGCTGCGGGAATATCAAAAAACATCAAACACCACTGTGGTAACTGACTGCAGAGGAGTGCTCTGATTACTACCGGGAGGGAAGGGGTTAAAATGAGCATGGACTGATTACACTGGGAGAAGGGAAGGGCCTCCAGTCATTGGCAGTCTGTCTGAAGAGGGGGCTGATGACTCTGATTATTGATTTTGTGCATGGAAAGGATAATAATGGCTTTAATAATTAACTCACTGTGTGTAGACAGCAAGACGTCAGGGATACAGCTCACTGATGAGTTGGGAGGGGAGTCAGACATGGAACTATGATTGTGACAGCCAATGGTTGGAAGGTGTAACATCTGTTATGATTGCTGGAAAACTAACAGAGGCAAAAGATCATTTTCAGACCAGTGAAAATGACATGCATGAGACTCTAGCTGCCATGGGATACACAAAAACACAGCCTCATGGAGACATTCCTGCCTGCTGGCATGCTAGATAGAGCACCTTGTTTGCTATTTATCTGTAGGAGAGGAGAGGAGCAAGCACTAACCACAGCCAGGAGAGTGTGGGCATTTGAGTACAGTCACAGCTAGTTACCAGAGTAGTGGGAGAGGTTGTACAAAAACATTAAAGTTACACACCTCGGGAGGAGAGGAGAGAGCACTGATCACAGCCAGGAGAGTATGGACATTTGAGTATAGTCACAGCTAGTTACCAGAGTAGTGGAAGAGGTTGCACAAAAACATTAAAGTTACATGCCTCGGGAGGAGAGGAGAGAGCACTGACCACAACCAGGAGAATTTGGACATTTGAGTACAGTCACAGCTAGTTACCAGAATAGTGGGAGAGGTCATACAAAAACATTACCGTTACATGCTGGGTGTAGACAGCTACTGGTGGAAGGTTAGCATAACATCTGTGGATGAGATTTTTCTGGAGTATTCTACTCCAAATTCTGCCAGCAGAAGAAGTGGATATGAATCACCCATTTCAACCTGCCATATATACTCAAAGATACTTTGCATTGCCTTAATGCAGCAGCAATGAATGAGTAGCTTAAAGGGGGCATACATCATTTGAAGCCATAAAATATCTTGTCCTGGGTAATGGACTTAGACTACTTGTAAAATATTCATGAATCCCAGCATAAGAGTACAGCTTCCTACTTCCCATACCTAACTGTTGATTGGTATTTATACTTTTTTTCTTTTTGGCTAATCTTCACAGTATGGGACTTCATACAGACCTTAAATATGAGTACATAGCCACCACCTGTGATGCAATTCCAATACTATGCAGGAATGGCTCCTAATCATGTGATGGCTGACTTTGTCACTGAATTAAACTGGTCTGAATAGTCACAAATGATTGAAGTGTGAGTACTTTACAAATGTTGTGAGTAACTCATGCTCAAAGTTTGTGTCTCAGAATGTTTGCTCAAGACAGTGGCAGAGGTGATCTAAATGAAACATTGCTAGTTGGATAACTAAGTTTTTTTTTCCAGATATCTTAAGATACATGTTCAGCATGTTAACAGAGTTTTAGGCTAAAATCAGTACTGACTATAAGGTATGTAAAACAAGAACGTCAACGTAGGCTGAATAGGTACTCATCGAAATAAACTTTTTTATTGTAAAATAAATGATTATGTGTCTGTCTTAAATCATTTTTTGAGGAGATAAGACCCCCACCCCACCCCCGAGACTATACCTGTTCTATCCCCCAAATTAGTTCTAACACTGATGCATCTTGAGATAAAGGCAAACCCTGCCAGATTGATCAAATTCAAGAAAATTTTGTTCTGGTCAATAGTGGGTGCCTGAATACCTGTCCATCATGCTTCTGACTTGATACCAGTTTAACAGAATTTGCTTAAATATGTAATAATGTCACATCTCAGATGAGAGATGCTCGTAGCTCTGGTCTGAGCAGAATGTACATTTGAGAAGTGATAAGATTAAGTATTATATAATAATTCTGAACAAAAGATTGCCTAATGCAAATCCATTTCCTTGTTTATCACTTTATCTTGTTTAAATTCATCATTGCCAAGGAGAAATGACAGCTTAATTACAATGTATGAGCTACTCATAGAGAACTAATCACCACAGCGCTTAAGTAAAAAATTCAAATTGCTTATTACTCCATCAATTATAAAATCTGTACAAAAGCTCCATGAACAATGAATATAATTGTGTCATATATAATTACATAAGAGATAACTGATTGAATATATACCCATTCTCTTCTATTCCTACCACACTTTATTTTGTTCATTTATTCGATAACAATTTAAATGGACAGATCACACCAGAGCCTGGACAGGCATAACTTTGGCAATACTGAGATAAAAAGTATGCATTATGTGAATGCAATACTAAACAACATACAGGATTATGATTAGGTCTCCCATCATAACCCACTTATTATATGTTCAAAACATGGATATCTAGAATAGCTCTCCTGAGGCAAATATCGGCATCCCTATTGATAACACATTATAAGGGTTATGATCAGTGATCTGGTCATAATTCTTTGTAGTGCATGAAGCTTTATATGCTCTATGTACCACTACCACCAGTTACAAGAAAAAAAGAATAGAGAGCAAGAGAGAGAGCGAGACTATGTAAAAACACAAAGCGTTTTACTGGCCTTGAAAGACGGTAAAGCATTAAGCATTGTCAAACAAACAGCAACATACCTATCAAAAGGACAAAGGATCAAAATCAGGATTAAATATTTGTCTAAAGGGTTGTTGTTTGTTTGTCTTTTCGGATTTTTCCTTTTTCCGGTCCGCTAATGATTGGCAGTCTATTTTTTATGGTGCCGAGTTGCCGGCCCGAAGCCCAACCTTCAGCGAAGGTATGGCCATTCACGCATGTCTTTCGGAGGCCACTCGACTGCGGGGAGGACATGCAGACTCCACACAGAATCACTTAAAAAAATTATTGCGAAACAGGTTTTGCATCAACAGGCATTTTCTAAACAGTAAGAAATATGAAACTCTAATGAGTGGCATTATTTTATAACTGATTATTCCTTGTGATTTACCAAAAAATCTAACATTTTACAAGGCACAGTGCAAAAATGTGAGGCAAGGTTTGGGACATTCTGCAAATTCATTAACAAATGAGAGATATATCAAACAGAAATGAATTGCCTCTCTGGAAGAAGCTAAAACATCTTTTAAAAGTTATTAAGGCTCATTCTACCATACTGCTTACTCATAAGCATGGCAGAGTGACATCCTAACAGCTTTTAAAGGCTGTTTTACCTGCTGTCACTGTTCTTTGCTGGTCAATACTGCCAATAGGATGAAACCCAATAGTGGCAGTACTTATGGGGTGCATAACAAATTTTTGTTAAGCATCCCTAAAAGCACTTACAACTGGGTCTTATACAATGGAAGTGGTTAACAAGCTAATCTTTTTCTCAGTATTGGAGCATAATCATGGTGTTCCATGGACTAAACCTGTTGTAATTAAAGAATATACAGAAAGCAGGTATTAATCATATTATGCAATAGGAAGTCATTGTTATGACCAATGATAGTGATTGGTTGTTAAGAAGTATGTGCACAGCAAATCCAATTTACCAGTGGGAAGAACTCTGGCCACAAAACAAAAGCAAAGCAACACAAATCACTATGACTCCAACTACTAGAAATAAAGCCTACAGCCAATACATTCTCTGTGCATCTAACAGGAGAAATGAAAGTCTAGCAGTAAAACACAATAAAAGGAAATCTTACATATTCCCATACCACAGTAATTCCCCAGATGAAAGCAAAGTATAAAAAGAAATAAGCCAGCTTCATTGGCATAGAGCACAAGGTCCCAACTATGACCCAAGTTTGATTTGCAGCACAGACACCTGTTGCAACTGATGTAGTGAGTACAAGTTTGCCTGTACTGTGAGGAAGGACGTAATAGTGTTATCCTATATCACAATATCACAATATTCATAAAGGATGTGAGGAAGGATGTAATAGTGTTATCCTATATCACAATATCACAATATTCAATAAGGATGTGCACACCTCCAGACTGGTAGCCCAGCATAACGCATCAGAGATACCTCAAGTGCAGCTAACATTGGGTAAGACAGCTATTCAGGTTGTAGCCTGCTATAGGTCCCCAACAATGTCCCAAGACTCACACTCCACGTCCCTAAGCACATTGGAGAATATTAGGGTCCAACCTAACATTTTTAATACTGGGTGACTTCAACTACCCCTCCACTAACTGGGAAAACTACTCCTGTACCAGTACACTTTCCCAATGTTTCCTGGAATTCATTAATTCAATTGCCCTGGGGCAGCTCATTCTTACCCCCACTAGAGGTAGCAACATCCTTGACCTGGTCATTACTAACATGGGCAACCGTTGCTCTACACCAATAGTTAACTCCTCCCTGGTTAGATCCAACCACAAACTAATCACCCTAGAAATCCACAACCCCCCCCCCACTCGCAAAGGTAACCACCATGAAAAACTTCTCTAAAACTAACTTTGGGCTCCTAAAAACAGAGTTGGATAACTTCATGGCACCCATGCAAATGGAGAATAGTTGCATGACCACCGAATCATACACCAATGTAGTGTACAAACACGTACACACGTGCATGGATTTCACCATACCCAATAGAACCAAGATGCTCTCCTCCAAAAAAAGGAAGCCAATCTGATGGTTCCCTGCCATAAGCAAACTCTACAACAGAAGGAGGAAACTGATGTGGAATAGGGTGAAGTCCCAAGACTGGAAAAAGCTTCCTTATCAGCCTCAAGAAAAAGTTGAGATCCCTCATCAAATCCTCTAAAGCTAGCTACGAAAACAGAATTGCAGCAGATAGTAAAGACAACCACAAGGCCCTCTATAGTTATGTAAATAATCTCCATGGCATTACCCAGATTTGCTCTGAGCTACTGCACAATGGTACCTCCTATACCGAGCCAACAGCTATTGCCAATATACTGGCCGACAGATTCAATGCCAACTTTACCCCTCTCACCCCCAAAGGACCAATCACAATACCAGTAGATTGCCAGGCACCCAGTATTACTGCTGCACAGGTTAAAACAGCACTGTCCAAGGCCAAGAATAAAGCATCCATGGGATGTGACAATATCCCTAGCTGAGTTCTACATGAACTAAAGAGTGAACTGCCACCTCACCTGTGTGCCCTGTTCAATCACAGCCTCACTTCAGGCTTTGTTCCTACCAAATGGCGCACTGCTACAGTCATCCCTCTCCACAAAGAAGGGGCGACTACAGACCCAGGGAATTATCACCCAATTAGCCTGACAAGTCTGATATGCAAAGCTATGGAACGCATCATCATGGACCTAATAAACAAAGATATAGGGAATCTCCAAACTCTGGATCCCACACAGTTTGGTTTTGTGAAGGATAGATCATGCCTGCTCAACTTGGTCGACTTCTTTGAGTCAGTCACCAGAGCTGTGGATGAAGGCAAGGTGGTTCATACAGCCTACCTTGATCTGGCCAAGGTGTTTGATATCATTCCCCATTCAGGAATCATAGAAAAACTCACTAAGCTAGGCATCAACCCCTATATCACTAGGTGGGTTGCAAACTGGCTCACAGATAGAACCTACAGTGTGAAAGTGGTGGACTCCAAGTCAGACTGCCGACCCGTCATGAGTTCGATCCTGGGTCCTCTCCTGTTTGGTATCTATTTCTCTGAAGTCCAGACCAACACAAAGGGTCTTTGGCTAACAAAGTTCACAGACGATTGCAAGTTGGGAGCTATTATTAACTTCCCAAGTGATGTTGACATCCTACAGAAAGGCCTCAGTGAGACCAACGACTGGTGTCAGAATCATGACCTTAAGCTCAATGCCAGAAAATGTGTCATCATCCCCTTTGGGAAAAACCCGGTTCCCATGAATTACCACATCGATGGTAGTTCACTGAACACAGAAGGTGTTATAAGAGATCTGGGAACACAGGCTGATAGCAGCCTCTCTTTTGACCACCACATTGCCACTGTGGTCAGAAAGTCCTTCTATGTGGCACATCTCATTACTAAGGGTTTTGCATCCAGGAAGAAATAGGTCATTGTCTCCCTCTACTCTTTCCTCATTAGGCCAATCATTGAGTACAATGCCCCATTTGGCATGTACCTCACTAGACACCTGCATCAACTGGAGAGGCCGTGAAAGTACCTCACAAAGAGGATCATAGGCCTTAAACACTTGTCCTATATGGACAGACTCAAAAAACTCCAACTATTCTCTGTCTCATATCGCCTAATTAGAGGCGATCTCTGCTTAACATACAAATCCCAATCCCTCTGCACCACACGCTCCAGTGACCTCAACCTCATTACTACAATCAACAGAACATACTGGAGGGACAGGTTCATAACACAGAGACTGCCCTTGCTATGGAATAGACTTCCCACACATGTCAAACAGAGCATCACACTGGCCCTCTTCAAGAGAAATCTTGATGAGTGGATGGGAAATAGAAAATTCACCCCGGGAATCTTTCCAGTGGCTCTACTCGACAGAGGCACTGGGAACTAATGTCAGGTGGAATGATGTCAGGGTAATCCTATGGGCTAGGTTTGTAAAGGCTCCAGGGTCATTAGCCTAGTACACCCCTTTGAAACTATGAACAACTGCACAGAGCAGAACAGCAACAATTGAGGTTGTCCTGGAGCATACGTTTGGCTCATCAAGCCACAAACACAGTGTTCTTCATTGCTATGTATGCAGACGCACACATAGGAATGCAGAATACTTTGCACAGTGTTATGGGTCATACATCCCATGTCCAAGAGAGAGGTTAAATTTTTAAAGGGAAACTCTCATCATGGCTGCCTTTATGATGACTATGATATGGACTGACTGCACACTAGTTATGAGGAATAAATGAGCAGTTGCTGTGGCTAAATGATCAGCAGGCAAAGGGTCAAGATGCAAACAAGTAAATAAAAAAAAAAATAAAATGAAATTAAATGTATTTTAAAAATCATGAACTTGTTTACAGTGTAAAGCATCTTAATGTAAATGTACACATGTGATTGTACTACCAAAACAGGGGCAACAAGTGCACGTAATCTGAGGTACCTACGTATGCTCAGTACAGTCACAACCTTTCAAGTCAATAAGAGATAGATCAGAAAAAAATTAACAAGTTAAGACTTCCTTTTTAAGTAATGTCATTGTATAATAGCAATAATTCATGTCTGGTGATGATATTGTAGGTTTATTTGTGGCGGCTTTGTTTACTGCTCATGCTTTGCTCACATGATCAACCACACCAGCTGTGTGTAAAGGACGTGTTACTTTAACCTGAATGTGAGTTATTGGTTAGTTATGTTTTTCCTACAGTAGATTAAAACATCACACAAATGTAATGTTTTATCTACTACTAAAGTACACTACACTCCAGTCAAGAGGAAAAACCCAAAACATCCCATTAGTGAGTTTGGTAACTACATTGAACTTCTGATCACTTTGGTTACTGAACACTGCTGAATAATGACGACCATTTCTATCAGTGTTGAGGTTCAAAAACATATGTAAAATCTTTTCTTCTTATAAAAAGCTATGTCTCCTGGAAAACATATATATATATATATATATATATATATATATATATATATATATATATATATATATATACATACAGTAGATATAAAAAGTTTACACACTCCTGTTAAAATGCCAGGTTTTTGTGATATAAAAAAAAATTAGACCACAGTAAATAATTTCAAAACTTTTCACACCTTTAATGTGACCTATAACCTATAGAATTCAATGGAAAAACAAACAAATCTGTTAGGCAAAAACTATAAAAAGTAAAAAAAAGTACAAAATGCTGGTTGCATAAGTGTGCACACCATTAAACAAATGCTTTGTTGTGTGTGCACACCCTTAAACTAATACTTTGTTGCAGCACGTTTTGATTTAATTACAGCATTCGGTCTTCTTGGGTACACACCTGCCATCAATTAAAGAGACTCTGATTAACCCCGAATAAAGTTCAGCTGTCCTAGTAGGATTTTCCTGACATTTACTCAGTTGCCTGAGTAAATGGCAAAAGCCATGGTTCGCAGAGAGCTTAGTATCAAAGGAATCTCATTGTTGAAAGGTATCAGTCAGGAGAAGGGTACAAAAACATTTCCACAGCATTGCATATACCATGGAACACAGCGAAGACAGTCATCAAAAAGTGGAGAAAATATGGGACAACAGTGACGTTGTAAAGAACTGGATGTCCCTCCAAAACTGATGAAAAGACAAGATGAAAACTGGTCAGCGAGGCTGCCAAGAGACCTACAGCAATACTGAAGGAACTGCAGGAATTTCTGGCAAGTACTGGTTGTGTACTACATGTGACAACAATCTCCTGTATTCTCCATATGTCTGGACTATGGGGTAGGGTTGCAAGATGGAAGCATTTTCTTACACAGAAAAACATCCAGGCCCAGCTAAAATTTGCAAAACAATACAGCAAGTCTGCCAAAAGCATGTGGGAAAATGTGTTATGGTCTGATGAGACCAAGGTTGAACTTTTTTGCCACAATTCCAAAAGGTACGTTTGGCACAAAAACAACACTTCAAAACACCAAAAGAACACCATTCCCACAGTGAAGCATGGTGGTGGCAGTATCATGCTTTGGGGGTGCTTTCCTTCAGCTGGAACTGGGGCTTTAGTCAAGGTGGAAGGAATTATGAACAGTTCCAAAAAACAGTCACTTTTGGCACAAAACCTTCAAGCATCTGCTAGAAAGCTGAAGATGAAGAGGAATTTCACCTTACAACCTGACAATGACCTCAAGCATACATCCAAATCAACAAAAAAATAGCTTCACCAGAAGAAAATTAAAGTTTGGAATGGTCCAACCAGAGCCCAGACCTAAATCCAATAGAAAATCTGTGGAGTGACTTGAAGAAGGCTGTGCACAAGAGATGCCCTGGCAATATAACAGATTTGGAGCACTTTTGCAAGGAAGAGTGGGCAAATATTGCTAAGTCAAGATGTGCCATGCTGATAGACTCTTACCCAAGAAGACTGAATGCTGTAATTAAATCAAAAGGTGCTCCAATAAAGTATTAGTTTAAGGGTGTGGACACATGCAACCAGAGTAATGCACGTTTTTTATTTTTTATATTTTTTCCTCTAGCAGATTTGTTTGTTTTTCAACTGAATTGTACAGGTTGCAGGTCACATTAAAGGTGGGAAAAGTTTTGAAATGATTTATTGTGGTCTCATTTTTTATATCACAAAAACCTGGCAATTTAAAAGGGGTGTGTAAACTTTTTATATCCATTGTGTGTGTGTGTGTGTGTGTGTGTGTGTGTGTGTGTGTGTGTGTGTGTGTGTGTGTGTGTGTGTGTATATATATATATATATATATATATATATATATATATATATATATATTTATATATAGATAGATATAGATATATAATTTTTCATTTTTTTTATTTTTTTTTTACATTTGTTTACCAGGAAAGTCTGACTGGTCTGCAAGTTGATATGGGAGATGGAGTTAAGGATCCAAGAGAAAAACTTTTCATGCCTACTTGAATGATGATCGTGCCATGGACTACCCTCATACCAGTGAGGAAATCTGTGGAGAAAAGCTCCACAATCACCTCAGTTTTACAGACAGATCAACTATCATATATATATATATATATATATATATATATATATATATATATATATATATATATATAAATAATATTTTTAATAGTCATATACAAGGTGTGCACATAGATCATTAAATAATTGAATGCTGCAAGTTATACATGCTGTAGGTGTGGTACAACAGACCCCATATAGTGGAAGATAAATTACTGCAACAATGAAGCTAGAACAAGAGAAATCGTGACTGGTTTGGTTAGTACAAATAAACTCATCTGCCTTATATAAGATGTAGAAGAGGAAATGGTTTATAAGGAGAAGAATGGTAGGATTTTCCCTCCTCCCCTTCTTCATATATTCCAGCTGTCTAAGTGGCCCCATCAATCACCAGGCCTACCTTCTCTTCCTTCCTTTCCTGGACTTGTCCAGGTGAGCTGACATGGAACTTAAGGACATCCTAGAGATTGATGTTGAAAACTGCTTCTCCTGCTGATGTGGGTTATTGTTATTATTACTATTATTAGTAGTAATAGTAGTAGTAATGTTAGTATTGGTATTATTTCACAATCTATACTTATTTCACCACCCCACCAGTACCCTGCATCCATTGATACATCCAAGGGCCACTCCCTAATGTGGAGTACACATCCCTTCAGGGAACATCTTTGACTAAGGCCCTCCCCATATAGTCACACCCATATCTCTCTCAGATGATAATCAAACCTGGGTTGTCTGGATTCCAGGTAGAACTTCATCCCTCTACATCACAGTGCTGGCAAGAAGAGGCAGAATTTATTAATATATTACATTATAAAATATTATATTATGGTATTGTAGTCTGTTATACTATAACACATTTATTATATATGCATACATTCATAACTCAAGATCTTATGGTTTCACTGATTTTGCACATTGTAATTAAAAATCTATATATTATTTACCAAAGCTGACATTCCTATAACACAGCATTAGTGACAAAAATAAAATTGGTTGGCACTATACACCTGTAGGCATGTGCTCACCAGCTTGCACCAGTATAGTATGACAGTTCCACTTTTTAATGGGAATTATATAAGAGTCTTAAAATGTCAGGAAAATGCATATGGATACATACAGTCAGGTAATTGTATTTGAAATGTTTGTTTTTCTCCATCTATATTATGAATTGACTTAAATACAGTGTATGTGGTGTATGTGTATGTCTGCTTAGAAGCACAGACATGATTAAACACAGATTTCATGTGTTTATTTTTATAAAAGCAGAGCCAGATCATGGTCAAATGGGGCCGTAGACAGGGTAATGAATCAGCCCCCCTCCCAGCCTGCAGGCCCTAGGTAACTGCCTAGATTGCCTTTTGCTGGATCCAGCTCTGACTACAAGTGTGTAAAAAAATAGCAATGCTGAGAACTAACTCACCTAAAACAGCACGTTTGGTGAATGGTACATGGTCTGCCCAAATAACATTGATCACTCTGTACCAACTTAGTAGAAGCTATGCATAAGTTCGTCAACTGAAACATATTCAGGTGTTTTCCCTTTTTCTGGCATGCTTTAGGCTTCTGTGCCTACCAAACACTGTGCATCTACAAATGAGAGGCTGGCAGTTAGTGCAGAGGACAAAACTCTGACTTTTTAAATGAGCTGCTTTCTCTGCAGAGGACAAAAACTCTGACTTTTTAAATGAACTGCTTTCTCTGCCAAGGGTACAGGGCTTGAATCTTTCCCCTTCCTTTGCCTAATGTATAACCTTGAACAGGTCACTTAACCAAATATTGCTTTGGGGTAGTTAGGAATTTACACTAGGCTACTTAATGACCTCCTGAACTGCATGCCTAGGAACCAGCTACAGCCCTGTAATTGGACTTCAAAGATTCTTACACTCATTAATTTGTTAGTAGGCTAATGACTCTGGGGTCCTTTCTAAGGCTAGCCAAGTTTTATAAAAGAATAATGATGTCCTATATGCGACCAGGACATTGAGGGCCAGGCATTTTTAAGGTACCTCTGCCAGTAAGGGACAAGGGTACCAGGCATGGTGTAAATTTCTTATTCCCCATCCACTGGTCTAGGTTGCCCTTAACTTAAATTGGGTAATAGGCGAACTCAGCTTCACATGGATGTTCCATATGACGGGCAGTCTCTGGGACACATATCTGTCTCTCCAGCATGTTCTGTCTAAGTCATAGGCAAAAAAGAGCCCATTACTTACCTTGTACTGGGGATAACCCCCATGGACTTGAGCTCATTCATTCCCCTATACTGGGGTACCCCCCTGCACTTGAGCTCATTCATTCCCTTGTTTTGGGGATATGCCATTGAACTTGAGCTCATTTGTTCTCCTGTACTGGGGATAATCCCTTGGACTTGAACCCATTCATTCCCCTGACCTAGGGATGCCTTCCTGAACTTAAGTCCATTCATTCCCCATACTGGGATATCCCCTAGGACCTAAGCCTATTTGTTCCCCTTTACTGGAGATACCCCCTTGGACCTGAGCCTATTTGTTCTCCTGTACTGGGTATCCCCCCTTTTGACTTGAGCTTATTCATTCCCCTGTGCTGGGAGATATGCCCCCTTCGACTTCATCCCATTCATTCCTCTGTACTGGGGATGAACCCCTTGCACATGAGCCCATTAATTTCCTTGTACTTGGGTACCCCCTTGGACTTGAGCCCATTCATTCCCCTGCACTGGTGTACCCCCTCATGGACTTAAGCCCATTTACTCCTCTGTATTGGGGATACCACCCATTGGACTTTAGCCCAATCATTCCCTCTGTGTTGGGGTACCCACTCTTGGAGCTGAGTCCATTCATTCCTCTGTACTGTGGATATCTCCACTTGGACTTGAGCCCATTTGTTCCCCTGAACTTGGCATCCAAATCATGATGGTGAGAGCTATCTAGAGGGGCCAACAGACAGGAGGCATGAGCATACTTTCTGCCTGTGCCCACATCCCTGTTCTACCCTTCCACAGATGGAGGTAGGTAACTGCATTTAAACAGTAGAACTGTCACAGTGTGCAAGTACGTGTTTTGCACAGTAATAGCTTATTTGCATTTTGTCACAGAAGTGTCAACTGTGGTTAAAAACATGTATATTATATCTGATGAGTATAAGATAATAATATATGTGTGTGTGTGTGTGTGTGTGTGTGTGTGTGTGTGTGTGTGTGTGTGTGTGTGTGTGTGTGTGTGCACGCACACGCGCGTGTGTGCAAGTAAGATATGTCAAACAGTAGTGGGTCAGATGAAAAAAAAATTACCAGATTTTCAATTTAGAATGAAAAGCAAATGCTTCCTAGGCGCTGGGTTAAAAGAAGACTCTGTAGCAAGGAAGACTCATTTTTTCAGATCTTTATTGAAAGTAATCTTGGTGAGCATTTTCATCAGTTACAAGACTGGATGGATCTGAACCCATACTCTTTCCTCATAAAAAGATAACAAATTTAATATTCCACTACTTATACTTGGAAAATATATTTTTACCAGGTACTACTCTCTTAGATACCATTTTAAATTCCCCAAAGCTGTTTATAAGCCTGATGTTATCTTTTTTATTATGTCTAATACATGGTGGTAACATATCACTAATATAAGATCCTCATCCATCTCAGATGTACCCATCTATAGACACACACACACACACACACACACACACACACACACACACACACACACACACACACACACACACACGCACGCGCACGCACGCCGCACGCACGCACACACACACACACACACACACACACACACACACACACACAGACACACAGACACACACACACACACACACACACACACACACACACACACACACACACACACACACACACACACACTCACTCTCTCTACTGCATAAGACACAGTTATCTACTTATGCTGTACTTCTTAAATTCAAGCATCCTTGTTAACAGACTAGAACATCTGGGATGGATGACTATCGACCAAACAAATATTCCCTTGACCAGCTTGCTCCCCTAGAACATCTGGGATGCATTGATAAACTAATGTTCCCCTGATCTACTTGCTCCCCTAGAACATCTGGGATGCATTGATAAACTAATGTTCCCTGATCTACTTGCTCCCCTAGAACATCTGGGATGTATTGATAATGTTCCCTGATCTACTTGCTCCCCTAGAACATCTGGGATGCACTGAAAATGTCCCCTGACCCACTTGCCCCTGAGTCAATGATTTCACACTTGAGCTGCTTCATTTCTTCCTGAACTTCAGATAAGTACTTAAAGCCAGAATAGGGAAAATCAAAAGGGGATGAACTCTTACTCTTCACAATACAGTCTGTTTCCAGAATTGACCCAGATCCACACTGGTTGATCATGTCTGTTTCTCCAAACCGCTTTATTCTGCAGTAGCCTAACTATGTCATCCTTCTTCAGAAGACACATTTTCATTATAATTCTATTAAATACCCCTCTGCCTCTAAAACTTTTTTTATACTAGATTGCTTTAATGTTTGACAGCAAACTCATTTTGGTGAAAAAAATAAGCCTGTAAAATATTGATTTACTATATAAAACTTTCAACAAAAATTCAATACAAATACAAACACATTTCTAGCTTTCAGACATAAGGTTCTCCAGACCTTTGCCGGGCATATAAAGAGTGCTTTGTCATTTCAGTTGTTTTATATAAAATAAATGATTACGTGGCCACTTAAATGACCAGGTCTAATTATTTAATTAAAGGGTCTATGTTACATGTTCGAATGCTTAATTGTTCGAACCACTAATGACTGACCATTAGTGATCGAACAATTAAATTTCGAACATATAAAAAAATTAATATTTACAAAAAAAAAAATGTAAAGGGTGTAAGCAGGGGAGCAAGCCCTCCCTGCACCCCTCATCCCCGCTACTTAAATATACCAACTCCAAGATCGCACTTCAATGTACTACAGTGAGGAAATGGAAAATTTCCCATTTCCGACACCGTAGTGCAATCTTGTAGTTGGTATATTTAAGTAGTGGGGGGTGTGGGGGGTGCAGGGTAGCTTGCCCCCCCCCCACTTACACCCTTTAGTTTTTTTTTGTTTAGTTTATTTTTTTGTAATTTTTTTTAAATATTCGAACATTTAAATGTTCGATCACTAAAGGTCGATCTTTAGTTATTCGAACATTTAAGCTTTCGAATATTTAACATAGACCCTAATTAAACAGCTCAACGAATTGTGCTTAGAGGCAGTTTAAGAACAATGACTACAAACAGTCAGACTTTTTATTTTTAATTAGGGCTTTTACCTGCAAGCCTTACTACAAAGGCTGAAAACTATTTCAAAGATTAGGTGACAAATATATCTTTTTTTGTAAAAAGAAGTGAATCACTATTAGCCACCATCTTCCTACATGAAGAGTGTCTACATTAGCAACCTGCTTCCATTTTTATTAATAAACTACTAACACCAATAATTCCAGTATTTCTTTAAGTTGATGACATGTTCATTTAAATATCTTACCCATCTCCTACTGCCCTTAAAAAACAGCCACAAAACAGTCCAATAGTGCTTGCAATTTGGCTACAAAAAATAAAAACCTTAATGCTGGAAAAACAAAAAGTATAATATTTTGGACAAAACTTGCTTACCGGTCCTGTTGAGCTGACACACCATGGAAAACAAACAACAGCCAGTTAAGAGCACCTAAGTATTCTAATACCTTGGAAATTGGTTAAAAAATACCCCATTGCTTTCCTCTTGAAGGCAGAAGCACAGTAATGATAAGGAAATTTCCTAGCCCACTTGAGTATGGATGACCTGTAGCTGCTGCTGTCTCAGAGAAGCCGCCTCTTTCCTAAGCACCATAAACCGTATGTGCAGGTTTTGTCATCTTAGCTACACATTTCAGACACCACTGCTCAGACTTACTGGATTGTAGTGCAACAAATAACAGAAACAAGCAAGTATCTCTCCTATTAAAACGTTTGCTAACAAACTCCTTTTCCTTTCTGTCAGTTAGACTGTCATGCAGAACAGCTAATTCTAATCTCAGTTCCCTCCCTAATAATGCCTCTGGACTGCAAGGACCCCACAATAAAATTTACTGCCATGACCACAGCATTTCAGTTTTGGCTCCCAGGCTCAGGGAAACACTTCCTGCCTCACTGACAAAAATAAAACTCTCATTCCCAATTCAGACTAATTAAACAAAACATTCTAGTGCAGTTTAATTCAGTGTCTTTAGCAATAATGATATCTCTTGATTGGGTCTATATCACATAGTCGGACTGTCATAAGCTCGACTATGTAAATATCAAAGCCCGAAGTTCGAAATGCAAGAACTCCGAACACTGAGAACAGTGATTTTTTTCCCAGGGGAAAAAAATCGCTGTTGCAGTACAAAATGAAAAAACACGAACACTTCAGACTGTTCCTAATGTGGGTAGCTTCACCCCCCCACACACCCCCTACTTAAATATACCAACTCTGAGATCACACCACAGTGGAGGAAATAGAAAAGCTGCGAAAACATCCCAGGGGAAAAAGTCGGTGTTCCTCGGCTTCATTATTTTTACATTTCGAACTTCCCAGTTCAATGTTTCGGTGTTAAGACAATTGTGCATTTGAACTTAGTATATAGACCCCTCTTGATTATACAGAAATATTTCCATGCACACTTATACCGAAGATCTAGCTTCTGATACAACTCTCCATAAATCCTAAACATTTTTATTCTCTGACTGTGTGGTCCAACTCTTATTTGTGGATTCAGAAATGTGGCCAAGCCAGCATGATTTACATTGCATATGAGATGAACATCAATGTTAATTATACATCCATGTGGCCAGCTGAATATGCATGATGAGCACTTCCTTGTCATGGCTGCAGCACAGCCCCGTAGCTACATAATGTCACATTACTTTGCAGCCAAAGTTAAGTATGAGCAGCAGAAGTAAACACTGAAGATACAGTAGCATCACGGTTAGTGGTGGTGAGTTCATGCTCACAGGTTGACAACCCTGATGTAATGTACAGCAATGTATATATAGAGAAATGTGTAATGAACATGAAAATAGCATGGGTGACTAAGGCGGGAGAGTTACAGCATGTTAACAGAATCCATGGAAATTGACACAAAAAAGAGCAACGAGAGTTGCACAACAAAGCATGGTGGAAAAGCAGAACTGGCACGGTGGTATGACAAAATGTGAATGTAGAATAATGTGAAACCTAGACAGGATACATGGGATACAAAAAGTAACATGATATAGCAACCTGCACCAGTCCTGAAAACACAAGAGTGTGAGGAATAGAACCATACTATAATGCTATTGTCATGATACCTTGGAGAGTTGACCCATCAGTTTAATCCACATGGGATCATAGGAAGTTACCAGGCTATTGGCCCTGAAGCCCTTACAAGCCTAGCCAAGAATTTAGCCCATGTTCCAACAAGTCAACACCCTATGCCAATGCCAAGCAGGGACACAGGTGAAATCCTAGGGTGTGTATTTTCTGTTCCACATCCATTTATCCAAGTTGCGCTTAAAAAGGTTTAATGAGGTGCTCTGCTTTGCGTGGAGAGGGAGTCTATTCCACAAAAGGGGGAGACTCTGGGACACAAATCTGTCTTGCCAACAAGTCCTATTGATGTCACAGACCAGGTTGAGGTCGAGTGTGCGGGTTACTCGAGTGGAGCTTGACTTGCAGATATGCAGCAGTCCCATCAGGGTGGGGTCTGAGATTGCACTGTATGCCAGACAGAGGTCACCTCTGAGGAATCTGTAGGAGACTGAGTAGAGGGACAGGGCTTTTAGCCTATCTGTGTAGGTTAGATGTTTGAGGCCCTGGATTTTCCAAGTGAGGAACCTCTGTGGTGTCTCCAGCTGTTGCCTGTGCTTTGTAAGGTACATGCCGAAAGGGGCATTGTACTCAATAATGAGTCTTATAAGGAAGAATACAGGGATGTTATGACCACCTTGTCCCTGGATGAGATACCCTTACTAATGAGGTGGGCCATGTAGAAATCTTTCTGTACAATGGAGGCAATACGGTGGTCAAAAGTTTGCTATCAACCTGGATGCCCAAGTCCCTCATGACTGATTGCGTGCTTAGTGCCTTATTATCAATGTGATAATTTATGGGGACATCATTCTCCCCAAAAGGGATGATGATGCATTTTTTGGCATTCAGTATGAGGCCATGTTTCTGGCACCAGTCATTTGTTTGCGTGAGACCCTCCTGGAGGATGTCCACATCTCTAGGGGAATTCCTGACAGCCCCCAGCTTGCAGTCATCTGCAAACTTGGTCAGCCATAGCCCATTAGATTTGGCCTGCACCTCTGAGATGTATATCCGAAACACCAAAGGCCCCAAGACTGATCCCTGGGGTACACCACTTGTTACAGGTCTACTACTTGAGGTGGCCATGTCAGTATATCCATAATTTTCTAGCAAGGGAAGCCACTGCAGCAGTCAGAGCAAAACTGCTCATAACACACACATATCAGGGAAATACTGCACATATGCAAACGTCAAACTTAGCAGTATAAAACAACATACAATCCCCATGGGATTTGTAATGCCCAGTTAGTGCACTGACATAGTAAACATAATTGTATGAGTACACTGAGCCATGAAAGGAGTTAGAATAAATGCATTAGCTGTACCTTCAGTAGATTGGTATGTGTAGTGATACTTAGCTCATTTGCATGACCAATTAGTGCATGATATGGATTTGTCTTTGGTTTTGTCATACAACATTGCGCGCTGACATCTTTCATACAACATATGACTGCAGACAGATTACTTTTTTATAAGCCCTCTGTGGATATGTGTGCTGTGTCTATCTATTTCCTGACCATATTATAGGTTACAAACAGGAGTATAGGGCAGACAAAGATAAAAATGGGAGTAGAACATGAGGTGAGAAAATAAGGAATGAGCAGGATGGAGCTGGGGTAGGACTATATCCCTCAGTGTCTTATCTCAACAATGCTGGGTAAATCCATAAATACATTTGGTTAGAAAGTGCCAAACTCCCTGGTATAATTTACAACCGGGTGACATTTCAAGGGAACAGGACACATAATAGCAAGAAAAGAGAAGTACATACGAGTGTATCTGAACCCATGCCTTTATTGGTCATATTCCCTAACCAGAGTACTGGCCATTCATGCCACAGAATCCTTTATATTGATGGTGTCAGTATAGCACATTTCAGGGTAATGGAACGTACGATAGCAAGAAAAGAGAAACATCCCTGAATGTATTTGAACCCATACATTTGTCACTGAAATTCCCTGAGCCAGAGCATTAGCCAGCCATGTCACAGAATCCTTTAAAGGAAAGGTGTCATTATAACACATATCAGAGGAAGGGAACACATGATGGCAAGAAAAGAGAAATACATATGAATGTATCTGAACCCATTCCTTTGGTCACTGATATTCTCTGAACTAGACCGTTAGCAAAGCATGCCACAGAAGTGTTCATAGGTAAGGCTTCTCAAAACACTTTTCAGGAGAATGGAACCCATTATATAAAGGAAAAAGACACACACCTGAATGGATTTAAACATCCTGCTTTGCTGCTGATCTTCTTCAGACCACTGCATTAGCAAGTAATTCCTCAGAAAAACTTACACTGAAAGTTTTGGAAAACACACATTTCAAGGGAATGCTCATTACTGAAAAACAGACATTGTTAAACAACATACAACCATCAGGGATTAAAACCCTCCACCCACTGTATTGCATTAGGCTTATCTTGACTACATGCATTAGGCTTATCTTACATCTTTGCATGCCCACAATTAGCTCATAGTGACAAGCAATGGCAAGTCATTAAAAAAAATCATAGTGAATGTGTAATAAAACACACATTTGAATGGAATGCTAGAACTGTGTTGAAGACTGAAAACTGAACATTGTAAAATAACATACAACCATCAAGGGATTAAAATCCTCTACCCAGTGTATTAACAAGTACGGCATAATGCAGACATGAAAACTGTTACATGCATGTACTATGATTACCTTGTTTCATATTTGCAAGGTAAGCTACTAGCACATTATATGGAATTTTAGCAGAAGGATCTCAATGCATTTGAACTCCTGCCTTTCTAACTGACATTCTCTCAATTAATACATTAGCAAGTAAAGCCATAGAAGAACTTACAATGAATGCATCAGAAAACACATATTTCCAGGGAATTTGAGAAGAGTGTTGAAGACTAAAAACTGAGCATTATAAAAACATATAACCATTGGGGATTAAAGCTCTCCAGCTAGTGCATTAACATTGCACACACCACTACATGAGTACACTGAGCCATGAAAGTAGTTACATACACATATTATGTTTACGTTATTTTGTATTTGCATGGTACATTATTAGTGTATGTTGTGGAGTTTTCTTGATGTTTGCCATAAAACGAGAAGTGCAATGTGTCTTTGTTTATGTATGGACAATGGATATTGGTCTGTCTGACTGGGTACTCAACTCAAAACCACAGAAAGATGATTTTGTTCTTTTATAAGCTATTTTGGGGCATGTCTGTTGTATGTTAATGTATTTTTGACCTAATTAAGGCTGTAAAGTGTATACGACAGGGATGAAAAAGAGAAGCAAGCAGAACATAACAACACAAGGGGAGGAAACAAAGACTGAGTAGGATGGAGGTGGGTGAAAAAGAAAGATAACATCAATGAATTTTAACATATGCCTTTCTTGGTGATATTTTCCATAATAGTGCATTAATAGAGGGAGCCACTGAAGCTGTCTGTAAGAAGTCAAAAAACATAAGAAAATGCAGCACAGTTCCAGACTGATAGCAAGGAAAAACATAGACATCAAAGAATTAGAGCCCAAGTGTGGCATAGTCATATTCTCCCTAGCAGTCCATTAGCAAAGGGAACCATGGAAGCTGTCAGACTGGAAGAGGTCATTAAAAAGGCACATATCAGGGTAAATGTTGCACATGTGCAGAGTGGATACCACAATGGAAGTTAAACACCCCACCCAGTCCATTGCCACTGTATAAATCATTTCAGGAGTATACTGAACTATCTAAATATTTAGAATAAAGGCATTTAGTTAACTGTATTGTACATTTGCCTGCTGGCACTCATATATGATTAGCTCATTTGCACTAGTGATGGCAATATAATTTGTGCATGCCAAAAATTTGACTTCATATTTGCTATAGGACAGAAAATGCAGTTTGCCTGTGTTTATATTATTATCATCAATGTTGCTCTTTGCCAGCTTCATACAATGTATGACCACAGAAAAGTGATTTTTATTTTACATTATAAGCTCTTTGTAGCCATGTGTGTGGTATGCTTATCTTTTTTGACCATATTTTAGGTTGAAGATGTATGTATAAAGTGAACAAATCAGGAATGAGCAGGATAGTGATACAATAAGAGCTTACCTATCAGCTGCATAGCTCAGAAATCCAGTGACCTACAATGATATTTGTAATCATTTGTTAATTGCAATTCTCAGTGGTTTTGTCAGATAACTACAAAACAATTGTAGATAAATTAACTACACTTTTTTTTTAGGCTGAACAGTTGTAGACAACCATGTGTATAGTAGTGAAATATCCAGAAAGTTGACAGGTAAGGGGGAAAGAATTTTTTTGTGTGACAGGTGCTATTTTATTTTTGTGTTAAGAAAGGAAAGTTGGTGAAGGAAGTCAGAGATGTAAGAGGTGGGTAAGAGGTGGAGGATAGATTGTGGGGAAAGGCTTACCAGATTGACAGAATGTGAGATAACTCAATGATGGAGGGGGAACACAATGGTGAAGGAGCAGATAATAAGATGGAAGACAATGGTGGAGAAGACTGTACAACATACAGGGATGTGCATAGAACCTAAAGGGAGGAAACCAGTGGGTTTGAAGATAGGACTGGATGTTCATAGATGCAGTCTCTGCCTGCTTAGACCGAAAATTACTCAACACCCTGGGAGCCATCAACACTATTTTGATTTCAGAAGCTTGAGATAGTATTGGGCAAGGATGTGACGTAATGAGTCACTGGAGCATGGTCTCCATATGGCCAATATGGGCATTTATTTGTTTATTAATATTTGTTTACCTGGGTTGTACATTGATCAATATTGACCAATTTCAGGCCAATGTCTTGTCAATTATCTCCTATGCAAGCTCTATCAGCTCCTGATGGGTAACAATGATATATTCTCAACTTACATTTCTACTGTCAGGTACCACTGTACCAACCTCCAATGCAGGGTGACCTGACACAGGTACTATAGGTAGAGCAGGAGATGTGAAGGCAATTATGGCAGATTGGGCCCCAGATGAGCTGGTTGCTTCTGGTGGTAGTGGTAGCAGCACTGCTGCTGCCACCTGTGGAGGGATGACAGGCCATGCCAGTGAGGTCAGTGCAGGTCACTGAGCTGTCGCATATAATAGTAACAGAAATGGAGAGAAAAAATAAATAAATGTATGAAAGAGAAAGGACAGCACAAAAGAGGGTGGGGGACAGACATAAAAAAAAAACAATTAAATTAGGTTATTTACAATAATGATACTCATACAGTGAAGGAAAATAACCTTTTAGCAGTAGTACTTAAACAGGTATGCAATCAACCTGTGCGTCTAGTATTGCATGGGGAGAGGCTAAGCCAAAAGCAACCCTCACATGCAGTCTGACATAAGTGCATACTAACTGCAGTGGCCATTTATTAGGATAGCATATCTGTGTCTAGTAATGCTGTTTCAGTTTTAACAATAATACAACTGTGCAGATATGTGAGGAACATGCTGATCATGTAATAAATACTTCAAGCTTCATACCTATCATATTATGGAACATAGCACATACAGATAGTATTTTTGCACCTGTGGTGAGATCATATTGCAGGGCACTACTGGATGTATTCAGGCAGCAAAACCATGACTTCAGCAGCCCAAACACATGCTCTGTAATATTTCTGGTTTGCAATAGTGCACTATTGTACACCTTGTCAGTTTGATTGTGTGGATTTCTGATAGTTGTCATGAACCAGACTTCCACGGCATATCCAAAATCACCAAAAAGATGGCCCTGTTGAAAGTCACCCCTTGCAAATTGTTCATAAAGATCACAAGTGTGCCTTATGTAGGAGTCATGAAATTTGTCTGGGTGGCCTGCAAATACTTGTAGATGATACAGAATACAATACAGACCACTGAGCAGTTGATGGAGTGATACCACTTGCAGTTCATGTACTTCCTTCCCAGTTTACTAGCTAGGGCCTTTATTTCAGTGTGGTACAGTCTATGGGATCCAGAACTCACGGAAATGGGCTATGCCATAGACCTTATGCATGGTGCTTGCTTTCTCCTTTGGGGTACATGGAAACCACATATGCTCCCCCACATGCTGAAGCATGACATCAAGGAACTGATAGAGTATTTTCAAGGCAGATGCCAGAGATACCCCCACTGTGTCCTCAGTAGGTTGCATAAAGGTCCCTGTAACTAATATACATAAAGCCACACATACTTTAGTATCCACTGGGATAGGGATTCCCAACTCCCATGGTACCGCAGATGAAGCTGACACATGTCCACAACTTCCTGCATGGTTTCGCTGTCCACATGGTGCCAGTCTATTATGTTAGTATCAAGGAGGGCATTCATTGTTAACCAAGGTGGGATGACCCAGTACCTGTGGGTGAGGTGGGGGGGGGGGGTCATTGCACACTGTTGGTTGCAGTGGTACTATAAGATCCTCTTGCAGATAAACACTTACAATAGCTGCAGTAACCTACACAACGTACACTATTTTACTCTTCCCGAATGCTGGTATATGGCCGTGTACAAATCTAAAGCAAGGACACCATCGTAGTGTAGCAATTAATCATTTCTGAATCATCTTGCCATGCTGTTTTACCTCATTAATATATGTGGCATTTCATTATACCCATTGATTAGCATATAACACAGATTACTACATTATTTCAGCTGGCAATATCATGTTGATGGGTTTTCTGAATCTCGCATCCCCTGCTTGTTAGACAAATTCAGTTGCCATGATGTAACAAAGTTTTCTTAATCTTGCCCATAATGTCTGTCATTTAAACTGCATTAATCTCAAATATATACAGTAATGTACTTAAGCTGTGCAAGTTCACAAATATTTATTTAAATACCTACTTGTTTTGAAATAATAGCTGTCTTCATTAAAGGACAACACATTTGCTTTTTTGGAAAATGTTGATACAATAAGGATAGTATTCATAATCTTGAGGTTTACATTTGGCTACCAATTATTTGTCAAAGTTGCCACTACACCTATATGCTAATTCAGTAATCTTAGGAGAGATATAACAAAGAAGGAAACACATAAGGAAAACATCAAGACGGTGGTGGTGCAGGAGAAGGTAGGAGAGAAGTACTATGTTTCTGATGAAGGATAGACTCGTTTTTTTCAAAATGTTTTGTATAAGTGGGTAATTTGGGTAGGAAGTAAGCTAGAGGGTGTAGGAGAGAGGATTAGGGAAGGAGGGGATGAAGAGGAGTTGAATTCAGGAGGAACCTCTGGTCTACAGGACCTGAAATGTTTCCACTGCCTAACTGTGTTGCAATGGAGGATCCTGATGTTGAGAGTAGAGGGATGTTGAGGGTGCAGTGCCTGCACGGTGGTCTGTTTGGCTAGGGTAGTGAGTCTAGAACCTGCTGAAGAGCATCCTGGACTTGCTGAAGATGTTTCAATGCTACTTGCTGCACCATATCCTAAACCAAGTTCTCAAGCCCAAGCTCTGTGAGGCTTGCCTGGTTGCCGCATGCCAGGGTATCTACAGGACTGGTGCCACCACCCTGATTCTAGGAAGATGTCATTGCATGGGCAGAGGGTGAGCACACTGTGACCTGAGAGGAATGTGGTTGGTTATTCATAATGATTTTGGACCTGTGGAAAAATGAACAGAAAGCGGGGTACCGCAGGACTCCATGCTGCAACCATGCCTGTTAGGCATCTACTTCTCAGAGGAAAAGGCTAATGTCAAGGGACTTTAGCTGACCAGATTGGGAGCTATCACAGATTTCCCCATTACACAAACATCTTACAAGAGGGTCTAACTCAGAAAAATGACCGGTGCCAAAGTCACAGACTAAAACTCAATGGTGAGAAATGCATTACAGTGTCTTTTGGGAAAACTGCCACCCAGGATAATTACTCCATTAATAAGACACCCCTAAAAATTGACCTAGTATTCAGGGATCTGGGAACATATGTAGACAGTAATGCTGTCTTTGAACAACATGTGGCCAAAGTAATAAGATAATCATTTTATGCCATTTCATTCAGCCCTTATCAGCTCCATCATTGAATATAATGCCCCTTCAGCATTCACTTGACCAGATATGCAACAGATGAAATGCTAGCAAAAGTTCCTTACCAGGAGAATCCAGGGTATAAACACATTGTCCTATCTAGATCACCTTAAAGCTCTGTGTCTATATTCAGTCTCCTACAAATTACTGAGAGGCAATCCATGCCTGACATACAAGGCATCCTTAGATCCAGCTCTGATGGACCCCTTTGCACATCAGCAAAACCAACAGTATCAGAACCACTAACTCCAAGGATTTAAATTTTGCTTGTGACATAAATAAAGCATGTTGGCAAGACAGATATGTATCCCAGAGGATCCCCATGCAAGTGGAGCAGAGTCCATCCCTTAACCTATTTAAGTGTAACCTTGACCAATTCAGAAACTCACCCTGTACCTGGCCTTCTATCTCTGACAGACATAGGCAGACAGTAATGCCCAACTGACATACTCCCCCACACACATAACCTCTAGAAAGTTCCTAACTAATATACGCCCCCACACATATAACCTACAGAAAGTTCCTAACATACCCCCTCCTAATAAACAGTCATGATACATAGGGACACAACTAGGTTGGCTTGCATAGCTAGGCTTATAAAGGCTCTGGTGATAGTTAGCCTAGTGCATACCTATGAACCTATGAAAGAAATATGTCATAACATTTAAATTGCACTGATTTATACAATTAATGGTCTAGCCATTATCAAAGTTACAGATGACATTTACTGAGAACAAAAAGACATATACTACATACTATTTAAAAGAAATACAACTTAAAAAATACACGAGTGCCCTTCCATGTAAACCTGCACTGCTGCCACTTCACTCTCAGCTTAACGCAAATTATGATTTATATCTCAGAGGATACAACTTATTGTGCAACAGAAAATTTATTTTATTTATTTATTTTACATTTGTTTACCAGGAATTGTCCGACTGGGCAGAGCTGCCCATTTTCAGCAGAGGCTCAGGGAGAAAAGCTCCATACAGAAACACAAAAGTAATGAAAAATGAGATAATCTAATGTGCAGTACATTAACAAACAGCTTATTTCAAATATATAAGAGTTAACATTGATTAAACATTGCTTAATACTAATTTTAAATACTGAAATAGCACCTTCTACTAAAATTACCACTTCAGAAGATTCACTCATGGATACTTAAGTGAACCACCTACATAAAATTTCATGGCAAAACAGTCGTAAATGTAATTATTCCTTATACGAATGCTTCTGACATCACTGAACAATCATCAGTCAGCACTCAGGCATGACGTATAAACAAAAACAATAATTATAGTATGAGTACCTGTTCTAAAATCAAAAGAACTATTTAAAAGTAAGGGGGAATGTCTAATGAACAAAGACAGTAGGCCATGTACCACACAGCATAACCCATACACATCACTGCATGCATCAGTTATATTCTATGTGTTTCTACAAGAAAGAAAACACTAACCTGAATGTCATTGTCCATAGCTCTGGACTAGATAATACCTCTTTACCTGTATCCTGTTCATTGATGCATGGGGTCCCTCACTGCTACTGCCATCCGGTTATCACCAGTCATAGTAGGACTGGAACTGGGAGCTGCAGTGACAGCTTGGGTCACTTCACCAGCAGACTGATGCATGAACATGTTATGCAGAACGCAACACACAGAGAAAATCCTGCATGCAGTAACTGAGTCATACTGAAGGGCACCTCCATACTCATCCAGCACCTAAATATACTTTTCAACATTCTGCACATTCTCAATGACAATACAGTCTGTGAAATGGCTGTATTAAAATTATCTTGCACAGTGCCACTTAGATATCTCACTGGTGTCATGAGCCATGGCTCTATTGGATATCCAGCATCACCTGAAAAAAAGAGATAAAAGAGGGGGAAGACAAAATAAAGAAAAAGTAGTTTAGTACTAAGCAATGTATTTTACTGTGAATAACTGCTTAAGCGATAAAAACAATTCCACTTGCCAAAAAGATGACTACTGACCATACAGGAAGAGGCAGTAGAGTGAGCTACTGAGCCTGTTAGATACAGAAATCATATGCACTGCCTGGATGTTGGGCAGACATGTTGGTGATGCACTCCGATGCATCTCACATTGCCTGGCAGTTGATGAAATGGCAACCATTTGTATTGCAGTACTACTTACGCTGTGGACTAGATGGGGCCCTAATTGCAACATAGGTACAATCTATTGCACCAAACACCTCAGAGAAATGTGCAACACCATAAAAGACACTCATAGTCTGGGTGTGGTCCTGAAGTAAAGTGTCCACAGGGATAAGAAGGCCATGCATCCCCCCAGTGCCTGTGGGAGCCATACATACTGACTTAGACCTTTAAATGAATCCGTGTCCACTCTAAACCCTTCATATATCTCCTAATTATTAAAATTATAAAGAGTAATTATCTGTCTATATCTCTATCTTCTTGGCCAGTGAGCACTGCTGGGCGCAGGTAGTTGTGGCTCAGCCAAGACAAGCAGTTCCCATCTGGAAATAGCAAGGCTAGTAGTATCACATAACAGCATCTTCTCAGATTCCAAAGTAAATAAAAAAAAAAACTGTGAGTCTATCTTTTATAATGCATCTTGTGGACAGAGTAGAAATGGGTGAAATTCTAACTATGAATAGGAAATAGTCAGAAGAAGAACTCATTAGCATATACATTTTACATATTTCTTTATTTGCATCTCATTATAACTGCATATGCTTGCACATATTTGTGGCCATCACATATTTGCATAAATGGCTTCTATGAATCATGCCTTTGCTGCAGAAACATGCAAGGTCATGGATAGCCATTATCCATTCGCATAATAACTATGAATACCACCCTTATTTTCCTTGTCATTCCATATGGGTAGTTTGCATGGTTACCTATTATATTCTCGAAAGTCGACAATGTTGAATCCGACATTGTCAACACGAGAATAGAGAAACTGCAGAATGTCGAACGGGTAAACAGAAATCTCTGTAAGGGAAGCTTTCTGTTTACTTCAATGTAGTGCAGTCTCGAAGTTGGTATATTTAAGTAGCGGGGGGTATGGAGGGGTTGCCCCCCACGTGGTGAGTGCAGGGGGGCCTGCCTACACCCTTTAGATTTTCTTTTTTTTTAATTTATTTTTTGTGAACATTTGAAATTTTAATGGTTTGATCATTAAAAGTCAGCCTTTATTGATACGAACCATTAAACTTTAGATGTTCTAATATAGACCCAGTTTGGGTTATGAAGCACACAGCTGGTATTAGAAGTCAAAGTAAGAGCAGTCCTGCTGTGGTTCATTTTTTTGCATAAACATGAAGGAAAAGAGACTAAACTATTTTTTAGAGTATTACTGAAGCCATTTTTATTTAAGGGGTGTTGTGGAAGCTTGTTTACTTGGTTTAGAAACCTGTTGTGGTTCATTTTTTGTATAAACATGAAGGAAAAGAGACTGAACTATTTTTTAGAGTATTAGTGAAGCCATTTTTATCTAAGGGGTATTGTGGAAGCTTGTTTACTGGGTTTAGAAACCAAAATTATATTAACATATTGTATAACCTAGGGGTTTAATTCAAGAAATTACTATATGAATATGTAAGCTTTTATAAAAATTTTAATTTTGTATGTGGTTTTATTTGATTTATTATGGTTAAACTATATATAATTATTTCAGAAGTATTTATAATTAGATAATTAGAGGGTTTAATAAATGAATAATTAGATGTTGCACCCTATAAAGGGGGTATTTTATGGGTATGATGTCAGTTCCTATGAAGGCAAAAAGCCAAGATACCAAACTGGAGTATGTATGTATGTGTGTGTGTGTGTGTGTGTGTGTGTGTGTGTGTGTGTGTGTGTGTGTGTGTGTGTGTGTGTGTGTGTGTGTGTGTGTGTGTGTGTGTGTGTGTCTGTGTGTGTGTGTGTCCCGTTCTGAGGCTCAGAATTCCATATGATCAAAAGTAATTTTTGTGAGATGAAAATACCGCAATGTTGAATTCCCAAACAGCAATTATTTCCCAGGATCAGTAAACACTTGCCTAACATGCCCTTTTCTCCACTGTAGTGCAATCCCAGAACTGGTATATATATATATATATATATATATATATATATATATATATATATATATATATATATATATATATATATATATATATATATATATATATATATATATATATATATATATATATACACACACACATAGTTGGAGGGTGGGAGGCATAGCCCCATACCTAGGTTGGTTTTATTTACTACTGTATATTTTTTGTTTAATTTTGGGCAAGTGTTTACTTACCCTGGCAAAAATTCACCGTTCAGGAATTCAAGGTTATGGGATTTTCTTCTTCCGAAAATAAGTTTTGATTATATGGGATTTCAAGGTTTAGAAGTAGAGATATATATGTGTGTGTATATATATATATATATATATATATATATATATATATATATATATATATAAAATATTATGCAGTGAAAAACAAATTGCAGCAATCACCATGGCGTACAGCATAAAATCACTTTATTAAAACAGTAGAATTTAGATGAGAGCTTTCAGGCTTCTCTAAGCCCTTCCTCAGATCTGTCATTAAAAAATTTTGTCACTTATTTATATAAAATAACCCTATAGACCTCCAAGGCTGAAGGCAAATTTGCCACTAAAACTTCCCCTTAAAGGGCGTAGACTGTGCAAGAAGATTTGATTTGTCTCTGAAAAGGGTGTGTCCCTGTGAGAACATTTGATTGGTTTGTTTTTTTATATAAATAAGTGACAAAAATTTTAATGACAGATCTGAGGAAGGGCTTGCAGATACATATATATATATATATATATATATATATATATATATATATATATATATACATATATATACACATATATTTATTATATTTTATATGAGAAAGACAGAAAGCTAAATCACTAGATGTAGTGGCACTTGTAAGACAAAGGGCAAGGAATCTGACAGAGAAGTTTTTCCAGTATCTTTTCAGGAGAAAAATTTACTGTCAATGTCCTGACAAAAGAGGACAAGTGGCAATAAGCATTACTTGTTTATGGGGCTAAATTTAGTACATAAGAGAAATCAAACTATTTCTCAAATGAAAAGGAGAATATAAACTGAAAGTGTAATAGAAAAGTTGAAGTGCTCCTAATAAAACAGATATGAGAATGTACATGTTCTCAAGTAAGTATGACTTTGGCTATTTCATTCAATCACAGGCAGAAAGGGCAAATTAAGTGAAAGTGTATCATATAGTGCAAGGTATAATTATAAACATGTTTTGTGGAAATGGAAAACAGAAAAAATGAATACTGGAAAACAAGCAAAGACATATTTATTTGTAAATTAGGATTCTATATCTATTTTATTTGATGTTTTATGCAAACATTAAAATAATGTAAATCTAGTAAATGCATGTATGAAACATTTATAGTTACTGAGCACTACTGTTAACTCAGTGTTTGTAGTTTTTAAAATAGTCACTCTGATGGTTTGAATCTTCATAAGCAGTTGTCACTTCATTATAATTAAATACTGTTTATTCATTTATGCTGCTTTGAATAGCTGTTTGCAAAAGAAAATCCAATTAGGGACTTCCATTTGTTCAATAAAAAATAAACATCTACTGACTCAGGCGTTAATTACTCTCCAGCTATAAATCTGGCAACTGCCAAAAACTGTTATTTGGGTCAAAGAAGTACTACGCAAAAATATAGCAAAGCTCACATTTGCAGTCCTTTGCTGTTTTGAAAACAATACATTTTCATATTAGCAATACCTGGGTGAAAGCTGTTTAATGGAAAATGATGTAAAATAACTGGCAATCAAGGAGCTATAAATACAGATTGTACTACTGTTACTGAGTATGCATATTTGAACACAGGATAAAGACGACTACTTGTACAATGTGTGACCTCACAGTATTGAAAACAGACTAGCATACTAATAGCTTTGTAGTGTAGTTCATGCCTTGTGTGTACTGCATGTATATGTATACTTCACTAGTCTTGATAAAAATACCAGAGACTGAGAGACATTTTGCTGACCATTTTGATCATTCCTCAGATATGAGAGTGATAAGGGAGGTTGGTATAAAGGTTTAAGGTGTTTGCCTTATAGACAAAAGGTGTAGGGTTTGATTCTCACATGGGATAATTGGCTAGGCTTAAAATGTTCCACAAGGGCAGTTAGCCTCGTACTAACTTATGAACTATACCATTATTAAGAAAGAGAAATAGGACTGCTGGTCATATAGGGTATGACAAAGTGAAGGCAAGCTGTAACCTAAGGAGTTATGCAGCATTCTTAAACATATATTTTTATTTTATTTGAATGTATTTACAAACAAAATGCACTGATCCTACAGGGCTGATTTCAGTCATTGCTTGGAAGTTAGACACAAAGTACAATTAAAGGTGTTACAGTACTATAAAAATGAAGTATAAAATGTTAGTGGGGTATTTATAGTTATGTGAATGTGTAAAGGCACTCTATGGTTAGTATGCTTGTTCAACAAAGGTGTGATTCATATAGCCATTTACACTAATGCATGATGGCCACAAATAAACCTAAGCAAATGAAAAAAATAATGAGATGCAAATAAAAGAAATATATATAAATCCCCATATGCGAACAAGTCCTTCTCCTAACTGCTTGCAATACATAGTCATAACCTGATGCACTTCCACACTGCATACAGATTCATTATAAAAGATGGAATTGCACCTATTCTAGCTACTTTGCAATCCACAAAGATTTTTTCCCTTGTTGCTAGTCTTGTTATTTCCTAGTATGAGCTGCTTGTCTTGGTTGAGCCAAAACCACTTGGTCCCAGTAGCACTCACTGACCAAAACAGTGGAGATATAGACAGAGAATAACTCATCATAATTTTGATATTCATGAAATACTGGACAGATATAGAGTAGACAGCAAGTATGTATGGCCATCACAGGTGTGGTACTGGAGGGGATGCATTGCCTTCCTATCCCTGTAGATACTAAAGTACGCATAGCCCTCACTACCCCTGCCACATAGACCTCCAGAGACAGACTGGGAACATGTTGGATACCTCACAGGCTTCTACCTCAAGGATATTTCAGCAGTTCCTGGATGTACTCTTTGCACATGTGGATCAAATTATCTTTTCCTGATCTCACTAAAGAACCGAGCCCAGATTATGAATGCCTTTTATGGGATAACACATTTCCCTGAGGCGTGGTGGGATAAATTGCAGCTATGTTACATTTAGGGCCCATCTTGTCCACAGGTGGAGTGATATTACTTAGGTAGGGCTACCATTCTGTCAATCACCAGTTAGTGTTTGATGCATGGGGGTGTATCACCAATGTTTTTGCCCAGCATTCCTTTCTCTCTTTTTTCTTTTTTTTCTTTCAGGTGATGCTGAGTATCCACTTATGACTGGTGGCTTATGACATCAGCCAGAAATTCAAGTAGATCTGCTGAAGACCTGTCCCAGGCCTGTATTGGAATGTTGAAGTCCAGATTCAGAAAACTGAATGAGTCTGGGGCTGCCCTTCAGAATGACACTGCTACTGCATGCAAGATGTTTACTGCATGTTGCATTTTGTATACCATGATCATACACCAGTCTTGTGAGGAAGTGACCCATGCTGTCACTGCAGCTCCTATTTCCATTCCAAATATGAGTAATGATGACCAGCTAGCAGCAGTAGTAAGGGACCCCAAGTGGCAAGCTTGTGCATGGCATGAGGTTGTGCAGGTAAGGAGGTGACATCTAGTCCAGAACAATAAACCATGACATTCAAGTTAGTGTTTCCTTTCTTGGAAAAAACATACGGAGTACAATTGATGCATGCAGTGATATATGTGGGCTATGTGGTGTGGTACATGGTCTACTGTCCCTGTTCATTAGGTATTTCCTCTCATCTTTAAATATTTTTTATTTCAAAAAAACTGCTCATATTATTCCTTGTAAAAGTCTGACTGACTCCTGTTCAGTCATGTTGCAAAGCATCATATAAGGAATAATCAAATTTTTAACTGTTTTGCACAATACAATCTGCTGGTGCTCCTAATTATGCACATATTGGATATTCTCAAGTGATACAATTAATAAAAAGTGTTATGTCAGTATATATCATGAGTTTTATACCTTGCAGTTAAATAAAATGTATCACATTGCTTTTTTTTATATTATGTAATAATGTTTATTCAGTTTTAACTTCACATTTTTTTTATATTATGTAGTGCCATCCCTCATCTGGGCCAGTGATCAAGGAGCCTCAATCCTCACCACTGACACTGGTGGGGGATGTTTGCTGTGAGAAAATTAAACACACACACACACACACACACACACACACACACACACACACACAAGCACGCACGCACACACACACACACACACACACACACACACACACACACACACACACACACACACACACACACACACACACACTATTTTCAGATGCAACCCTCTGCACCAAGTGCAATTTCCCTTAAGATCACACTGGGAATGCACACTCTAGTCCTGTGGCTGAGCTTTCTCGCCAGGCCCCAAATAAGACACCTTACTGACCACTATAGAGCTGAGTCCTTAGCTGGGTGTTCCAAGCCAAGTTCTCTACCACCCTTTCTATGAAATCAGTGTTGTCAGTGTTCCTGTTCAAAGTAGCTGTCACACACACTCTCTTTTGAGATTTGGATTTTCACATACACACACACACACACACACACACACACACACACACACACACACACACACACACACACACATACACACACACACACACACACACACGCACACACCTGGAAAAGGCTGGCACAGCTTACCTGCTCTGACACCTCCTCCCAGACTATAAGGTAGATTTACCGCTATCAGAACACCCAAAGCCAGCTACTTTAAGGCTTTTACAAGGGTACTCAATTACACAGTAAAATTAATACTTAGACAAATAGTAGTGGTTGACCAAGCAGCAAGACTTTCAGGAATTTGGAGACACTGTGCCACTAAATAAAGGCAAGTACTCTCAAAGGTTAAATGTTTTCTAAAAGACCAGACAAAATGAAGGGTCTAGAAATATTTAATAATAAATAAATAAGAACATGAAAATATTGAATATCTATTTACAATAAACACCAGAGGTTCAATCACAGGAAATACAAAAAAACAACACAGATGGAAAGACTTAGACAGATACAGAAAAAAATACATTTAGCTAATCTCACTTTATTTCTCTAAGTGAAGAATTACTGTTCCCTAGTTACTTACTAAAGCAAAGCAAGATGAAAGTGGATGAGTGTCTTGTCAGGTCCCAAAACAGAGTGCACTTATCACATCTCACAATTTCAGTGCTGGCTACATAATAACATCACATCTGGTCACCTGAATCTGTGGTTCCCACACTACCCTCTCACTAGAAACTGAGCCAGGATCTGGCACTGATGTGTCATAATACACACATAGAACTTTAGCTAAGGTTTATTACAGCATCTGGAAACTATAAAATAATTCCATCACTTTCACCCTTCCTGCAAAAAACTAACAAGCTATTTTCTGACATCATTCAGGCCTATACCAAGTAATTTAATTTCAGGCTAGTTTTCTTAAGGTTAGCTGGGCTGAGATTAATGTCTTCTCTTCTAGTATCATCTGTTAAAATATATGCATTTTGTCAGTTACAACAATACAGTCTGACATACATGTATATTTCTTTTCAGTCCAGCAGCAGGACCCACTGTTGATACATTTTTTGAACTCCAGCAACTTTACAAATACATTTTAACACAAGCATCTGTACAAATCAGTTTGCTATTCAAATGATGTAGCATTCTTTACAAAACTTCAGCTAGCTATGCAACATTTCCACCCTTCCTAAAGAAACTAACAAGCTATTCTCTGACAGCATTCAGACCTTTAAGATAAAATCTTCATGGCTTATACCAAGTCATTTAATTTCAGGTTAGTTTCCTTAAGGTTAGCTGGGCTGAGATTAATGTCTTCTCTTCTAGTATCATCTGTTAAAATATATACATTTCATCAGTTACAACAATACAGTCTGACATACATGTATATTTCCTTTCCGTCCAGCAGGACCCACTGTTGATGCATTTTTTAACACCCGCAACTTTACAAATACATTTTAACACAAGCATCTGTACAAATCAATTTGATATTCAAATGATGTATCATTCTTTACAAACTTCAGCTAGCTATGCTGGCATATGCTGCAAATGCACTGCCCTACTCTCCCTGGCACAGCTGGTTCTACCTCACATCATCACATATGTAATAATGTTTCCTCAGTTTTAACTATTACATTTTTTAACCAAGTTAATGTTCTCTGTTAAGGTACTGCACATCAACTTATTTCATTTTGTCGTACATAATAATATGTGTCCTTGGAGACAAACAATATAATTTCTGCAGTGCTGAGGGTGAAGTGGCAGAAGTAATACTCATTTTAATCTTTAATATTTTATTATTGTTTCTTTGAATACTTGTGTATTAGTACTTTAAAGTTGTAGGTAATTGCCAGTTGTAACATTTGTAATGTATACAGCCTTAATGGTTACAATCCCTGCAATATTTTATGACCTTCAGCTTTCTTTGCACATTTCCATGAAGTTTTAAGCAACACCATTATAGAAATGAAATGTATACAGTTTAAACATGTCCTAACTGTACACATTTTTTTACTTTGTTAACTTATTCCCCTTCATGTTAAATACTGACATCTCTGTGTGAAGTTCAAAGTATAAGTAACAGAAATGTCACACTTGAGTCACAGTAGGTCAAAGTCAAATGTGTCAGACATATCTCCTAAAGATAGGGTAGGTGACAGTGAACTGATTTTGAAGAGGGGCTGTCATGAGAGCTGGTCCATTGTGATGAACTACTTGATGCAGACTTATGTAGGAATCAGTCTTAGAAGGGGAAGAGGATGGGGTACTGTCCAGACACATTGGGGCAGATTGCATGAGAATACAAGTGCTTCTCAAAAAAGTACTGTAATTACCGGGCAGACCAAGCACAACATATTTCATGCAGGCTTCATCAGTGTTTATCTACACCTAGCAGAGCCTCTCACTTAAGGTTGTGGTCCTTGTCAGATCAGTGTCTGCTGGATCATGTATGTCATTATTTAGTGACTTCAGTCCTAAGATCATCACAGTGATTTGCCAGAAAACCACAAATTGTATGAGGAACAGACCAAAAATATAAGCCAAAAATCTGGACATTCTGAGAAAATATGGACAGGCACCAGATATGCAGTGAAATGTCTTATGGAAGGAAGAAAGACTAGGTTGGTGAAGGGGAGGAGTGTAGGAGCTAATATGCTTCTGAGTGCTGAGGGTATAGTGTGTAATTTTTTTAGTGCCTTTATGGTGAATAAATATAAAGAGATATCCCTGGTGTCTAATGTTCCTCACCTCATGTCTTTTGTACAAAAAACTTTGTTCAATTTTTTAAGTGCCTGTAAGGCACAATATAGTTATCTTTGGTGTTTAGTGTTCCTCCTTCCCTCCACATTGCAGGAATTGCTTGTTAGTGTAGCAATGTGTAGAGAAAATGAAGCCCCCCCACACACATCCTTGCATACACACACACACACACACACACACACACACACACACACACACACACATACATACACACACACACACACACACACACACACACACACACACACACACACACACACACACACACACACACACACACACACACTCACACACACACGTGGATTTATTTCAGCAGAAATAAATAAACAAACGGGAAAAAAGCATTAATACTACACTG